>NC_066628.1:32157949-32457949 GCF_025201925.1 Gopherus flavomarginatus
GAACATTTCTTTAGATGATCTTAAAAAACAAGACTTGTTGCAAGAAAACTGAACTTTTTGTTTTTAAAAAATGTCTCATGGGAAAACTGAACTGCTTATGGATGAAAGTAGATGAAAACATAGCAATACACTTCGGAGCCCTGCCTTTGTTCGATTTTTGTTTTTTGTAGACTGCCTGGCTCATCTTTCTTTTTAAGAAGGAAAAATATCATGCAGAAGAAAGCCTCAGAATTCCCTTAAATTTGCTGTTGTATTTGTAAAATCAGGTAGTATATCCCTGTGAAAATGAGATAAGATTGTATTTTAAAGTAAACAACTGACAGCGTGGAAACAAATATGCTGTCGGGTATTACAAAATCAAGCAAATAAACAACCCCTAAGAATCTAGTCTTTAAAATTTATTTCCTCGATTTAAGTATATGGAAAGTTATATGTTTCACTCATATAATTTTGGGCAATCTGATAATAATTAGAATGTCAGTGGTAGTAATTATCCATAAATAGCCATGAACAAAGTCAGGAAAGAAAGCAAATGTTGTTAAAGTGTCTTTGTTTTATGGTTTTGTTAAAGTAATTAATTTTTCATTTGCAGGAAAAGAAAGTAAGTGTGAGCTCTTGACAATGTGAAAACAGAAATTAAAGCCATAGGGCAATACTTCCAGTGTTATTAGTTAGATTTTTTTTTCTGTTGTGTCATAGTAATTTAAAGTTAATAAAGTTGTGTCCTCTGGCAAGTTCATATGAAAACGACTTGTTGAATCTAAGAATAGGTTGTCCTCCTTTTGCACAATAGAAATATTGGGTTTTTGCATCCGGCAAACAAGCAAAAAAGAAGGGACTTGAAGTCACTTTAGAACTTGTATCTAATTGTCATTTAACTCTTACTAATGTTTTAGTGGAGGGTGGTATTTAGTTAAGATTGTGATGACTGACTATACTGAAATTAGCAGTATCATCATACAGAAAGTCAGAGTCTAGCCCGAGCATTTGTGCAATACATTTTTGCAAAGGGAAGAGACCACTGTACTTCCATATATCGCACTGGATAGAATGCACCTTATTTTCTCAGATTGCAGAATGCATTTTTTTCTGAGAGTAAAGATTTCCTCTTGGGAGGGCTGAAGCTGTCTACAAAATGATATTTTCAGTGTGTGCTTATCCAATTTTCCATGCACTGACCCTATATCAGAAAGGAAATATTAAAAACAAATCTGAAAACCTCAAGAACTTTAATCAACTCTTGACTTTGAAAAATAAACACATGGCTTTGGGAGAGGGTCTGCCATTATTTATGGTAGGTAATTCAGGAAGTCTGTTTCTTTGACAATGGATTCCTTGATTCATTGCAGAGGAGATGGCACTGTGGGTTAGCCCAATCCTGGAAATCTTGCCTGAGCAAGGAATACAGAATCAGAGCATATGTCAGTGACCTACATTGTTGCACAATATATTTCTTAGTGTCTGGGGTTTAAAATTCAAAGAGTTTGGGCTTGATTTGGTAGCTGTTGCCCATGTGAGTAGTTCCCCTTCAGGCTCTTCATGTAATCACAGTGTTATACCATCTGATACTGGAGTGTTTACATTAATTGCTTCACTTTGTTTGCTGTTTGATGTGTTTAGTTTCACTGTTTTGCTATTAGCTCTGTGGAGACTGAAGTACAGTGAGATCTTTGTATGGGGCTATTCATTACTAGGGGCCCAATCCTGCAACTGTTACTCATGTGAGTAATCCGTACTAACGTGTAGTTCCAGAGATGTCAGAGCTGCAGGATCAGAAAGTCGGTAATCAGTTAAATGGTTCTGTTTAAAAACATTATTTTAAAAAAATCTTTGCATGCGTTTGTCATGATCTTTGAGTAGAATTGAATACTGGGAATATCGCCATATGTTTGCTAGTATCTCTTGATTGGTTGTCTTTGGAATCACCATCTTAGGTTTCAGATTTATTTTTATTTTCAAGCAGGCAGACTAAACAGCATCATTACAGGATATAAACATTTTAGTTCACTTTCGGTGGCCTTAGGGAATCTCCATGGGCACTGAATGCTTTATCTAAAATGTAACAAAAAGGGCCAGGATCTTTACACTGAAATGAAAAAGACTTTAGATGCTAATATTCATAGATGTTTATTGACAGCAGCAGCTAAATAGCAGGCTTAAGGGAAGAGAGGGGATCAGTGGATTTTACATGTTTCATGAAGTTTGTGTTTGGATTCTTGAGCGATCGTTCAAATTAGACTGTATATTGTCACAACAGTGCCCCTCACAGGCTGAGAAGAGAGAAGCAGTGTTGACCACAGAGGAGATAAAGGGAAGAACGTCTATTTGGAATAAAAGTCCAGCTTTAGTAGCTGTTGTATGTTATCGTGAGATCCTTTTAATAGGGACGTGAGTGTTTGGAGAGGCTGATACCAGAAGCAAAGCAATATCAGGTTATTTTTTAACCGATTAATTAAATTGTAATGCCTGTAGGATAGCAGACTCTTAAGGCAAAGAACTTGTAGCAAAGCTCTGTGCTAATTGTCTGAACACCTACTGTGGTTCCAGACAATAAATGAAACCGATCTAAAATGCTGTATGTTAAATCAAGTGGAATAATCACCTCTCCTTAGACTGCATTGCGTCTGTTTAAAAGGCAGCTCGCCTACAGTGAGATTTATTTAAAAACAATCTCTGTGATTGTATTTGGGAAGTGTGACACCTACATGTGTATTTGCATGTGGTTTGAATATCAAGGGAAGTTCAATGCCTACAACAGCTTTCTCCATTTCAGTTTTGTGAGTACTTAGTTCATAAGGGAAGGAAGGAGGGGAAACAGCCCACAATGGTCTCATTGACTTTAAAACACAGAAATCTCTGCTCTGGTCCTGAACAAGTCTATTGAGTTGACAGAGTTCAATAGCAGGTGAGCCTGTGTATTAATAGAGCTGAGCCACCATCCCCTCTACCCAGCACATGACTGTATACAGCCTGGGGAAAACTTCAAGTCTTTGGGGTTAATACAGTCGAGTAAGAAATGTCTGAAAGAAAAAATACGTGTTTGTTGATGGTAGTGTGAGCCTCGCTGTTTCTCTCTGATCCTTTGTTAGCTGTTCACCGATTCAGTCGCCCGTCGGAATGTCATTATGCTGTCAGTCACACAGGGAACGTTTATTTCATATGTTTTAATCTCCCTGCCTTTGTAATGCTGCTGCCACTTGCACTAGAGAAAAGTTGAGCTAATCTCATTAGGCTACAGCGTTCTGCAAGAGATGAAAGATTACTCAAGGTTTCTCTGTCAGGCTGGGAGTTTCCACCTGATGCCTCTAGACCTAGGAAGTTCCGTGTCCTTGTATCAATATCCTCTTGGTTTTTTGTTTTTTTTTTTCAAGGCAACCAGTAATGCTTGAGGGTCAAAGTGAGCTGGGAGTTGTTCAGTTCCTGGAAAGAATGGCAGGAAAAAGCAAGTTCATAGCAGCTGGGAGCAGCTGTAAAGGACCTTCTTGTCCAGTGAGTTTCCCAGCCCCTGTGCCTCAAGCCTGGATTCACACAAAGAGTCTGAAATGAAATCGGAGCCTCCAGGACTCTGGAGGTCAGCCGCTATTGCGAGGTCGTATGGCCAGAGCTCATCTGGACAGCAAAGTTCAGAGGAGCGGAGTGGGAGTCATTTGCCACTCGGCGAGTGACCAGAGGAGAGTATGCATTTTGGGTAGGGTGGGAATGTTTGAAAAAGAACTAGCACGGAGGGAAATGTTTGAAAAAGAACTAGCGCAATGAATGAGAACTGTGAGCAGCCCAGATGGCCCAACCATCATGAGTAAAGTAGTGCAGAGCAAACTACTTGATGTAAACACCAAAAGCCCTCTGCTCTCTAAGGGGAGGTGCGCTAGCAGTTGTGAGCCACAACCATCCTCAGTCATATCACTATGCCTGGTAGGGGAGACTTTATGTACCGTACAAATTTCCTCAGGGTAAGTGAGATTTTTCCCCTTCGTCACGCAGCTTGGCTGACAGAGTCTTCGGTTTCTAGACGTTGATGTGTCCCCCACGATACTGGAACTGTGAGCCTTTATGTTGTTTGTATTCTCTGTGGCTAGATAATTATATTCGGGCATTCGCTTCATCTTGATGCTTTTGGTGTTTTAATTCCTGGTTTATACCCCTCAGCCCCCAGTGTGTGCTTGTTGTCAGAAGCTTGCCCGTTAAAGTGGATTTAAGCTTTCCAATCCTTGTGTTCAAGGACAGAGTCATTATTTTTTGGCCGTTTTTTCTATTCCAAGAGATGTTTTTTGTTGGGGAGGCTGGAGTTCAGGAAAGCTCGTTTACATAAAGCCACAACTTTAAATATTTTTGGGAGAGGTGCCTCATTCTATGAACTCTGCTTCTCCCAAACACACTTGACTTGATGACAGTGTTGCCTGCAGATTGTAGAAGTGACTTTGCAACCTGCTTATAGTGAGCTTAGGCTGTGTAGGGAAGACAGTGGGAGAGAATGGGAATCCTGAATTATGTATTTGTGTTGTAGTAGGGCCTGCAAAGCCCAGTCATAGACCCATTGTGCACGGTGCTGTACAAACAACAAAAAACTGGTCCCTGCCCCAAAGAGTTTACAATACGAGACAAGAGACAACCAGTCAGACAGATGGGTGAGTGCAGTGAGACAGTGTTGGCCAGTGTGATGGGCAGTGGTCGAAGCACACCAGCTGCCTAACTTGTGGAGATTTGTGTAGGCCTCATGGCAAAGGAGAGTTTTGAGGAGATGTCTGAAGGAGGTTAGTATAAGTCACTCTGGCCATTTAAAGGGAGTTCCTCAGCCTGAGGGACAGCTGGGGGGCAGCACAAAGGAGCTTGTTTGAAAATTTGACACGTGGGCGATAGAAGCTGGCATCATCGAATGCAGCATAAGATAATGAATGGAGTCAGAGAGGGGAAGTATTGTTCAGTGGTTCAGGTGCTTGCCGGGTCTCAGATTCAGTTCTCTGCTCTGCCATAGACTTCCTGTTTGACCTTGGGCAAGTCGCTTAGCTGCTCCGTGCCTCAGTTTCCCACGTGTACCATGGGGATAATAGAGCTGTCCTGTCTCACAGGAGTATTGTGAGGATAAATACATAAAGATTATGAGGTGCTCAGATACTGTGGTAATGGGGGCAGAGTCATAGACATACCTAAAATAGGGAATCTTGTCATTGGATTTCCTGTTACAGACTGACCATCAGGTTAGTGAGATATTTATCTGTGGGCAAAACACCTTCACTGTGAGGAAAACCCTACACATGCTTCTGTAGCTGTGGAGCGTCCTCTGACAGTGAACCTGTGGGCATGGGGTTGGGGCAGGAGAGCTGTGCAAAGGGGATTACTTTGCACATGATGCAGGGCTCCATGTCCTTTAAAGGGTCAGATTCACCTGTATGTTTCAGCTGCCTTGAGCCACTCTTAAGATACAAAGCACCCATAAACCTGCTCTGACTGTCCAGTAAAACCAGATTTATGGCTGCTTTGCACTGCCGGAGTATGCCAGTGAACTTGGCCCCCAGTTCGCAATACTGTCTGTGTGGAATTTCTTGATTAGGGCAAAGGCTGACTAGTTAAGAGAGTGAATAGACAAGTCCTCAGAGAAAGCTGAAAGAGACAAGTCCCTTCTATCAAAATCCCCTCCATAGCCTGTTCGTTACCTCTGCACAATCTGACATTACTTGGGAACTAGCTTTTTTCACCTCTCTTCACTACGCGATGTAGAGCGCCATCTAGTGTATACACATGGAGGACAATTAAAAAAGCAACGTTGATTCCACATACCCAGCACCCAGTAGGACCCAAACTTATTTTGGGTGGTTAATTTTTGGGGGATAAACCAAAGGGGTTTTGTTTTGTTCAGCTATTTTCAAATAAGTATCATCTTTGATTTCTTGCCTGTAGGGAGGCTGAAAAGATACGTAGTTCCTTTCATTTCTAGTCATTTAGGATAACTCGTCGTTTTGAACAGGAGGAGATCTGTGACAGGGCCAGGTTTTCAAAAGAACCCAGTTCCCATTTAGGCACCAGAATAAGCAGTTGGATGTTTTTAAGTGCTCTGCAGCCAATAACTCCCACTGTGACCCTTACAAACAGGCTTTCAGTGCTGAGCTGGGAGCTCTTTCAGAAGTGTGGCCTCATGTCTGGCTGCCTAAATGGAAGTGGAGCTCTCTTGAAGACTCCATCCTGTTTGTGGGTTCTGAGTAGTATTGAGAATCGGGCTCTGTACATCAAGGACTTTGTAGGCAAAAGTCCCAAGGCCCAGTCCCATGGAAATCAGCTTTGAAATGCCATTTGGCTGTTATGAGAGGAGATTAAGCCCATTTTCCTGCAATTAAGACTGAGGGTACGTCTATACAGCAGCAGGGCTGTGTAATTTCCCGCTTGGGTAGATGTGCATAAGCTAGCTTTGCTCAAGCTAGTGCTCAAGCCCCAATGGCATGCGTGGCAGCTTGAGCTAACCACCTGAGAATGTACCTTGGGGCTGGACAGGATCATATTCAGACAGCTAGCCTGAGGGTATGTCTACACTATGGAGATAGCAGTGTATACTCTGGAGGTTGTGTCAACATCGGTCAGTTCCCATATGTGTAGACATATCCGGAGTGGCACATTTTAAAAGCATGCATGAAGCCAGCGTAACAGTGATACACTTACCTCCATTTTTAATAAGTAGCTGGTGCCATCTTTGATCTTGTGAACTCTTACACAAATATCCCATACATAGGCCAGTAGTGCTGCTGCCCTCAGGAGGACTTTTGTGAGTAATTGTATTGAGTCTTTGGTCCCTGGGTAGAAACCTGGCTCCATTGAGACAATGACAAAACTCCTAGTCACTTCACTGGAGCCAGGATTCATCCCCATATCTTTTGAAGCATAATAGGAAATTAGGCATATGGGAGTAATTAGTTTCTTTCCAAAGAGCTCAGAAGAGGGAACAAGTGATGAGAAAACCTGAGAATAAAAATGTTCTCGAATCTCCCTCTCATATACACATTAACACTTCTTAGCTACTAATTACACTTTTCTTTCCCTTGAGAATATAGGAGTAACCCAAACTGTTTGCATGCTGAAAGAGGGTAAGGGGAGAAGAGGTGATTGTTATGGTCATAAATCTTAGCAAATTCTCATTAAGTACCTTTATTATGGAAGGGAAGTGGATTAGGTTGCAGCTGTAGTTACATTCCTGGGGCCAACCCTATAGCACTTTCTCACATAAGGAGCCCAAAGTAAATCAGTGAGACTATTCATGTGGGTAAGGGCTGCAGGATTGGGCTCTTGCAGTTTACTGCTATACTCTCTAGCTTCCTTACCCCAGATATCCGTTGTTTCCAGCCCTCTTGGCGCTAATCTGCCTTCAGGGAAATTCAGTAGTTATGCAGAGATTTCATACAGTTTGTAAACTGAGAGACCTGATCCTGCAGGCCTGACTCTTTTGAGGAGTCCTTACTCATATGAGTAAGTCTATTGGCTTCAGTGAGGTCTCCTCATGTGAATAAACTCTGCAGGATCAGGCCTATAAATAGAGATTAAATGAATACTTTGGGGAGGGGGTTCTAATTATTCTTAGTCTTTCTATTTCATCGACAATGTGATTCTGCAAGAAGAAAGATGCATATTTTTGTTCCTGCTGAGGTCATTGCTTTCTTTTCTTTGCGGAGAAGTTCATAAAATAATGTTTCTTTTGCAGCACCATCTGTTGCAGTGATACCATCTAAAGTTCCCCCAATCTCCCGCATTCCACAAATCTTGTTACTGGTTTAGTAATACAGCCTAGGACACTGCAAGAAGGAAATTCCACTCTTCGCCCTGTGGGATGCTTTGGAAGCCAGAGAGAGGCTGCATTCATTTGGCATTGATTTGTTATTTAGATGTTTTTGATGCTGTACTGTAGAGGTGCCAGAATGTTGCTCTTTTAAGGCTGACCGTGCTGGTAACTTGACACCTTATTTGCACAAATTGCTGCTGATTGCAGATGCCCCATATTTAACACAGATGCAGCCTACGGTGGCTATGGTGCCCAGCATGCAATGCAGCATCTGGGTTCCATTGGCCTGCCACGACAATCTGAGATGTGAAGGTCCGTACCTCCACGTGAAAGTAGGGAAAGGGGAAACTAGTGGCAGCATTGTAGAACTCTGCAGATCTTGTGTGACCTGTTATCTACATCTTTATGCGCCCAGTTCTAGACTGTAAATCAGGATCTGAATGACCAGGCTGAATTTTCAGTTTGACAGGCCTGATCTAACTCCCACAGAAGTCTGGAGGGAATCTTCCCATTGATTTTGATGGAAATTTCACAGAATCATAGAAATCATAGAATTGTAGGACTGGAAAGGACCTTGATAGGTCATCTAGTCCAGTCCCCTGTACTGAGGCAGGACTAAGAATGATCTAGACCATCCCTGGCAGGTGTTTGTCTAATCTGCTCTTTAAAACCCTAAAAAAGCATGCTGAAGAACTGTTTGCTTTAATTTCCTCCACGGCATATGCCTTTTAAATACTTGCCTACAGCAGCAATTTCAGTTAAGTATAACACCTGGTAATAAAGGATTTCAGTTTTTAAAGGGTTTTTCTAATTTCATCATTAATACAAACACAGTTTTCCAATGTTTCTTCAAACACAATGTCTTTTCTTTCTAACCTCTGCCCCAGTCTCTTTATATATAAACCAGTTCACTGCTGCAGGCATATCTAAATGAGATTTTCACTGGTTAGGATTCATGGGTTTCTTGCTTTCTTCTATCTTTTGATCTTCCTAATCGGTTGGGGGAAAACTTTTTATAAAGCCTATTTGCAATGTTAAAATTCAGATGCTTAAAATCCAAGTTCCTCTTCTTCTGATTGTAGCAAAAGTTTGTAGTTTTCATTGCTTCAGTATTCTTGGTTTATTTTCTTCCTGAATCTTTAACTTCCTATAATGGTCTCTAGGAAGCAGGAGAGGTTCTGTCTGGTTTAAGGAAGTGGCATGCGTTCTGGCTTGACTCACATGCTGTTTACCTAGTGAAGTAGAATGGGGCTTTGCTTGGATAGAACCCAGATCTGAAAGGCCATCTTCGGGCTGGCTGGGTGCACCACACAAAACCAGGTAGGAAACTGCACAGTGGAAAATGTCCAGCTGGAATTCTGGCTGAAGAGCTTCAGAGAGGCTCTGTCTCAGGTCCTCCGTAACAAGAGCCACAGAGCTTCATTCTGAGCTAGGGCCTCAGATGCAGGGGTCATGATCCGAGTAAGCATGCTCCCCTGAAGTGACAAGAGCTGTGAATAGGAAAATGGGGCGGGTGACATGTTAATGCTTCTTTCGCTGCATAGTCTCTGTGGGCCGGGTTCTCTGTTCTGCCACGTTCCTACAGTCTCACTGGCTACAAATGTGCATCCTAACTCATAATGCTACTTAATCCATTTTAGACTTAAAGGGAATGACAACAGTTTTCAGTGGTTCATTCCTCCAGGAGAAGTATTATTGATGAGTAAACACCAAGGGTAGCTAAAACTTCTACTACTTTGAAAGTCTGTCCGTTGTAAAGAGGCACCCTCATGTGGTTTAGATTCCGACGTTAGCTGGTTTGAGGTTTTTTAATGTTTGTTACACGAATCTAATAATGAACAGAAAAGTACCTGGACCAAATTGTCGAGTCTTTCCAGTAGATCAAAATATCCATTGATTTCAAGCCCAGGAGAGTTCCTCCATGCAGACACCATTCATCAAAGGTTTTGTTGGGGCAAGTATGTGAGAAAGTGTCTGGTGAACCGGAGGGTTTGATTTCAGTGAGAGTTTTGCTTATGCCAGGATTGCAGTTTGGCTTTTGATGATACGGTTTGATTTTTCCGTAATTTCAGTAAAAAGGATTTTGTTTGTAATGTTTAAACATATTCGTCTGCGATGTGGGACATTCAAACCCCACATCACTGGGGAGAGCTGGTGGAAACATTTTCAGCAGAGCAGTTCTTCGTTAGAGAAGGCTGCTTCATTGACATTGAACGTTTTTGTGGGAACGTGTTGATTTTCAATGAAATTATCAACGGGAAAGTGTTGAAACAAATCACTTTGACATTTGTGTTTTGATAATGTAAAAAGCATTTTGTTTCAGCTGTATCATTCCATTTTGTTTCATTTCAACTTTGATAGCTCAGATCAAGTGTATTATCTTAATTTCAATTATATTGAATATGATATGATATACTATTTCATGCCATAATGTTTCAACATTACCAAACTGAACTGTTTTGACTGGGCCAAGACTACAGTTTTTTGGTGTTTCTGTTTCGTGAGAAATTTTGACTTTTTTTGGTTCAGTTTGGAACAAATATGAATTTTGAACTGTTGGACTGTTGTTCCCGCAGGACAGAAATTCCAGTTTCCGATGAGCTGTAATACCATGGTAGCAAAGGAAGACCAGGACATGAAACTGAGGGCGATAAAGGGCAATGCCAGCCAGTTTGGCTTCGCTGTCCAGTCAGTGCGAAATGTTAAATATCAACAAACCCCACATATACTAGTGAATGGGATGTTTTAAAGCCCTTTCAGATTTAATGAACTGCAGTACCATTGGCTCAGGTAGGGCATTGTTTTTCTTCTATATGGAGACAAATTCTCCCAGTCTGCAGACTGTCCCACTGGATACAAGGGCCAGTTTGCACTCACAAAGGGCCCATGCCAACTGCCAGTGAAGTTAATGGAAAGAATCCTGGTGACTTCAGTGGTTGCTGGGTTGGGTGGTTTTCAGGTCCGTGGAGCCTGTGACCTGCCATCACAAGATGAACTGAGATCCACATGGAAAACCTTCAGAATGCAGGGATATGCAGAGTGAGGACTGACTCCTATGTGCTGTTCCCTGCTGTCTCCCTTGCCTTCCTGATCTGTTCCTAACCCCTCTGCAGTGGGCAGGTGGCACAGAGCTGGAAAGGGACAGCATTAACTCCTAGAAAGGAGCTTTCCTGGAGGATAATGCTATGTGGGGTTCTTTTTGTTCTGTGTTTGTATAACACCTAACCCAATAAAATCCTGATCCACAACTGAGGCTCCTGGGAGCTACCACAATAGAAAGAATAAGTAGTAACTGTAGTGACAAGTTAACCTTTGTGCAGGAGACTGGAAATCTGTTTCCACCCCCCTCTAACGATGATAATGACTTTCCCATTGCAGATAATACTTTGTCCATTAGATTTTCAAAGTACCACATGGACATTGACTAATGACTCCTCACAGCACCTATCAGGTAGCTGGATTATCATCATCCCCATTTTACAAATGGGGAAACTGAGGCAGAAAGGTACCTTGACTTGCCCACAGTCACCCAGTGAGTCAGTAGCAGAGCCGGGATTGCAACACAGGACCTCTTGATGCCCAGTTCCATGTTGCCACTTGTTAGGCTCTTGTTGTTGTGATGGGTTAGGAGAGTACCAAGGAAAATCCAGGTACAGGAAGTGGTGGGTGGGGTTCTGTGGGGCGGGGAATTTCCAGCAGGGGGCTCCCAGTGTGTTGTCGGAGGCACCACCTTTCATTCTACAAATGAAATTGTGGTCCTTACGCTTGAGGTCGGTCAAAGTTCTTCTGACTCTTTTTACATGGTGTCAATCCTGTCATTTTGGCTGAATGCCAACTCAGGTAATTCTAGTCTCCATCCCTAAAAATTGACCCAGCGGTTTCAATTGGCTATGATATCCCTTCTTCCCCTTTCACAAACTGATGGGCAGTGTGTTACTGGCATCAACTGATTGCTGGATTCCAGCCCAGGACTGGTTGAATTTCAGTGGTGGGGAAGTGATCCTTTGCCTATAGTCTGCAAAACAACGTGGGATCCTTGTGTAAGAAAAGCTCTGTGGTGGTAAGGGATGATGCTAATGTTCTAGCCGAACCCTGGCCTCTCATACGGTGTGAATATTAACATTTATTTACGCTCATTTCCATGGGTTTTCTCAGTGTAGCATCTGAATGACGGTGACTGTTAAACAATCAGTACAGTTTACATCCTCCAGAAGGAAGAACTAAAGCCAGCTGTTGTCATACTGAGTGCTCAGTGCTGTCTTCACTGCATCTGATGTTGTATTGGGCCACAAAAGCAGGTTGGTCTTTCAACTCTGATCACACGGTGAATGGGCATGGGCTGTGTGTGCCACTTGTACAGCTGGGGACAACACGACTTATGGCTTCAGCAGGCCACCTCGGAGACATCTGAATCTCTTTGTTGAGTTGCAGCCTCTATGTCGCTGATTTGATGTGTTTATATATTGCATTAGCATGAGAAGGCCCCAGGTGAGAGCAGGGCCCAATTGTGCTAGGTGCTGTGTCAACATATAGAAAGATGCAGCTCTGCCCTAAAGAGCTCACGCTGTAATGAGACAAAGAGCAGCTGCAAGGTGGGTAAAGGGTTACGTTCCCGAGGGGGCTGACTGGCACTCTGTGCAGTGGTGGGGCTTCTTGTGAGCATGCTCCTTTTAGATATGGTATTTTTTTCACCAGAATGGAGCTTTAGCAGATTTCCGAGTGTGTGTGTGTGGGGTTGGGGATGGGAGGCTGCTTGGGTTGGATGTGGGGGACAGGAAGGAGGGCGAGAGAGGGCGAGGGGAATGGGGGGAGAAGGGCAATGAGGAGGGGGGCGGAGTAAAGGGGAACCAACAGCCAATGTGATACAGAAAAGGAGGGGTGGAAATCCAGAGTCTTGACTTTACAAGTTGAGGGGCAGGGCTGGCAGGGAGCGGTGAGAGCTCCTCTTGACCCCTGCACCCCATGAGGAGAGGCCACTGGGCCCAGTGATATGGGTCTGGAGGGGGTGGTACAGGAGGGCTCTGTGCCCTTGCTGTCACTAGCTGCTTGGGAAAGGTGCTCTGGGAGTCTGGGAATTTTCAGCGCAGGTGACTGTGGTGGGGATTAGGGAAGGGACAAATCCGGAGCCTGCAGGTGTGAGAGTGAGGAGTGTTTCCCTCACCCAGCGAGATCCTCTCTCTGGCATCCCCTCCTGGCTGTGCCAGATGAGAGTGGCAGCCAGACCCCTTGCTTGGAAAAGGCCAGAGCAAAGAAAACAAAATGCTAGCCACATACATCACGTTCTTCATCACAAATGCCCTGTGCTGTGACGGGTTGGACCCCTCCGTCCAGGGTGCCACCTGCTGTGCTGGGGTCCCACTGAGCCCACCCATTCCACCAGCCTGGGATTCTTTATCCTATCCTTGCTCTGCCAGGCCCTCAAGCCTTCTCTGGCACATACACAGGTAAGGGGACACCCAGCTGCAGACACAGACTGAAATCAGCTCTCTGGATTTACCCAGCATTCACATGCACACCTCTTTCGAGCTTTAAACCCAAACTATTGCCTTGCGCTGTATAGAGAGATGTGTACCGCGCAAGCTCCTAAAAATCACCCCCTCCCTCAATGTGGAGGGAGATATGCACAGCTTCTTGCCTCTCTCCCCCCTATTATGAATTGCACAAACTGGGTTTTGAAATAAATAAAAGCAAGTTGATTAACTACAGAAGGTAAGTGTTAAGTGATTATAAAGGATATCGAACAGAAGAAAGCAGATTACTGAGCAAATAAAACAAAAAAACACAACCTAAGCTTAGTTCACTAAAGGAACAGGTTACACATAGTAATTTCTCTCAATAAATGTTGGTTTAGGCAGATTGCAGAGTTTCCTCAGCTTAGAGTTCCAGTTATTTCTCTTTACAGGTTAGACCCCGTCTCAGCCTGGATTCAGCCCTTGCCTTTTCCCAGCTTGATTTCTTTGTTTCTTCAGGTGCTTTCAGCAGTCTTCCTTCTTGGGCGGGGAGACAATTGACTCTCTTCCCAGCCTTAAGTAGGATTTACATAAGGCAGGAATCCTTTGTTTTCAGTGGAAAAATCCCAGCAGTGTCGCAAGTGGTACTCCGTACCAGGTGACATTATCACATGACCTTGCAGTGTTAAAGCCACCATGCGACAAGGCGCCCCAGCACCTCTATACTTGGCTATTCATAGCCCCAGTGCTTGCCACATCAGTTATGAAAGTAAAAACATTGCTTGAGCCCCAGCACCTCTTTCATTACAAATTAAGCACTATAGCAGAGCTACCAGTGAGTGTATGGTTGGAGTGTGAAGAGCAGTGGATCAGAGCTAAGAAGTATTTGCAAAAGATCTCAGTGAGGTGAGACTTCATGTTGCAGGGTATCAATGGCCCACCTAGTCCAATGTCCTCTTTTCTACAGCACCCTGCCCAGGCTGTTTTAGAGACAGACGTTGAGCCTCATTCCCACTTCACTCTGCACCAGGTCTGTTTGTGCAGTACAGTGCCATGGGGCAGCATTTTTTGCTGATCCACCTGGCGATCCGTGTGTTCACCATCTGATTGTGCCATTCTGCTGGGAGCCCATGTCTCAGCACTATTCCCCACAACCCGTCCCGACTGAGTTAATTAATACTGTGCCTGACTCATGTAGGTAGAGGAAAGTGCATTATCTGGGGCTCTGTAGGGGATCAGTAAGGAAAGCCTGAGTGTTCTCCTGTGCCCCTTGACAACAGAGAGTCTGCCAGTATTTGTCATTAGACAAATGCCTCCCTCTTGCTCTCTGTGTACTCAAGTAACTGGCCATTATCTCCTTTAATCCTTGTAATAACAGTGTCAGGGTGTCAAGGAGTCTCCATTGCCCAGGAGCCATTGAGAGGAGGGAAAAAAGCTGGATTGTGTTTTTGAAAAGGCCTGAGAGAGTGAGAACCGTGCAGGATTCTAAAGGGAGCAATTAGCCAAAGAGAGCCGCTGCCGTGGATTTAAAGAGGGAATGCAAAGCTCTCCAGGCCCAGCTACTGCGCCCATTGCTTTCAAAGTGATCATTGTCAGTGGAAACAGAATTGGGCCCTCAATCGCCGCTATTAAATTGCAGACAATTTCCTGCGTAGGGGCGAATTTTCCAGTAGGCATGTGAGGGTTTTAGGGTGAAGGAGAGAACTGTGCACTGCACCCACATTCCAGGGTCACCCTAGTATTAATGAAAACCTCACACTGAGTAGCTTCCTCCTCCTCCAGTACTCTCATGAGGCTGTGTTTTGCAGTCCTTACTCAGTCATAATTCCTGCTAAATCTTGTTGGGCTTGGGCCTAAGGATTTGTCTGTTAAGAACCTGTCCACGGGTGTAACTACATCAGTTTAGTTACCCTGAATCAAACTGCTAATGGAGAGGTTAAACTAATTAAACTAATCTGGTTTCAGCTCCATTTTACCCTAGTGCAGCATATTTCCACTGATGTCAGGAAAGCCGTTCAATTACCTCAAGGCACGCTTTCTTAATATAGACAAGGTCTGAGTCAGGACTGCTTTTTCCCATTCTCACAAACTGAATAACAATGTAGATCTTCAAATTCTGTGATCTGACGGGGAACAGGAGGCAAGGTGAAATGACCTAAATAACAAATTATTCATTGTGAATTACTCACTTGGTTCTAGTTATCAGACCAGAGTCAGAGAACATTGGAAACAAATGTCCTGTAGCTCTCATCTTAGTGAGGCCAGGTGAAAGTCAGAGTACCAGCCAGGTAAATGATCACGACAGACACTAAGGGTATGTCTACACAGCAGAAAAAGGCCCCCAGCAGTGAGTTTCAAAGGTATGTCTACACATTAAAAACTGACAGCTGGCCCATGCCAGCTGACTTGGGCTCGCAGGGCTTGGGCTAAGAGGCTGTTAATTGCAGTGTAGACAGTCAGGCTTGGGCTGGAGCCTGGGCTTCAGGACCCTGCAAGGTGGGAGGGTCCCAGAATTCAGGCTGCAGTCTGAGCCTGAACATCTACACTGCAATTAAACAGCACCATGAGCCCGAGTCAGCTGGCACAGGCTGGCCATGGGTATCTAATTACAGTGTAGACACACCCTCAGAGCCCAGGTCAACTGATTTAGGCTTATACTGTGGGGTTAAAATTAGCTGAGTAGATGTTTAGGCTCGAGATAGGGTCCAGGTTCCATGACGCTCTTCCCTCATGGGGCTCCAGCCCGAGTCTGTGTCTACACTGCTCTTTTTAGCCCGGTAGTGAGAGCCCTGCAAGCCTGAGTTAGTTGCCCCCTGGACTCTGAGACTTGCTGCTGTGGGGTTTTTTGCTGTGTCCCACCTCTCCCTCTCTATACTCATTCATAAGCCGACCCTCTTCTCTGGTGCTTCCCTTTTTTACTAAAAAAAAATTCGGCTTATGAGTCAGTATATACCATGTATATATTATATATAGATACATGCTATCCACAGAAGCAGTGTGGCCTAATGGATAGATAGCACCCTGGCTTGGGATTCAAGAGACCAGGGTTCTTATTGGCCATCTGGGTGACTTTGGGCAACTAATTTTACCACCTTGTGCCTCAGTATTCCCAGCTGTAAAATGGGGATAATGATACTGACTTCTCTTTTAAATTGCTATGAGACCTACTGATGAGAAGTACTATATGAGAGCTAGGTATTATCACAGACTCTATATCCCTGTTATAGATTCTATGTCAGTCTCAGCAGGTATTGTTCAGGGAGCTTTGATTCCCTGGGCATTACGAATGTTCCACTGCTTAGACACCTCTGTTATGTTTGTTCAACAGAAAGGAGTGGTAGAATGGGAATCAGGGAAGGGTGGATGAACAGTTTCTGTGGGTTCAAATGCCCACTGGATTGTAAATCACCAAGTAGAAAATGCATTTCATCATCTCCACGTGTGCATGTACTAAAATCACCATGCAGCTTAGCATGAGGGCCAGCTGGTGGTCAAGAGAGGCCTGGCACCTCTAGGTGATTTAGGTCAGGAGGGAGACACATTAGCAAAGGCCGGTGGGTGGCTCTTGCCCCATGTTTGCTTCTGCAGTGCCTGATTTCAGTCTGTGCTGAGGGCCCCTTACTTTCAGGGGCAATAAATTCACTTGCATACTTTCAGGAATAAAGAATAGCAGGAAATGCAAGCAGCTGGCTGCAGTCTCTGAAGGGGCCAAGATGGGGGAAGTGCTTCACACTCTGACTCAAATACACTGCACAAGCATTTAATTGAATTAGATGGCGTCAACCACCGTGAGTGTGATTCAGCCTCACCATTAGCTGATGGAGCTCCATTGAAGTCACTTTGGCCACTTGTGCCTACTCCACTCAGCCCTGCCTGCACTGAGGTAACAGAACACTTGTCACTTGCAGGGTACCTTACAATCCATGGGCTAGTGATGCTGCATTCAGAGCTGAATGGCTGTGGCTGGAATTGCATAGCAGGCCTTGGAGAAATTCCTGAGCTCCAGCCGAAAACAGAGGCTATATTTGCCGATTTCAGGGGTAGGCATGTGTGTTTTATAGGTTTCATCTGTTCATCGTTTCCTAATTACAGATGATTAGGAGGCCATTTGGCGAAGTGACAGCTAACTTTCAGATCCTGGCTTATGCATGGATGTCTCCGTTTCTGATTCACCCATCTGTGCAATGCTGACATTCAAGTGTCTTTGGCTTCATCAAAAACCAAACTGTTTAAAAATTAACCCACCTCTTTCTCCAACCCATCCACGTGTACATCCCCAACACACACTCCACAATCAAGGCTGCAGGAGGGAAATCTCTGGATAATAAAACCCACCTTTCTCCTAACCCACCCCCCATCAACAACGAGGGATCTTACCCTGCCGAGGTGTAAAAATTCCCCCACTCCAGGCTGTCTGCGCAAGGCAGAGAGATCACTAACAGATGCTTTCCTGCTGCTGTTGAAAGTCACAGCCATTTGCTTGATTTAATAGTTGGGACCCGCCAGCCCCCCAGGGCTAGACAGAAGGCTGCAGGTTTTCAAGTTGTCCTCGAGGTTCTTCAGTACATGAGATCCATCCTCTTATGTTGTAGTTGGTGTTTTTGTTTTTGTTTTTTTGCTTTTTTAAAAAATTATACAACCATCCTCCTTTTCCAACCAAAGACTATTCTGTGGAGACCAGCTTCCACCCAGCTCTGATCTTTCATGTCATTTCTGAGTGTGCCTCAAGTCAATTTCAGCACACAGCCACACCTCATTCTGCGTCAACTGGAACGCCTGTGCCTGTGCTTGTTATAGTGTGCATTCACTGCCTTTAATTGTAAGTGGTAAAGAGAGCAGATATAAACTGAGGGGGATGAGAGATTTAGACACAGTGGGATTTAGACACCCTGGCGAAGACTTTGCTCATATCTGCACTGGGTAAATCTGGGATAAAATGAAGAGTGACTCTGGATTTAGACTAGTGCATCTGAAAGCAGGATTTGTTTCGGTGGGCCAGATTCAGCAGTGATTTATAGGTAGTCTTGGCAGAATTTGATTTTTTTTTTTTAATAATTTTGACGGACAGTATCGATGTTTATTTTTAAATATATGTTAATTTGTATTGATTTAAATTTTCACCGTTGTACAAAATTAGAAGTAGTAAGCATTTTTTCCTATTTTTATCAATGAAAATTTTCACAGTTATGGGAAATTATGCGGGGCGCCTCAGACAATAATTATTTAATGACAGTAGATGCTGAGATTCAGAAACTTTGAATTTGAATTTCAGAGGCTTTATAACCATTATAACACACATTGTATGTTTTGATATGTGATATTGACAAAGTAAATATCCTTAAATCAAACTCTAATGAGTTCTCAAGCAGCATTTTTCTTATTTTGCTTCTCTGTACATATTGATTATGGAAATATTCGTCTCTCTGTATGGTGAAATTGACGTTTACCGATAAAAATTTTGTCCTACCGTGCGGACATACAGGCTGGTGCTAACATGCTGCCAACCTCATTTGACCCCGTGCTGGTGCTTGGGCTGCTGCAGCGACAGAGAGGGCTGCAGCTGTGATTCGCCTCCTGTTGTCATAACCCCTGTAGGAATCCTGGCAGCAGGCGCTAGCTGAGGTGTAGGGAAACCCACATCCCTGCATTCCTGGCCCACCTTGGAATACCCTGATATTCCCACTCTGCAGGTGTCTGAAGGGACAGAGCAGATCCAGTGCTTTGACTGGTGGAGAGGCTTCAGTGGGATTCACTGGCGGGATGGGGAGTACTGTGAGGGCAGTGCTACATCTTCTAGAAGAAGATGCACATTAAAATGGAGGAGTGGCCTCCTTTAACCTGCACCTTCTTACACCCTCTGCTCAGCTGCTTTTTCTGCTTTACTCTTTTCCGACTCCTCTCTGTGCAAGTTACGCCACTATAGACTCTATTACAGGCAGCTACCCCAGCAGTGGAACTTAAATCCCATTAACCATCACCTCTGAATATGTCCCAGTACAGTCCCTCTCCAGCCAGGGGCTGTCCGAACTATGTGGAATGATGTGGCAGGGATACCCCGCCTCAAAAGGACAACAAAGGGATCTGACCAAAGAGCTCATTAGAACTGAGTGTAACTCTTTTTACCCTAGTGGAACTAGCGGACAGCTGGCTGGCTTTAGTTTTCGGTGCTCATGACCCTTTTATGATATACAATCCCCCTGTAAAAATAAATAAATAAATAAATAAATACAGGCCATTCAGTTAACTCAAGTTTGCCGAAAGTATCTTTCACTCTGCTTTTTTTTTAAGACTAAAATAAATACTGTCACAGTAAATATAAGAATTTTTAGTTACGGGGCCCATCTGTGGACTGTAGAGACTCTGGTGCCTAGTGTTTTGTGCCTTGATATTTGATTCTTTGGCTCAGGTTTGGCCCACTGAAAATCTTTCCAGTGTTTTTCCATCAGTGCAGAATACCAAAGCTTACAGCCCATAAATCCAGTAGTTCAGCTGTCGGGGAGCTGAGGGGGCAGGAAGAGGGAGATGAAGACAGAGAGGTTTGAGTAATCAAAGTTTTTGCATCAGGATTGTGTTTCTTCAGATTTTGAATCTATCTTTCACACTGGGCATGTTTATAGGGCCATTAAATCCCAGGATGTAAGGGAGATCAGAGGAGGCGTGGAGGGACTGTAATGTCAGGAATTGGATTGGGTTTCATTCTCCCCTTCCTCCGGACTTACCTCAGTGGTCACACTTGTGACAGGATACACTACGTCTGCTCAGCTGGCCTCGTGGACAGACCTATCTGAGCCCCGCTGTGTGTTTCAAAAAGGATGGAGGCACTGATACGTCTTTCCTCCTTCCAGAGGGAAGTTTTTTTCTGAGTTTTCTTTGGTCAGGCCAAGATTGATGCTGTGACATGTCGGGCTTTGCTAAAGGTCCCCCTGGATGTGTTAACTCCCGCATTTGGGGAAGTTTAATCTTTTTCCCCTTTATAGGTCCCCAAAACAATTCATAGAGGTTTTTTCTCTTCAATTCCATCCTGTAGAGTTGGTGGTGAATTTCACATCAGCAGCGGACCAAGTACTTGTGTCCCTGGCTCCTCCGCCCACCCGCCTCATCCAGTCACTATGGGATCTAGCTTTTGCCTGGAACTAATCTTCATGTCTAAGTCCAGTTACTGCTGTGAGCTATAGCATGGCTTTTGAAACAGAATACGGTATTTTTCTGGCCATTTGATACATAGCTCCTCCTAGATTGCTCATCTCCTCTCTCCTCCCCTGCCTATGATAGCAACTGTTCGGAGTGGAATAAGACACAGATATTTTTTTGTTGCTTTTTGCTTTCTATCCTGGATAGGGTAGAGTCTCTGCTGTCCATCAGCTGCTCAAATTACCTTGCCTCTCCGGATCTGTAGGGGGATCTGCAAAAGATGGTGAATGCATTTAAGAATTACTCAAGCCAATTAGTCTCCTTGGATAAATGCTTCCAAGGAAATTATCAGCAAAGGGGTGGAGGGGAAGAAGAGCCCTATCTGATCACCTTAGTCCAGAGGCTGAACCCTTGACTTATCATATTAGAGTGCTTTGTTATAAGAAAAGAACCCTTTGCAGTGAGAAAGCTCCAGCTTCTGTTTTTTCTCTTGGGAGGCACCTACAGTGCTGTACACTTAGATGCTGGGAACCATGCAGGAATTCCCCTCTAGGGCTGACCACCTGTCCTTTATTTTACAGTACAGACCCTTTTTTCCTCCCCACTATTGCTTGTGTCTGATCAGCACATTTCCAGTGGGAGTTGAAGCCTGTGGAAGTCAAGGGGAGGCTTTCCATTGACTTCATGGGCTTTAGATGAAGCTCTTTGTACGTTGCCAGTGCATTTCTCTTGAGTTCAAATCCTGTTTCCTCGGGTCCCAGAACTCAGTGCCTTCTGGGCTTGACTCTCCTCTCCCATCTGCCTGTTTTACACGGCTGTCGCTCATTGACTTCAGTGGAGTTACCGCTGATTTGCACTGGCCTTTAATATTTAGGGTCACAGGACCTATGGCAAAGAGAGGTGGCCATGAGCTGGAGAGTCAAGAAGAGCTTAAAGAGGAAAGGGACTGAGTGGCCTGGGAAGAGAGGGACATAGAGTTCTTAATGGAGGGGTTTGCACCAAGCGTGACCCCCGAGCCTGTGGGTGCCCACAGGGGAGAGAGACATGGTCAAGTCTGGAGGAGCAGAGCTGCACAGAGAGGTTAGGTAAAGCACGTCTCTGGAGAGCACTGAAAATCAGCACAGCAGATTTGGCCTCTCAGCTGGGTGGGCGACGGGAAGCATTGGTACAGTTGTTCCCATGCCATGGGATGGGAGTTGCTGGCTGGTCCCAGCATCTGGGATTCTGAGACATTTGGAGAGCAGGAAGGACTGTGGAAGAGAGAATTGCAGCAGTGAAGCCTGTCACTGACGGAGTGAGACCCCAGGTCTCTTGAGTCCCAGGCCTGTGCCCGGTCCGCTGGACCAAAGTGCCTTTCACTCTGCCTGCTATGACTCACCTTAAAAGTATTGCTGGAGAAGCCATAAAACTGATATAGCAGTGGGAGATGGAGGCGCTGCTCAAGTAAAACTAGACAGCCTGACTAATCCATTCATCAGAGGGCTCCCAGCTCCTCCAGCAAGGCAGATGAGACAATTCGCAGAAAGTTCATCTTGATCCAGGACATTTAATAAATAAAACGTAATGGGGGAGGGAGGGAGAGACACATCTTGTCAAGAGGCTTGGTTTGGTTTGGTTTAGAGGGTGGATGGAGGGGAACAGAGTTGATATGTGAGGGTGGGTGTTTCCATTGTTTTACTAACCCAATATTTCTGACTCCATTAGAATCCCGCCAGTTAAAACTCTGTGAAAGTAGGTTTCCAGACACGCAGTACTTAACGTCTCTCACAAGGCAAATCAAAACCAGAATATGTTTTAAAAAGTGGATTTGCCTTGTAATCTAATCAGTATTAAATGACAATTCTAAATCTGAGGCTCCATATTTAAAGTGCATTTAATCTCTGGGGGTTGACAGAGTTATTTAATCTAATGAATCACCATTACTGTCCCATAAAGGTGCTGCACAGGCATGGGTTTTTCACTGAAAATTGCAGTGGTTAAATAATTGGAAGTGAGGGCCAGATCCTCAGCTGCTGTGAATCCATCTAGGTTCATTGAAGTCAATGGATTTTACCACCTGAGAATCCAGCCTAGAATTTTTTCGCATCCTTACAACATCTTTGGAGTCTTTGGTCCTGCTTTGAGCAGGGGGTTGGACTAGATGACCTCCTGAGGTCCCTTTCAACCTTAATATTCTATGATTTTAGGGATAGCTCAGCGGTTTAAGCATTGGCCTGCTAAACCCAGCGTTGTGAGTTTACTCCTTGAGGGGGCCACTTAGAGATCTGGGGCAAAAATCTGTCTGGGGATTGGTCCTGCTTTGAGCAGGGGGTTGGACTAGATGACCTTCTGAGGTCCCCTCCAACCCTGATAGTCTGTGAATAAGAGGATAAATAATAGTCAGTTGTCAAAAGTTAATGGTAAATAGGGGGCTGGGATAAAATTCTAATCCCTGTTCTGCAACTGGTTTGCTGTGTGACCTTGGGCAAGGCACTTCCCCGCTGTCCCAGCAGGAGGATAATAACACTTCCCTTCCTCACAGAGGGGTTGTTAGGAGCCAGTTATTAATATCTTCAAAGACTTTGGCGAATGTGAAGTGGTGGTGATCTGCTTTGAATGCCGTTTCCCTGAGATTGCACAGTTTGCTCTTGACCAGACACAGATTCCCTTCCTCTGTAATCTCAGCTGTTAGGTTGCTCCATGTATGTATAAAGCCAACCAAACATCCCTGATTTTTTTCTTTCTGTGCTGCCATCGCTGTCTGCATTTGGTTTTGCTTTACGTTTCCATTATCCTCGTGCAAAGGTGGAAATAATTACTTGGTAAGCAACCTCGTTCTTCTTCATTTTTGAGTCTGTTTATTTAGATTAGAGCTCTTCTGAACCAGCTCTTTCCTTTCCTGGCCTGGACAGTAGTTATTTATTTTTAGCCCATCTTAATAGCTCATTTTTGCTTTGCAATTTACTACATTAATTCCAACGAGCCGTGTTCCAAGTTGATTTCCCCTAAGGCAATGGGGGCCATTGCATCTGTTGATTCTTATTTTTCACCCAAAAAAACTGGCTGTACCTTTGTTTAAAGAAAAAAAAAAAAAGTTTTCCTTATCTCCTTTTAGAGGGAAATAAGATGTGTTCCCATCTGGATTTCCCTTGCTGGCTTTGTAACAATTTCTTAGTCACCCGGTCAATCCACTCATTACAGAGCAAGCTGATCCATATTGTGCTGGTTAGTTACATATTCTCTGAACTTTATATGTTTAAATATATTGCAGTGATAGCAGCAGCAGGCAGGGACTCTGCTTCTGTCAAATGTCAGCGTTGGCATGACTATATCTAGCAAAACTGGGCAAATATTCCTTCTCTGTGGTGTGCACTTTAATTTCCCATGATTATTTCTTTAATAAGACTGATACTTACTGTACATTGCTCATTTGCTGCTAAAATTGGAACCATTAGCGCAATAACTGGCAATTACCTCCTGAGCAGCGCACCATGTGAATATCTACATTGCTTCTCCAAAGGAGGGACTATGGAAGCATGGCTTTTAATAATAGGTGTCTGCGGGCTGCAATATAAGACTCCAGTGTATATTTAGGGATTGTCTTGGCGTGTTTCTGTTTGCAGACAGAGATCTGGATCTGGAGCACTCCTAAGTTAGATGTTCAGCTAGGGACCCATTTCTAATGTGTTATAATGCTAAAGTAACAATTTGGACTTATACCTAGAGAGGCAGTGCAGATACAGTACTGGGTGGGGAGTCGAGAGACCTAGGTTCTAATCCTGGTTTTGCCACTGATTATTAGTGGATAGTGACCTATCCACTAGACCACACTACCTCTGGAATCCTGACACACAAGCAGCAACTGTATCTGGTCTATTTGCAAGGAACCAGTGTGGGGCTGAGAATGCCTGAGGCACCTCTTCTCATTTATCCCTCAAAAACTTTCCACTGTGTTAAAAACAATCTGCCACAAAGAGCAAAAATGAAGCCAAAGTAGTTTTCTTTGGTGGCTTCCTCCCCTTACTGAGCAGAGACTTCTGTCCTGCTTTGATCAGGGAGTGGAGCTTTTATCACCACAGAGCGCCTGATTGTTCATTAGGTTGGTCTATTGCAATAGTGCGCACTGCTGAGGCGGAGAAAATCCCACTCTCATTGTAGACTCAATGCCCTAAATAAGTTATAATGAGGCTTAGCTAAATGAACCTCCAGTTAGTTAGTAAGCCTCTAATTCAGGTGGCTGCTCGCTGACAAAACAAGAGCCTGGAGTATAAATGGGAAAGCAAATTCCGCAGTGCAAGGAACTTTGAGTTAGGGAAGTTTCTTGCTTTAGGCTTTGCTGGTGGAAGGGAAGTGAGGCAAATGTTTGACTCCAGGTAAGTGGAAAAAGAGAAACTGGCCTATGTCCCTCATCCTGTGTATTTAATCTTTCACTTACGGCTCAGCTCTAGGAAGATTATTTTTTAACCCTTGCTAAGCCGAGCGTGGTGGATCAATAGAGAAGCTAGTCAGCTTCATTTCTGGTCTCCTCGTGCACTAAAGGTGTAGGTAGAGTCCCTGTTAATAGAGGTCACATGCACAGTAAGTCGAGGATGAATGATTGTACTCCATGGAGTTCTCCGCTTGGCCTTTATACGCACATTTCTGGCCTGGAGTCTATTTATTATTCATCTTAAAGTTTAATAATTTTGAGGGCTTTCAAAAATAGATTGGTTGCTAGCCCTGGAGACTCGGGGCTTTTATTTTCATGAAGAACGGACAGTGAAAGCCAAAGAGTCTCTTGCCCTTCTTTGCCAGTGTCTGCTGACTCTACATCGTTGAGGGATCGCCTCGGGTGGCAAGAAAGTAATTTGCAGGTTTGTGTGTATATATGCACACCTCTTCTTCCCCACTTTCCAGCGGCTGGTTTACTGAAGACAAAAGCCTTACTACTAGCGACTGCTAATAAAGATTCTTCTGTAGCTCAAATGGGGGCTTGAGGGTTTGGAAGCTGGTGAGCCGTGTTCGGACTGCCAGCATGGAGGTGAAAATGATTAGTCATATGAAACTTGGTAATAGGAAAAGGAATGTGGCTTCAGCCTTCGTTGTGCTACTGGGGTGTAATAGATTTTCTGGCCTCAACAGCGAAACTGGTGCGATCAGGTCTATTCAGCAGATCTGTAGATAGAGCTGCAGTGCTCAGCTGCATTCAGTTATTAATATTATGGTACCATCAAGAGCCCCAGTGTGCTACAGACACACACTTTGAGATAGTCTCTGTCCCAAGGAGCCTACAGTCTGAATAGTCAAGACCAGGGATCGGCCACCTTTGGCCCACGGCCCACCAGGTAAGCACCCTGGCGGGCCAAGCTGGTTTGTTTACCTGCCTTGTCCGCAGGTTTGGCCGATCACAGCTCCCACTGGCTGCAGTTTGCCGTCCCAGGCCAATGGGGGCTGTGGAAAGTGGCACAGGCCAAGGGAGGCGCTTACCCTGGCGGGCCATGTGCCAAAGGTTGCTGATCCCTGCTCAAGACCAAGGAAGGAGGAGAGGGGAAACGGGATGGTGGTGTAAAATGACTTGCCTAAAGATTCATAACAGATCGCTGGTAGAGCAGAGACTAGGATCCCTGACTCCCAGGCCACGTCCTGTGCGCTGTAGTGCGCTGCCTCTCATTCGAGTCAATACAACTAGGATGGCCAGGAGACCAACCTAGCCTAAACAGAGTGGCCATGGCCTTTTCTCAGTCCCATCTGAAATAAAAGCCTCAAACACAAGTGCAAGGAGAACAAGCCATCCCCGGCTCCGATAAAACACAGCTCTATGCTCAAGAATACAAACCAATGCAAAAAGAGAAGGCAAGCCCGGCTATGATAACAAGGGGGCTCCGGGAGCTGCTGTTCATGAGAATGTTCCCCTAAGGGTGACTCCTCTGTGACAGCCTTGATGTCTGTGTTCATTATGCACATCCCTTTCCTACTGCCATCATTGCTCGCGTGCTATCTAGTGTCATTAAGATATCAAGTTTCATTTAGGTACATCCACACTGGCAGTTTAATTATGTCTGTGTACTACTGCGTATTTTATTCATGGACTGTCTCAGGGTGCTTGTCAAACACAAGCCCAGGAGATAAAAGTTCTGTGGATATAGCATGCTAATGTCCTGCTAGTTCCCTCTTGACAAATATGCAGGCTGGTTATTACCAAACTGATTATTTTCATTCATTAACACCACATACATCAGTGCCCTTCACCCTGTATTATTGTGTGCATTCATCTTTTCATAAACAATCACCTGACACGGTTGGGAAAGGGGAGGGCTGGGGGAATTAATGCTCTAAGGGGAATTTCCTGGCTTGGGTTGGTAACAAGGTGCTGTGCATGGACTGCCCTGTTTATGTGATCGCTTCATTAATCAAATGAAAGACAATAGCGCATCACATGTGTGCTGTGTTTCTCAACAATGCCAAACCAGGTTCCATTGTGCTGGTGGCTTAGCTGATGGGGATCTGTATCCAGTTTGCTTTGATTGGAAGGGTAAAATAAAGCCTGGAGATTCCAGTGGGAATCCTTGACAAGCATTCTACTTAGAGTCATCGTTGCTGATGTGTGTCCTGCATTGCTCATCTTCCCTTTTCTTTTTGTATTATTACTATTGTCATGAGGATCATTTGCATGAAAACAAGTTCTTTGTTTTTTTTGCCAGTTCCCTGGCTTCCTCTTATTGCTGTTCCAGAGTTGAAATCCTCCACGACAGCACAACTGGTGGCCGTGGGAATGATTGCATGCTAGTGAACATGCAGGCTTCTGGAAAACAAAAAAGTCCCTCCTTTTCAAATGTAAATCTCTGCTGATGAAAAACCAAGGGAATAAAAGCAAGAACCTAGATGGTACCGACAGGCTTTATGGGGGTGGTTTTGAAACATCAGGGCCAGGGTTTTCAAAAGGGACTAGTGATTTTGGTTGCCAAATTTGAGACACCTCAAAGAAGCCAGACTGAGATTAGGTCTACATTACAGCTGTTACAGAGACAGCTATGACGCTGCAGCTGTGCTGCTGTGGTGCTGTAGCGTAGACACTTCCTACATTGATGGAAGGGAGTTTTCTGTCGATGTAAGTAATCCACCTCTCCAAGAGGCTAGGTCGGGGTTAGTTGACCTAACTAGAGTGCCCAGGGCTTGAAAATTTTCACAGCCCTGAACTACGTAGCTAGGTTGACCTAAGGTTTAGGTGTAGACCAGGCCTTACAGAAAGTGTTGCCCCTTGGTGTATTGCTGATACCATTGGACGATAGCGGTTCCAGTCCATAGACAGTCCCTAAAGCCATTAGTGATCTGCAGAGGCAGTTTTATCTAGAGGACTGAGCAGAGATCTAGGAACTAGAATCTCCTGAGAACTAATCCTTGCTGTCCTACACTGACTGGCCATATCACTTCCCTTCTCTGCCTCAGTTTTCCCATTTTTAAAATGGACATAAATAATAGGAGCTCATTGGGAGGGCTCAGCATTTGAGCTGCGCGTGGTCAGTTTGCCCTGAATACATGGACCACGTGGTTTTGGTTCCACATTTATTCCTTTAAATTCACTGTACCCTCAAACGCTCCTGCTAGAAAACTCACTCACTAGGATATTCGCAGGGAGCTACTAGAATAGCACAAAGGCACATCCAAGGCCAGTTCAGTTTCTTGCTCATGGCAAATACTTGATGGAGCTGCTGTCTGTGATCTTTCAAAGCTATCTATAGATAGTTAGGTGGAGTTGAGGTGCCTAACTCCCTTAGGCTCCTTTTGAAAAGCCTAGAACTTAAATAACTAAGGGGCTTTTGCAGTACCTTGACCATTGGAGATGTTATGGCATAACAGTGCTAATCGTTATTGCTATTGCTACTCCGAGTGGTTATCCAAAATTCAGGGGCTAGCAAGTTGCTTCCATTTGGAAGAGAAATTGATGATACCAGAGTCAGGTTTTTCTTTGAGGCATTCCTGTTTGTTTACAAACATGTTTTTTTTACATAATATCCTGTTTCCCTGAATATGGCAGCAGTCAAACAGCTTGCACTGTGACGCAAAACTGTCTCTCTAGGCTTTTTCCCAGGGCACACTCCCAGTGCTTGTTTTGGCTGCCTCCTTGGCTTTTTGATCCTTCTCTGTCTGGCATTTCTTGCTGCTTCTCTCTCAAACAGAGACACAGAGAGCTTCACCAGTCAATGCCTCGGCCCCTGCATTTTCTCTGTCAGTCTCCAGGAACCCCTTGGGGGAGGGATAGGTCAGTGATTTGCACATTGGCCTGCTAAACTCAGGGTTCTGAGCTCAATCCTTGAGGGGGCCATTTAGGAAACTGGGGTAAAAATCTGTCTGGGGATTGGTCCTGCTTTGAGCAGGGGGTTGGACTAGATGACCTCCTGAGGTCCCTTCCAACCCTATGATTCTATGACCACATGGTTTAGCTTCTACTCAGGCCTTGCTTTAGGCCTGTGTTTTGGGTCATGCTCACGTTGTTTCAGCTATCTGGTTCCACAAAGAAGCTCAATTGCGTTTACCTTGAAGGAACGGCACTGGTTACACTCACCCACTCCAGTGAGATTTAACCCAACCCACAGCATTATCTTCAGAAGTCTCTTTGATCACACCTCCAAAATCTTCACCTCCCAAAGGCTGCAGGTGCTTGGTGGAATTTTCCAAAGTATCTATGTGATTCATAGATTCCAAGGCAAAAGGGACTATTGTGATCATCTGGTCTGAGCTCTACAGAAAACTTCCCCAAAATAATCCCTAGGGCAAAGCTTTTAGAAAAACACTCAGTCTTGATTTAAAAATTGCCAATGATGGAGACTCCACCATGACCCATGGTAAATTGCTCCAGTGGTTAATTACCCTCACTCTTAAAAGAAGAGCCGATTCTTAAATATTTGTTCCCCATGTAGATACTTCTAGACTGTAGTCAAGTCACCCCATAACCTTCTCTTTGTCAGACTCAGGGAGCTCAATCTATTTAGCTTATCACTGTAAGGCAGGTTTTCTAACCCTTTAATCATTCTCATGGCTCTTCTCTGAACTGTCTCCAATTTATCAACATCCTTCTGGAATTGTGGACACCTAAATTGGACAAAGTATTCCAGTAGCTGTCACATCAGTGCTAAATACAGAGGTAAAATAACCTCTCTCCTCCTAATCAAGATTTCCCTGTTTGTGCATCCCAGGTTTGCATTAGTCCTTTTAGCCACACCTGTTCAGCTGATTATCCACCAAAACCCCCAAATCTTTTTCAAGAGTTTTGTCCGCTTCCCAGGATAGAGTCCCCTCATCCTGTAAGTATGGCCTCTAGTTTTTGTTCCTAGATGTGTACATTTACATTTACCTATATTAACATATATTGTTTGCTTACTCCCAGTTTACTGAGCAATCCAGATTGCTCTGAATCAGTGACCTGTCCTCCTCATTAACATTGATTTAGGAGCAGAAATCCTGCTGACTTCCAATGAGATTTGTGGTCCTAAGTCACTTACATGCTTTGGAAAATCCCACCCACCTTTCTTGGTATGGGGCCGATTTTGCCCCCATTGCAGTCAATGACAAAACTTCTTTTGGTTTTAATGGTGCAGGATAGACCTAAATGTAGACACTTCTCACCCTGTGTCATGAAATGTCATGCAAAACACTGATAGGAAGAGTGTAAACGTGCTGTGTGACTAAAAGCATGTCTTTGAAATTCCTACTCTTGTGGAACATTTCAGACTTGGACAATGTCTGAGCTTTTCGTCCCTAAATTTTCCCACTGGCAGTAGCAATCACAGGCAAGGCATTGGGGGCCGCTGGCATTTTAACTCACTGTGTCTGCTAACACTGCTTGAAAGTGATCTGGAGATGAAGGATGATCTTGTGTTTATGGCACTAGCTTGTGATTTCATGGAATCTGCATTCAGTTCCTTGCCACCGACTTCCTGTGTGACCCTGGGCAAGTCACTTGGAGCCAGATATTTAAAGATCTCTGGGCACCTAACTCCCATTTAAATCAATAGGCGTTAGGCACTTAAATACCTTTAAATATCTGGGCTTTGTCTCTCAGATCCCCATCGGGGGAGTTATGAGGATTGATATATTATAGCCTGTAAGGTGCTGTAACTGGGGTTTGCTAGATGATGCGGCTAGTGGGGAGGGAGGAGGAGTGCTGGCTCTTGTAAATGAAACAATGGGGAATCCCTGTAATTGTACTGTGCAGGGGAGCAGAACCCAGTCTGGGATGAGACAATGCAAATTCATGTAATGCTACAGACTAGGTAGAAAGCAGGGTGGTATACCTATGGTGATGTGCAGGGGCAGCCCCCACCTATTGAAGCCCTCCATTTGGCTTTTCTCCTCCATGTGGGAATGGGGGTTCCAGCCGAGATCAGGACTCTAGAAAAGGTTTGTTTTATGCTCTACTTCTTCTAAGTAGCACCCAACACAGTGAACTGTTAGATGAGAGAATCCAATGGGGGCTAGCAGAATACAGGAATATGTCTAAAATGAGGGGACACTTATTAAGGGCCAAGAACTGAGCCTCTAAACTCTGCATTTGGCTAAGGGCCATATGAGGGTCTATTGATCTGGGCCCAAGTGGTTCAAGTTGATTCACAGAAGGGCACTGACTGGTTTCCTTTTTGTTCATTCATCTTTTTGGAGTTTGGCTGCTTATTTTGTACGTGGCTGGTTTGATTCTTAGAAAACCTGGTGTTTCACTGGCTGCAACAGAACAGCCCTGAAGCTACCTATAACTCAAGTGCTCAAATGCTGTGGTGATGAACACGGTATAAATGGATAGACAGAAAACTCTTCTCTAATTGTGGACAATGACTTTACCTTTTTGTACACACATGCACACAACTCTCTCTCTCTCTTTATATACGTATGACTCTATATGATACAAGGTTAGATAGTGATGCATTCCCTGGTATGAGGCTGGAATAACTGAATAGAGAGACTTCGGTGAACGACTCTTAAATTGTGACCTTTTGAGCTGTGGCTAAAATCCATTAATAGACAGTGGGGCCTGTGGAGGCCTGGATGCGACAGCTCAGCGCATTTTCTGCTGCACTGTCCCTTTCCTTAGCCTGAATTTGCAAATCGGGCTGTGGAGACTCTGTTAAGGTTCACGCCTCGGAGACCTTTCCTTCTTTGTCACTTAGCTTTTCCACTTGAGCAGCGAAAACAGGGAGCCCTTTGCTAGCCATTTAAGGTCCTTTTAAGACAAGGACAAAGAATTGGCACCGAAACTATGAGGAATGACTTCATGGGTAAACTTGTGTGATTCCATATACTTTAGATCATAGACTGAGGGTAATAACTCTTTTTATAATACAAATAGATGATTTTTTTGGCCTGGGAGCAATAGAATGAAATATGTAGTAATATATAAAGAAGTCAATTTTCAGCATAATATAAGAAACAGTATATATTCTCTAAGGGGATTCCCTTTAGATATCTAGCTCTATCATAAAACTGTCCATTGATGAGCCCAGATGTGTATTTAAAGAATATCTGGCAGTAAATGGCATGTCACAGTATTTTCTGAAGGCTGAAAATTGACATGGAGTTGCTCAGGGTGGTCCAAGCAAGTCTACCTGGGAGGAGAGAGGGGAGAGAGCAAATATCTGGGGAAATGACCTTATGGTGTGGTATATACCACTGACTCCCATGGGAAGACGTGGAAAGAAACTCCATTGCCTGGGACATTTGAAAAGAGACTGAACAAAAGCACTGCGAGTGAGTACACTAGAGAAGAGTCCTAATAATCTTTTATCTCCAATTTAAGATTATATGTTAACGGAGCTAGAATAGGTTCCCACCCCCGCCCCACTCAGCCAAATTCCCACCAAACTTTGTGTTTTCCTTTGCAGAGTTCTCATACAGAGGTGGGGAGGGAACCCTGCCACCCATCTCCTGGTATACCCAAGTTAAACAAAAGAAACTGGAGTCTTTGAAATACCCTCAGATAGCATTGGAACTCGAGTGGCTGTAAAGCCTACTGTCTCCTCTAAACGCTACCAATGTCATACACTGTCTCAGGGGTCCTCTGCCAAAAGCTCATCTCCTTATGTTTTGACTAATGGCTGTTCCTCTGATGTGCTCTCCCTAACTTCTGATTCCTACCCTTTGAAATCTGGTGATGTGCATTCTCCTCCTCTGGAAGCAGGAAACAGGAATGTGTTTCTCCCAATCTACTCCTGGGGGAATTCTGCGCGACTGCACACGTGGAGAAGTCATGTCCTGTGCAGATTTCTTTGCTTCCCTGCAGAAAAATGACTTTCTGACAGGGAAGCAAAGGGAAGCCACAAGAGTGGCCATGCGCCCCTCCCCAGCAGCACACATGGGCACATCGTTTCAGACACCCAGAGGAGCTAGCAGAGAGGTAAATCACTGTGTGGGCACAGGGCTGTACATCTGCCCATCCCCCTGAGCAGCTGGATCCCCTCCACACACACCCAGACCACCCCACTGAGCCCCCTGCACCCAAACCTCCACCCTGTTGAGCCTCACCACCCTGCATCCAGAACCTCTCTTTACTAGCCCCACCCCCTGCATCTGGACCCCCACCCTTGTACCCATACCACCTCCCGCTGAGCTCCCCACACATGAACCCCCACCCCGATGAGCCTCACCCCCCCATGTTAGCTATTTCTGGAACTTTTGCTGTTATTAGAGATGGAATGAATGTCTGTGATCTATACATGAGTCCAGCAGTTTACATTTATGTGGATTAGTCTACAGCTGTCTGTACTTTTCCAAGTTTGGAAGAACACGGTGTACTCAATGAGAGGCATTGTCAAAAGAATTAAATTAATTCACATCACCATTTTGTGGGTTGGTGCTCCAGTTTGATACCCAGATCATAACTCCTATTAGCATCAGTGAAGGAGAGCGATGTATATGCAGAAAGAGAGATCAAGATTAAATAGCTTGGTTCTCATCACATCCACTGATAAGTGTTTCCACACACCAAATGTTTGGGATGCTGGTTGTATACAGAGGTTCAAGATTTTCCAAGGTTGCTAATGATTTTGGGCACTGCTGTTTTTGGGTGCCTTAGCGGGGTCTGTTTTAAAGAAGTGCCTAGCATCTGCTTACGGAAAATCAGTCCCCTATAAGATGTCGCAAGTTGGGCACCCAAAATCACTAGTCTTTGAAAAATCTCAGCCTCTTTTCCATAGATATGCTGAAAAGTTCCCTCTAAACGTGCAGCTGGTTTTGTGTGATCTGCCTTGCTTTTTTTCTTTCTTTTTGCAAGATCTCAGAAAATTCCAGGAAGGCATCAGTTGTCTTTAACACCCAAAGGAAAAATCGAAGGGAAAGGTTCAATTACTCGCATGAAAAATGAGTTGCCTACCCAGGGCTTTTCCATTTGCTAGTTGTGCTTGTTTTAAAACTGAATTATAGAGACTGCACATTTTTCCGGAGACAAATGCATTAATTTTTCTCAAAACAGACAAGAGGCAAGCAAAGGGAAAATAAGATAATAAGAGTTTCCACGGTGATTTATATGCCTTTGTGAAAAATAATGGGGGCAGAGCACAGAATACACCGGCAGCCCGCAGGGGAGATGGGGGGCAGCTGTGACAAGGAAGATTGCAGGGAAAGCTGCCAGAAGTCCAAATAAGATTGTTGTTTTTAGATGATATAAGATCACTCTGTCTCTCTAGCTGGTTTGAAATATATATATATATAAACATACGTAAAATATATGCCATACGATGCACTTAGAGTCAGCGAAGGCTACATTGTTTATACAGGAAGGGATTGTGTTCCTAGCCTGCCTCATTGCTATCCTTGTTCTTTTGGCCAAGGATAAACTGGGACCTTTAGAAAACAAAGGGATGGATATAATTTTAACAGATTTGATCTTGCATGTATTTATATAGGGTGGGAGAAGTCCCTCCTCATCCCCTGGCTGATTGCAGGGAGGGATATCGGATTCTTTTGACACGCTGTTTGCTCAGCCTAGAGTCAACCGGGGGAGTCGGTTTCACAGTCAAAATCGCAGTGTGGGCTTGGAAGGCTCAGTGGTTTGTGTCAGCTACTGGTCTTGACCTTCAAATTGTTGGTTCAAATCTGGTTGAGGTCAGTGGTACTTGAAAGTTCTTACCATAGTTAGGCCTGTGTGAAATGGTTTGGTGGCCTTGGGTCAATTCTTCATGGACAGATCATGGTGTCAGAGAGCTTAAGATCTGGAAACTGACTTCCTTTTTCCTCTCTAGAGATGGATCCCCTCCTGGGTCAGAATTAAGCCTCACGGGGCAGGGGAAGATTTTGCTCTTCTCTGGATGGGAGCTGAATTAGCATACAGATCTGTTAACCTGGCTCTTTTCGCCCACCCTAAATTTACTAGAAACGAAAAAGACTGCTTGATTGTTTTCAGAGGAGAACCTGCTGGCAAGTCAGCCTCAAAGACAAACCAAGTCACGCACTAATGTGATGGAGAAATTGTTAGGCAATCTGAGAGGAAAGGTGGCTCTATGGGTAAAGACATTGGCCTAGGACTTGGGAGAGCTGGGGTTAATTCCTGGCACTGACGCAGACTTCTGTGACCTTGCTCAAGTCACTTAGTCTCTCTGGGCCTCAGAGAGCTCCCCAGCTGCAAAATGTGCTAATAGCTCTATTTAGTTTTGAAGCTCTTTGGGACAGGGACTGTCTCTGACTCTGTGTCTGTACCGTGCCTGGCAAAACGGGGCCTCCCAGGCATTACAGCAGTACACATAGTTTCAAATAGCTGGCGATCCGTTCCTCTGGGGATGGGTCATAGAAAACCAAGAGATGGGATAAATTGACACATGGGAATTGGAAAAGGATGCCCGTCAGCGTTATGCTTCGTGAAAAATGTGTCCTGGGTCAATGCAAGATACGCATGTCTAGAAAGAGCAGAAGGGAGCTGAGGCCCTGCACGTGGTGGAAAGAAAGGGAAAAAAAATCAAGGGGGATTTTCTTGGCACAGAGTACTGACCTGTGCTGGGGAGCAGGATACCGGGAGCAGTGATCTACTGCAGTGAAGTTTGAGTGAGTGAGTAATAGTCAGACCGTCCTGTTCACTGCTCTCCCCTCCATCTTTCATCCCTCTTGTTCTTCCCAGGTTTTCTTTTCCTCTCCCTTGAACTTTCTATATAAACGTTTCAGCCTTGGCATCATTTCTTCCCATTGAAATGAAACAGTAGGAGCTTAATTGGTTTATTATTCCAACGAGAAGTGCTGAGACTTGGCTCCTGCTGGAAGAAAGACAAAATTCCAGACCTCAGCTCCTGCTCATATTGAGCTGCTTTTTCCTTCCCTGTCTGGGGACAGTGGTGCAGGGGAGATAGCCACGGCACCAAATAGCAAGGTGTGTGCCTTGAGAGGGAATGGCTGGCTTGCTGGGAATAGGTACACTGAGGTTTTCATTCATCTCTCTGCCCTCAGGTGAATCTCGTGGTTCGAATGTTGTCACTGTCAGAAGACAAACACTTTGCACAGTGGATTCAGCCCAGTTCCTAGTGGTCAGGCGTTTGTGTCACAAAAGGAATTGGCACTCTGGCTGGTAGTCTCGGGCTCTGACTAGCTCATGAGGAATGTACTCTCTTAGCCCTAAACCCAGTTTAGGTTTGAGGCACATTGGTAGGGAAGTGTGGCCCATAACTCACACCCCTCTTCCCTTTGCTCTTGGGATAAACTGAAGACCTGGTCTTGAGGGAAAACAGTCCAGCACCGGGGAACTGGAATTTCCAGACAGGGGAAATTCCGACATTTTGAATATTTTTTTGCAGTACAAATCAGATTGAAAAGCCAAAATTTTCTGCAAAATGAAAATTGTAAAAAACTGTCCAAACATTTTGCTTTGATCATGTCGAATTGTTTAGTTTTGATGAGGTAAAAATGCTTTGTTTTCATTTTTGTCATTTTGATTCATTTTGGTTTGACTGATATATTAAAATATTAAATATAATTAAGGCTAAGATTTTGTCATGGATATTTTTAGTAAAAGTCATGGACAATACAGGAAAATTCATGGAAGCCTGTGACCTGTCCCTGACTTTTACTAAAAATATCCATGATAAAATGGGAAGAGACTGAGCAGCTGTGGGATGGCTGGGAGCTCTGGGGCTGCCACCGCCCATGGGGACTCAGAACTGCAGGGTCCCCCTGCCCCCTCCCCAGCGATGGGGAGCTGTGGGAATCCCCCTGCCACCACTGCAGTGGGGAGCTGTGGGGGTCTCACTGCCCCCTGTGGTGGCCAGGGGATGCGGGGACCCCCTTTCCCTCCTGCGGCAGAGTGGAGCTTTGGGTCCCCTACTCCATGGTGGCAGGGGAGCTGCCGGGTCTCCCTGCCCTAAGGCAGCGGCAGGGGAGCTGCTGGGTTCTCCCTGTCCTGTGGTGGCGACAGGGGAGCTGCCGGGGTCCCCCTGCCCTGCGGTGGTGACAGGGGAGCTGCCAGGGTCCCCCTGCCCTGCAGCAACTGGGAGCTGCAGGTACCCCCACTGCCCATGGCGGCTGGGAGCTTGGGGGCAGCGGGACCCTGCAGCTCCCAGCTGCTGGGGCTGAAGTCACAGAGGTCTTTGAAAGTCACAGATTCTGTGACTTCTGCAACCTCATGCCAAAATTGTAGCCTTAAATATAACATAGTTTCAGATGGAAATATGTTCATATTTATGATATTAAAATATAAATATTGAGATATACCTATCTCATAGAACTGGAAGGGACCCCGAAAGGTCAAGTCCAGCCCCCTGCCTTCACTAGCAGGACCAAGTACTGATTTTGCCCCAGATCCCTTAGTGGCCTCCTCAAGGATTGAGCTCATAACCTTGGGTTTAGCAGGCCAGTGCTCAAACCAGTGAGCTATCCCTTTACAAAATGAATCACAATGATAAAGTCAAAATGAAACTTTTTTACCTCATCAGAACTAAACAATTCATTTTGAATTTTTCCCATGTTCCCACAAAACATTTTGATTTTGATTAAACTAATTTTTTTGATGGAAAACTATTCCATCAGTTTTTTCAACCAGTTCTCTCCAGACCCCTTTCAGGCAGGCATGGAGTGTACAAAGTGTGTTCTGGAGTCAAAAAGACTGTGGAGCTGTGGGATATATTCTGCTATGCCCTTCCAGTGAGTTAGGTTGGAATCCTTATGCTACATGGAATAATTTCAGTGGGTCCCTATGCTGTCTTGGTGTCTGAACAACAGCAGAAAGTACTCCTGGGATGAGTGCAATATAAGAACAGAGAGAAATTGAAAGTGGCATCTTACAAAGTGAGCTCTGGATCCTTCCCAGCTCAAACAGCCCAAAATCCACATTCAGTTTGTTTGACTAATGCTAAGTGCATTCCTATCAACCATATCTGCATGGAAAACAGGTCCCTGGTTCTTTTTTGCTAAGAACTGATGTGAGACTTCACTGCACCTTTCAATAGCTCCCAAGCAGAAACTCCTTTGCTAACTGGAACTATGCAGTCAAAAGCCACAAGACCTATAATATTTGCTGCCACTGTGTTGGCATCTCTTTAGGGTTCTTACCCTGTGGAAGTAAGACATCAAGGTCTTTACCTTTCCTTCCCTCTAGCCTCCATGCCAGGGTGAGTTCTTTAAAGACAAAAGTGTTACTTTGAACAGTCCGGAAGAAGAGGAGTTTAATATACACACCGCAGGTGTGCTCTGTGGACTGCGAGATTTGAAAGATTGCATTTCTGTCTGGCTCATGGCCTTGGGAGTGAATAAGTGTGTGGCTGTCACCTCCGGACAATGCGGCAGACAAACTCTTGCCTTTTCTTGCTTAACATCCCAGCATTTTGCAGAGAGATTTCACTCACACGGGCACAGCTGGCCTCTCTCTGCTTGCAGGCCTGCCTCACAGAGAGCCACTACTGAGAGCACCATCGCAAGCCTAGAGGAAAGCACTTGGGTATTTTTGGAAGGTCCATTTCACTCCTATACAGAGTTAAATAATCACCCCCCACAGTGAGTCCTGAGGGAATTATTATTTGGGTGGAGTAATGTGTTGCTACAATGTATGCGCAATGCCTAGATACGGCAGTGCAGTAGGCATTTAGAAACGCTGGTAGGGATGCATTGAAGGACTAATGAACTGGCTAGATAAAAGAAAAATCCTATCTTCAAATATTAAGCCACAGCTTTCAATGCATCCCCCAAAATGTTCAAGCATACTTTTGATTAAAGCTGGTTGGAAAAATCCAGAATTCTAATTATTATTATTATTATTATTTTGATGGAAAGTTCAAATTTTTATGGAAAAAAAGGACAATTTTCATTACAGGTTTGACTCATTTTTCAAGCAGCTCTTCTTCCAATGCCTTTCATCCCACATCATACATCTCTGCACTGGGTGGGGTGCAGCTGGGACTAGAAGCATAGATCCCCAAAACCACGGGGAGAGCTGTTCTTGTGGTTTTTCTGGCTTGGTTAGAAGTCTCTGAAACCCAGCAGCAAAGCCTCTTCTGATGAGATCTCCTGACCATCTGCTACTTATCTGGATGGCACCTTTGGAGTTTTGCTCGTCACTCCTCTGATGTTTCTCTGTAACAAACTGGCATAGTCACTGCTCATTCAAGAGGGAGGGTGCTTCCGGCCCTGCCATGGACTGAGAAGGTGGGCTCGCTTGCAATGCTCTTGGGCCATGCCACCTTGGAGAGGCAGCATGCAGATCTCAGGATGTCTGTCTCTTTCAACTGTGCAGCGCTCAGCCACTTGTCAGGCCTAATTGAAGTAGGTTTTAGGCCCAAGTGGAGAGAAAGTAGGCAGTTGCTCAGGGCCTTGTAGTCAAGCTGAGCTCTGCAATTTATGAGCCAGCTCTGTCACCACAGCCCAGGGTGACCAGATGTCCCAATTGTATAGGTACAGTCCCAATATTTGGGGCTTTGTCTTATATAGGCACCTATTACTCCCCACTCCCTGTCCCAATTTTTACATTTGCTGTCTGGCTATTCTACTTCAGCCCATCATTCACTCTTTCTGGTCCCCTTCCCTCTGCAGCAGAACTGAAGGGACAGAAATCTTTGCCTCAAAGCTCTCCCGCCTTCGAATTCTCTTTGTCTGTCTTTCTCTCTCACACACATCTAGTGGGAAGACTGGCACAGGAGGCCCTGAACTCTGATGGGGAGTGAGCCTGGTGGGCCCAATTTTGTGGCTTTATGCATGGTAATGTTTATTTGCACACTGGATCTTGTGGTCCCACTGTGGTTCCAGTAAAATTAACCTGGGGTTAGATAAAAGCATTGGAAAAACCATCTCCAAGATAATTCGAGTTGTGAGGGGACTGGTAATGTAATACTGCACCTTCTTTGACTAGATTGCTAATTTCAGTGCATTCATTAGTGACTGGTTCTTGCTCTCTTATCAGTTCAGTGACCTACGTGAAATGAATGTGGTGATCTCAGTTCAGTTCCTGATGACTGCAGTTAACTTTCATCAGCAATTAGAGCAGGGGTCCCCAACGCGGTGCCTGCGGGCACCGTAGCGCCCGTGGGGGCATCTTAATGCGCCCGCATCCTGGCCCTCGGGAGAGCACCCGCCAAAATGCCGCAGCGGCATTTCGGCAGCCACGCCTCTCGATGATGGCGCTTTCCGTCGACAAGTGACGTCATCGAGAGGAGTCGCCCCCGAATTTCGGCGAGGATGCCTCTCGCTGACGCCGCTTGCTGTCAACAAGTGACATCATCGAGAGGCGTCGCTCCCGAATTTCGGTGGGGACGCCTCTCGATAATGTTGCTTGTTGACGGCAAGCGACGTCATCGAGAGGCAATGCCGCCGAAATTCGGCGGGATTTCGGTGGGTGCGCCGCCGCAGTGGTCCTTTGACTGGTGCTCGCCAGCCGAAAAAGTTGAGGACCACTGAATTAGAGTGTCCAGGTGAAGCTCCCACTAACACAATGTGGCTCTTTGTCCCCCTCTAGTGGCTAGACCTGTTGGATCGTGAATAGAATTGGGCAGGAACCAGATTTTTTTTTATTTTGCAGGAAATAGTTATTTTAGAGAAAATTTCCAAAATGGAACAAAAAACAAATCAACATTTACAGTAAAACAAAATTCAGAAAAAATGGTTTGGGGTTAATTGCAATGTTTTGTTTCAGTAAAATCAAAACATTTTTGTTCAAATTTTATCCTTTAAAAACATTTAAAATTTGTTCATAAAAACAGTAAATTGTGTTTCAAAATGTCATTTTGAAATGAAAAATTGAAACTTTTTCTTGCAAAAATGTCAAACCAAAGTCTACAGTGTGCTCGCCATGGGCCATTCAGACACACATGACCAGTTGTGGTTTCAGAAAAGACTGTGATTCTCAACTATCAGTTGCAAATAGTGGCCCCGCTGTATGATCATTCATCTTTTAAGTGTTTTGGCATCTGTGTTCCATTTGGTCCTTTCCCTCTTCCCTGCCCCTTACCCCCCAACCCTGCCTCCCTCAGCCACAAGCTGCCGCCAGAGTAGTTAGCTCAAACAATTAGGGAATGCTGACTCATCGAGTGAGTGAATGGAATGAGTGTCTGTGTGAGGTACACAACTTCCTGAGTGGACCTAATTGAAGCCTAAAGAGATTTTTCACAGATTCATGGGTTTTCAAAGGAGAAATTTGCATATTAATAAGAAGCTGTTCAGACTGATTGGCTTAATGTGTATGGGGTAAGTATAATTAAATGTCAGGGGAGATATATCATGAAGTAATGAAGCTGAAGCTAATTTATCAAAAAATGAGGCCTAGAGAGAGACAATCAAATAATAAACAGTTCTTCAACCTTCCTTTTTAAAGGTGACTTGCTTAGTCGGGGCTCGGACGTGCCTCCTTTTTTTTTTTTAGGCTTCCCAAATCAAGGCAAAGTGGGATTTTATTTTTGTTGTGTTTCTCGTTTTCCCCTCATGTGGGGGTGAAAAGGGACATTTCCCTAGTATAAAAGTTCCAGTCGATCTGCCATGGTATCCAGCAGGACCAGCTCCAGTGGATGGTCCTCCTCAAGGAGTTATTGTGGAGGGCGGTGCTGGGAGCTGGTTCCCACAAACTGAGATGGACTCAAGCAACAAAATTTGGATTGGGATTTCTAATTCCCTAAAGTTTGGGTGGGTTTGGATCTGGAATATTTTCCCTTCTGAGAGAAAGGATGTTCTTGAAGTTAAGGCATTCCTGTGACACTCAGGAGACCTAGGGTCTGGTGTCAGCTCTGCCACAGACTCCCACTGTGACCTTGGGTAACTCACTTAAGCCCAGATTTGTAAAGATATGTAGACATTGCTGTACTCAGAATTGCAATACCTAACTGATTTAGGAGCCTGATTTTCATTTCCAAAAGGTATTTAGGCATATAAAGACCAAGTCCCAGTTAGTCTCCTGGGTGCCTAAATCTGTTTAGGGGAAAAAAGAGATTTAGGTGCCTAAAACACTTAGGCGTTGACACGCTGAGCACAGCAATGCCTACACACCTTTAAAAATCTGGGCCTTCATTGCTGTGTGCCTCAGTTTCTCATCTGACAAGGAGGGATAGTAATCATTCCTTCCTCCCATGTTGTGTCTGTCGTCTTTCTATTTAGATTGCAAGATCTTCGGGGTGGCCACTGTCTCTTGCCGCTTTTATGTACACCGCAACTGAGTCTCAATCTTAGCTGGTGCCTCTGCGGACTACTGCAATAAAGAGATGGGCCAGTTGCAAAATTCCAGTCCCAGACTGGAAATCAGACACCCTCACGAGATTTAGGCAGGGTTCAGACCTAAGGGATTGGTTCAGGCCCAGAAATCTGATTGTGACCTCCCTTGCCAACCAGCCCACCCTGGCAGAAACTTGCAATATTCTGTCCCAGGTAGCCACCCTTCAGTGGCTAAGCAGAGGATCCCAGAATTCTGTGTTCACATTTCCAGAGCTGTCAGTCTGGTCTCTTTAACCAGCACTACAGTCAGAGGAATTTTTTTAAAAAAAGATATCTTTTAAAAAGAAAAGCCTGATCTGCCAGCTTCTCATAGCTTGAGTCGTCATTTACACCTGTGCAGAATGAGTGTAAAATGCTTCCATCCTAATTTAGTATCATGATGCTTTCACGTTGCACACCACATGAAGCTAGGAGGCAATAAGAGAAACCGTGGGGAACCCCTCCTTTCATGTCATAAAGCGCAAGAGGGATCAGCAGGTCAGGGAATGATGGGAGCGTCTGTATAAGAACGCTGTACTGGCGTCAGTTTTTATTAAGAAACAAACAACAAAACCAACCAACAACTTGAATGTATCCAGGCGGATCTGTTGGGGAAATGAGAAATCACTTCTAATTTGGGAGCTGCATTAGTGACATGAGTTCAGCGGAGGGCGACAAAAATGATTAGGGGCCTGGAGCATGTGACTTGTGAGGAGAGTCTGAGGGAACTGGGATTGTTTAGTCTGCAGAAGAGAAGAATGAAGGGGGATTTAATAGCTGCTTTCAACTACCTGAAAGGGGGATCCAAGGAGGATAGATATAGGGCCATGGCTACACTTACAGTTCTGCAGCGCTGGTAGTTACAGCTGTGTTCGTACAGCTGTGTAGGGCCAGCGCTGCAGTGTGGCCACACTGACAGCTACCAGCGCTGCAGTGTGGCCACATTTGCAGCATTTGCAGCGCTGTTGGGAGTGGTGCATTGTGGGCAGCTATCCCAGCATTCAAGTGGCTGCAACGTGCTTTTCAAAAGAGGGGGGTGGGGTGGAATGTGACAGGGAGCGTGGAGGAGACAGACAGAATGGATTTTTGGAGTTGACACTGTTCTCAGCTCCCTGCCTTGCAAGTTCTAAGGACTGGAAGACACACAGTGCCTACCTTCAATCATTTTAAAAGTTCTGACCCCCTTCCCCCACTCCTCTCTCATTCACTAAATGCAAATTATGTACTGCTAAATACCCGTCAGACCAGATAAGCAACTGCTCAACACGGACTTCCCCCTCCCCCTCTGCCGTGTGAGCATGCTGTTTGTCTCTTCAAGCAAACAGCTGTGAATATTCCAAAGTAATTCCCCTGCCTGCCTCCGCTCGCTCAGCAAACAGGAGCTGTGTTTGTTTTTTAAATAAGCAGTTTGGCTGAACTCCGAGCTCTCCCTTTCTTCCGGTTTGTTGTGGACAGGAATTCTGGGATACCTCCTTATACCCCGGAGGTCAATAAAAGCGCTGGTGGGGTCCACACTTGCTGACCAGCGCTGGATCACCAGCGCTGGAATCGCTACACCCGAGGCTCGACCGGGTGTACAGCCAGCGCTGCAACCAGGGAGTTGCAGCGCTGGCCGTGCTTCGCAAGTGTGGCCACATCCTAAGTTGCAGCGCTGTAACCCCCTCACCAGCGCTGCAACTCTCTAGAGTAGCCATGACCCTAGACTGTTCTCAGTAGTACCTGATGACAGAACAAGGAGTAATGGTCTCAAGTTGCAGTGGGGGAGGTTTAGGTTGGATGTTAGGAAAAACTTTTTCACTAGGAGGTTGGTGAAGCACTGGAATGGGTTACCTAGGGAGGTGGTGGAATCTTCTTCCTTAGAGGTTTTTAAGATCAGGCTTGACAAAGCCCTGGCTGGGATGATTTAGTTGGGGATTGGTCCTGCTTTGAGCAGGGGATTGGACTAGATGACCTCCTGAGGTCCCTTCCAACCCTGATGTTCTATGATTCTGTGACATTAGGAGTTTGTAGCAGGGCTGATTTGCTTTGATTGTTGGAATTAGCTGTTGCTCTAAAGATTTAGCAAATGACTGATGTCCTAGGGCCTGCCTGGGCCATTGGACTGTTGTGGGATTGGGGTCTGATGTGCAGGGGCGGCTTCAGGCCCCAGCACGCCAAGTGCGTGCTTGGGGCAGCATGCTGCGGTGGGTGCTCTGCCGGTCGCCAGGAGGTCGGCAGGCAGGCTGCCTTCGGCGGTATGCCTGCGGAGAGTCCACTGGTCCCGCAGCACCACCGAAGCCGCGGGACCAGCGGACCCTCCGCAGGCACACCTGCAGGAGGTCCACCGGAGCCGTGGGGCCGGCGACCGGTAGAGCACCCCCCGCGGCATGACGCCGTACTTGGGGCCACGAAATATTTAGAGCCGCCCCTGCTGATGTGGGAGGAAGTGGCTATGATTCATCCCTGCTCCAGTGCTGAGCCTGGTACAGGGCTTACGGGTGGGGAGGCAAGGTCCCTTCCCTTTCCTGTGACTGTTGGCAGCATGGTCAGTAAAGACAAGCTACAGTTTTCAAAGGTGCATGCCTGGCACCTGAATGGAAGATTTCTGACATTGAGTCCCCAAAATTTGAATGGCCTCTGGTGCAAATATGTGCCTTAAGCTCACTCTGTTGCAGAGTCCCCCCTTCGAGTACTGGGAGGACAGCATTCTCCCACATATTTTAAAGAGTTTTAAGGTCAGCTGGCAAAAAGTGAAAAGAATTGTTACTGTTATGAATGTTGTTAATTGTTGGCCACTGCCAGAGGCAGGATACTTGATGGACCGTGGTTTTGTCAGGAATGGCAGGTCTTGGGGAGGAGGGGCATTCTTTCAAAGACAGACCATTTCCTCATTCCCAATGTCCCCTTGGGGAAGGGAAGGGTAGATCAACAGGTCAGCAAACCAGTGGGGGAGAGAGCCGCCTGAGCAGAGCCCAGCTATTGCTTAGGGATGGAGTAATCAACAGATTAACCCTCTGGGCAACAGGGGATGGATCACTCGATGATGACCTGTTCTGTTCGTTCTCTCTGAAGCACCTGACATTGGTCACTGTTGGAAGACAGAATACTGGGCTAGATGGACGTTCGGTCTGACCCAGTATGTTCTTGTCAGTCCTGTGGCTAAGGCCTTGAGCTCCAGGATCACACTGGGATGCTCCAACCTATTGATCACACTGCTGGTGGTGGTGCTGGTGATGAGGACACCAGCTTGCCCAAAGAGAAGCAGTGGTGCGTCCCTCATCAGCCCAGTGGATGGCACTTGTGTGAATGAGTCCTACTGCCACCATGACCCCCCCCCCCAAGCAGAGGGGGAACTGTGGTGCAAGAGACAGTGCTGTGGGAAGCCTCCCGTGTGTGGGATTTCCGAGGGTCCTGGCTTGCAGTAGTCCAGGCTTGGTAGGTGGACAGCTCACAAACAGGACAGGGAAATTGTCTGCAGAGTACCCAGCCAGGACCCACCCACTTCAGCAAACAATAAAAAATACCAGGGCGATTTTAATTGTTTGCTTTTGCAAGTGAGGACACTAAAAAATGACTGCAAAAAAACAGCCAGCTGGGAAGACAAAAAGGGCTGCATCGAGTGCTCAGATTGTATAAACTCAAATTATTTTCTTGTTAAAGAAAGGAAAATCAATGGCCTGCCCAGCTAATGGCATCAAAGGATTTCTGCTTGTCAATAGCACTTAGGAGCTGACAGTCTCTGAGAGATGCCCAGATGCACTTCCCGAAATAACCTCCTTTTGGGATCTTCTTGGTACGTTTCCATTTTCCAGGCCAATTGGAGGACGGCGGGACCCCGGCTTTTCCTCCTGTGGCCACTGCTGCCTTCCTTAGGAGACAAAAGGCTGCTGTGAGTCTTCTCAGAGCATGGAACTCTCAAGTTACCTGACAACCTGAAAGAAAAAACCTTGTCCATCAATAATTAACCATAGCAATTAGGGAGGGGGATTGTAATCTGTAATTAGCTGTGATCAGTGCTGTTTTCCTTCCCCACCCTTCTCCTTCCCTCTGCCTAGCCCCCGAGGGTTCTGTTCCCATCTTTGGCACACCAGTCAGCAACGATTCACTGACGTATCAGGTCCGATAATAAAGAAATAGTAAGAAACAACTGCCCTGCCCTGCCCTGTGCCTCTCATAAGGCCTCAAAAGCCACACTGGGTCAAGCTAGGTCTGTAGATAGAAAGGAGAGCTCTAAGGAACAGCCAGGTGCTGCAGCAAATGGTGTTGGTGAAGCATGTATTGACAAAGGGGCTTTCCTGTGAGGCATTGAATGCTGTCTATTTCCATGGAAGTGGAGGGGATTTCAGGCTGCTCGTGGCCTCTTGGAATTGGGCCCAAAGTTTTTAAAGTGCTTGGAGCCCCTTGGGAATGTAAGACATTGGGCCTGATTGATTCATTAAGAAAAGTGAGTGCTTTATACTGGTGTCCCTGGGAGCTACCAAAATAGTGGCAAGTATAGACAGAAGGAAGATAGCTTGAGAAACCCAGGCAAAGGGTATTTCTGTGTAACAATCCAGTTAATTGTAATATTGAAACCATAGCAGGGGGACAGTACCGTACGGTCCCACTATTCATGCAGGCATTGCCTTTACCCCTCAGAACATGGGGGGAGGGATGTTTTTAACATAAGGCTCCCCGGGTCACATGCAGACATAAGGCCAGATTCCCCCATCAGCAGAGCTGTGTTGCCTGTACTGATTTGCACCAGTGAAGGTTCTGGCCCAGAAGCCCTCACTGTGATTGGTCGTACACCTAATGCTTAGCTATCAGTCATCAGAGTAAACCTCTCATCTTGTGATGCTATATGTGTTTGCTTCTCACCTCTGATCATTTCTGCCTCTCTGAGCCCTGGATTCACAGAAAAGTGCAGCTGACTGTAGGGCTTTGTCTGCACATGGAGTTATTCAGGAAAAGCTCTGTAGATAATCACTTATATTCTGTGTCCTTCTGTCAATTTGCCTGTACAAGCCGCTGATGCGTTTCACATATCATTAGGAAATAAAATGCCGCCCTTCCTGTCTGATACCTGAGGACCTGGGGCACAATGGGTTAATACTCCTGGCTAGAGACCTGTGTTCATATCCCTGTTTTGGGTCCTCTTGAAAACTGGGGTTGATGCAAAATCTCACAGGGTTATTTTCTTAATTGGAGGGTGTTTTATGCCACAGTTAGCACAATAAACAGAGGTGACTGCTGGGCTTGGCTCCCAGCTGCTGGGATGCTATCGTGATAACAAAACTAGTCCCGCCATGCTGCAGGGGGGTGGGCTGAATGGAGAAAAATGTCTCCTTAGAGAAGGCATTTTTAAAGGAAGTGAATCTGATAACACTGGGAAAGACGGTGGGACTCTGGGATCTGTTTCCAACTCTGCCAAAGACCTGCTCTGTGATGTTAAGCAAGTCACTTATTCGCTGTGTGCCTCAGTTTCCCCCCTTTGTAAAACAGTTGTAATAATAGTTGCCTGTATGGGAGTGGACTGTATATGCCACAAGGCTTAATTAATCAACCAGTGTTTGTCAAATGCTTTGTGATCCTCCCATAAAAGCAGCTGTGGAAGCCCACAGTATGTGACTATTGTATAACTAAGCAGCCTAGGCGCCTAGTTATGGGCTGGGAGCCCATTGTGCTAGGTGCTGTCCAAACACAACAGGATGATGTTATACAACCCCAGGGGCCAGTTGCTGCTGTGGGGAATATCGAAAGGTCCCATCTCAGTGGCTGGCTGGCTCTGGAGGCATTCTGCCTGCAGGGGAGAGATGCATGCCGTCAGGGGAACCTGTGAAAGATCGTCAGCCGAGATACCCTTTCAGTGCCTGCAGCATACAGTGCCTGGTCTGATAGCTGGTGCAGAAGGGGTTGGCCTCACAGTTAACTTTCCCTCTCCTCAGCTCACAGAGCACAGATATGAGAATTCTGGTTTCCATTGTGTAATGGTCACTATCTTGGATAGTGAATGGGTTACCTAGGGAGGTAAGCCCCTTTGTCAATACATGCTTCACCCTTCCCCTCTTGTTGGGACGTAGGGTTATAGCAGTTTTAAGACCGAAGCGCATTTTGCCTGCGAGCGCCTCGGTGCATTGAGGCCGAGTTCCTTTCTCCTTGGCGGAGGTGTTGTCATTGTTGTAGGACCAGTGGTGAGCAAAGTGCTGAAGCAGCAGTTTATTTCCCATCAAACTAATTACCACTTTTCCCAACCCCAAGTCTGTGAGGGTTTTGGTTTTGCTCTTGGGGAGGAGGGGACAACACATGTTCTACAGCTGAATGTTCTGCCTGTTGGGGTACTGGGAGGGGGGAGCAGGATAAAGCTGCTTTAGGCTAGTGACAGGATCTTGTTGTTAGCAAAACATCTGAGACCATGAGCCTGGGAGAGATTGCAGAATCCATCGAGCTGGCTGGGGTGTGTAGGGGTGGAAGCGACTGAAAACTACAGATCTGATTAATCAGAGCACTATGGGAATCTGAGATGGGAAATCTCTATTAGATCATCCAGACTGTTTCCTGGCCAATACAGGATTGATCATTCTAGGAGATTTCCTTGTGCTTTAGTCAATGGGACTTCCAGCCTGCCTCACAGTGTCGGAGAGTCTTGTGATAGTTGGTGTTTTTCTTAAAGACTCAGCTCCAGAAGTCACGTGATTACATAAGAATCTTAGCCTTTCTTCTCCTTCCTCGCCCTTTTTTAGGAAGCTTCTAGCCTTTGGGGTAGCAGAGAAAAGCTTGAAACTTTTAAAAATTCAGCAAGAAAAAGAAACAGAAGCCAGCAATATTTTTGTAAAAGAAGCGCTTGATTTTTAAGCCAATCACAAGATTTTGGGGGGCTTGACTCGTTTATTTTGAACTCTTGTGGTTGGCAATACTGGGATTCCTTCCATGGACTCACTGAGCTCACTGTAAGGAAACTTTTTTCTGGGAGACTAAATGCTGCCTTTTTTTGTTCCCTCCCATCACCCCTAGTTGTACTCCAATATGCCACACTAAATAATTCCTCTCACTCCATGGGATTTACATCCTTCAGATGTTTGTCATCTTTTCCCACTAATAACCACACTGCCAATGAAATCAGTTCCCAGGTAATCACCTGCCAATCAGTGTATCACTCTCATCACAGGGATCCTCCAACAACCACTGATCGTAGAGTGGCAGAAGGTCTATCACTCAGTTTGTGCAGTCGACCTGTCCATGCCCATCATTACTGTGTTCTCTCAGAATTTCAATAGAAATGCAGATGCTAAAAGAATGGCATTGGTGGCCTTCTTTTCTCAGTGATTATTGAACCAGCGCCCCAGTAAATTGATAGGGGTTGGCATACTGCCAAGGGTTTCAGCTTGGATGTATAGCCAAGTTTCTGACCACTTGTGCTCACTGCAGATGCCATGGCACTGGATGTAGGAGTAGGGGTGTTTATACCACAAAGGTCTAGCTGAATTTCAATCCCCAAAGTGGAAGTCTTCCAGCTGAAAACTTTAGGGGGGATTTTATTTGCACCACCTGGTATGCTTCCTAATCTATGGTGTGTTGCTGCCATGTTCCAGACAGAGACCCTGGGAGTTTTTTGCCTTCCTCTGCAGCATGGAGCAAGAGTCACTTGCTGGTTTAAACTAGTGTAAATGGTGGATTCTCTGTAACTTGAAGTCTTTAAACCATGATTTGTGGACTTCATTTCTCAACCAGAGAGTTCAGGATCTATTACAGGAGAGGGTGGGTGAGGTTCTGTGGCCTGCAATGTGCAGGAGGTCAGACTAGATGATCATGATGGTCCCTTCGGGCCTTAGAGTCTGCATCTATAAGAGGTGGCTGCATTTCAGCGTTGGGAGAATTCTAATACGTTGCACTTACAGAATGCTCTTCAATTTCAAAATACTGTCTGAACATTGGCTACTCAGTCCTCTCAGTGTGCCAGTGAAGCACGGTAGGTACTATTTGCAGTTTACAGATTAGAAAACTAAAGCAAAGAAAGTGAAGTGACTTGAATAAAAAGTAGGTGTGAGAGCGAGGGTCAGAACTCAGGAGTTCCAGGCTCCCTGTTTTATACTAAGACCATTAGATCACACTACTTCTTCTCACCTGGAAAATGATCAAGAGCAGACTAGCAATGACATGTGCTTGGTAACCCTCCCTCGCAGGGATTCTCAGGGCCAACTCCATTGGTCTAGAGAATCTTTGTAAGATCTTGAGTAGCTCCACTAAAGTCAGTGGGGTTTCTCCAGATTTTCTTTGATATAACTGAGCGCAGGAACATATATCCTTGTATGTGGGATCCATCATATATACTGTGTATGTCTGCTAAGCTTGTAAAGGCCTTTGAGATCCTTATGCATGAAAGGAACTATGTGAATATAAGTCAGCTGTATTACTATTGTCATAATTTAACTAGGTATGGGGCTGACTTCACTCCCAGGATGTGTCAAGTGCTGGTGCTCTGATATGTGCAGAGTACACCAAGCCCTTCCATTGTCTCTTTCAGGCTGTCCGCTTAGCCCTGTCTCCCTTCTGTTAGAATAAGCATCCGGTTACTTATCAGTGAGTTGAAAGGAGAGGAGGGAGCAGAGTGAATAGAAGGAGCTCCACTGATAAGATGTTGCTTGACAGGTATAGCGTGGAAACAGATGCTACAGGCTGCCGATGTAATGAGATACATAAATACCGAGGCTTGCTTGAATAAATGAAGGCATCATCCTCCATAAAGATGTCTCTGGGAGCGCCTGACGTTGGTAACTGTGTATTTCAGCACCAACCCACAGATCAGTTTAATTTCAGAGGGGAAAAGAAGGAAGGATCTTACTCTGAAAGTGAATTGTAATCAGCAGCAGGGCAGATTTACACAGCATATATTGCTTTCTAACGCATGAGAGGAGTCAGGCAAATTGACTCTAAAAATGAAATCACAGAATCCCGTATATTATTCCTGCTCAGTGATTTCTGGATCTGCTTTGCTTCATGTAAGGGTACGTCTTAACTACTGGCCGTATCGGCGGCTAGCAATCGATTTCTCGGGGATTGATATATCGCGTCTCATATAGACGTGATATATCGATCCCCGAATGCGCTCCTGTCGACTCCGGAACTCCACCAATGCGAACGGCAGTAGTGGAGTCGATATGGGGAGCTGCGGACATTGATCCCGCGCCGTGAGGACGGTAGGTAACTCGATCTAAGATACTTCGACTTCAGCTATGCTATTCATGTTGCTGAAGTTGCGTATCTTAGATCGATTTCCCCCCCCAGTGTAGACCAGCCCTAAGAGTCAAAGATTGTTTTTCTAACTGCCAGCACCTCAAGCTCAGCCAGGGCTCTACCAATCCAGAGAGGCAGAATTGTCCAGTGGTTAGAGTGACAGTCTGGGACTTGGGAGACCAGGATTCCAGTCCCTGGTCCATCACAGAGTGACTTTAGATAAATCACTTAGAATCAAATTTATAAAATAATTTAGGAACCTAAAGATGCAAATAGACGCCTAGTGGGATTTTGGTAATTAGGCACTTTTGAAAATCTCACTAGATGCCTATCTGCATTTTAGCTGCCTTAATCCCTTTAAAAATCTGACCCTTAGTTGCTTTCTGCCTCAGTTTCTCAACGATATTTAAAAAAAAATGTGGGTAAAATCATCATTGATGTGGCTGTACTGCCTGTACTGATTTGGCAGTGGGCTCAAAGACAGTCCCTGTGAGTTAGTGAGTGAGTGAAATGGAGATCTTGCAGTGCATATAGAGCTGAAACAGCCTCATTGATATGGTAGGTATGTAGTTTCATCTTCAGCTAAAATGACAGACGCCATAGAAATCCTGAAGAGAGCTGAATAAATATACTCTGCGCTTTTCATCCATGCATCTCAGAGCTTCACAAATGTAAGGGACCATAACCCCCCACCCTTTATATGTAGCTTTATTGCCGGCCAGGTCGGGCCTTGTCTAGCCACTGCTTCTAAAAGTTTGCTGTCACTGGTGTGAATCCTGCCTCAGGGTTCTGATCGAAATAGTGCACTAACAGTACTCTGGTGCAGGTCCCCAATAGTAATACCGGCATCTATGATCCTGATATATAATTGAATACTTGTAGCTTTCTGTTCTTATAGAGCCTTGTTTAGCCACTGCTTTTAAGAATTTGCTGTCACTGTCACGGATACTGCAGCGGGACCCTGATTAAAATAGTAAACAAATCAGTCCCGGCTGCAGAGCCCTGACATTGATATAAGCCTCTATAATTTTAACATATGATATTGTAACAATTAAATGCTTTTAGCTTTATTGGTTTATAGGCCCATATATCCAGACCTCAGGCTTTAGCTGATGATAATAAAAGCTAAATAAATGTAAAATAAAAAACCATGGTTTTAGTTCTCAAACTTGTTTATCAGTAATGTCTCACACTGGGTCGAGAGGAAACCAGATATGAAGAAATAGGGTATAGAACACTGACAAAAGAGGAACTGGGCAGGGAGGGACAAGGGGTCACTTAACTGCCAGTCTGGCTTTAAGCAAAATATAGCATAATAATTACTGCTTGCTTACAGTAACTACAAGGTGGAGTTATCAGATAACCAGCTCAATCACTGCCAAAATGCGTGATCTATGCAATATTCTAATAGCTTGTGCAATATGTATTCGCAATCAAGGGGTCATAAGACAGTCAATGTAATTGCAAAAGAGACCATAACTGGAAATACCTCAAACTGAATTTACAGTAAATAACCTGCTGATTTGCAATATTAATTACCAAAAATAGGCAAATAACTTGTGTAATCAATATGACCTTTTGCGATTTTAGCCTTTATAAGCGTGGTAAAATTTGTGAAGGGCAGAGCAGCTTATCCCTTGCATGGGATTTTCGCTGTCTCTCCCTGTATGCATACTTGTATTCTTGTTTCAACAATAAAGGTGCCTCGACCTGTCTAACCAAAATCGAATGGGTGGTGGTCTTTTCCCCAACACAAAGGATGCTAAGTACTCAATGGACACACCAACAGCAGAGTCAAAACTAGAACTCCTGACTCCCAGTCCACTGATCTTCCTATTGGATTGCACTGCCTTCTTTTGTAAGATGACAGCTCATGTGTTGGATGGCTTTGAATACACACCACTATGTTAGTGAAAATATAGCAGGAAAGTAAACAGTGATGGACTCCAGGGGGCTCTAGAGCAGTGGTCTCCAGGTGGCGAGCGCTGGACAATGAGCCACCGAGGACCGTGGCCAGCGGACAACCATCCTCCGAAATGCCCCTGAGAAGCAGCAATGTCAAGAGGCATTGCCGCTGAAATGCCGCCAAAGTAGCGTCATCAAGAGGCGTCACTGACGAAATGCCGCTGAAAATCAGCGGCAGTTTGGCTGTGGCGCCTCTTGGTGATGTCGCATTTCAGCGGCAACGCCTCTTGATGACACTGCTTTTCGGCAGCATTTCGGCGGATGCTTGTCTGCCGGCCAGTACGCGGGTGCACATAGATGCCCCGGCGGGCACCATTGTGCCCAAAGGCACCGTGTTGGGGACCACTGCCTGAGAGCCATCTACAAATACCCATTTCCATCTGGAGTCCAGGCCCCTGACCAACTCCTCCAGCAAAGGAACAAAAGTAACCCAGAATCTCTGGAATATCAGCAGGCAAATGTCTACCAGGATCTCTATGAGTAGCCAAAAAATGAGGAGAATAGAGGGCCCACATCCCCTGAACATGCTGCTGCTGCTACTGACGGCATTGGGTCTATGATAGCCATGCTGGAGAAGGTTGCTGCGAACCGAGTATGTATCAAGGGCACAAATGTGCAACTCACTGTTATCTCAATTAACTCTTCTCTGTAAGAGCTGACGACAGGTGAATGAAGCAGAAGGGAGAATATCATCAATGGGAGATCAGGAGCTCTCTGCCCTGGTTCAGAGAAGCCTTGTAGACTTGTCTTCCCTTAAACCTAAAGTTGCAGACCTCAAGGGAAAGTCTCGCTGCAATAATTTGAGAATTACAGGAGTACCTGAAGGAACAGAGGAAGGCAACCCCCTGGAATTTGTTCCCTGGCTCCTTTCCGAAGTGCTTAGTCTGCCTGATGATTTTAAATTTGATTTGAAAGAGCACTTAAATGTCTGGCTCCTAAGCCAGCCTCAAATGCCAACCTCCTGTACTGATTGTCAGATTTACTGTAAAAGGAGAAATAATGCAGCTAGCTCGTGGAAAGAAAGAACTGTCTTGGGGGACTTTTTTGAGATTTTTGCAAAAGCTTTGGTTGAACAGAGATGGTTGAGCGAGGGAACTTGCCAAGCAGTGAGGACTCAAATATTTTATAAAGTTTCCAGCTCAGTTTCACATCAAGGTTGGTGAGGAAATGTATCTGTTCCAAAAGCCACCAGACACAGAATTTTTTTTAAAAATAGCCCATAATTAATTGAGTAGCTGTTCTGTTTTATATCAAGTTTGCTTCCCAATTGTTATGTCTGTTCTACCTGCACTTATGAGCTTTTCCAGTTACTATGACTGACTAGCTTACTGGTTTGGGGTGTTTCTTCTGCCCCAAGCCAATACACTATTACATTTTGAAACGTGTCTATCAATTCTCATCAAATGGATGAATATGAAGCACCCTGCAGGGGATTTAAGGGAACAGCTCATCCCAAATTGAGCTCATGGGCATGAATCCATGGAAAGGATTTGTTTAAACTGTGAATTAGCAATAGTAAGTGCCTCTGCTCCTGTAGTTGTGCTGGGAAATTAATGAAACATTTGACAACAACCCTAATCAACATGAACCATTTGTTTGTGAATATACCAGGCCTGTGTGGTAGCTTGGCACTGATGGAGACCAAAGAGATCACCGGCAGGTGGTGTAGTACCCTGTTGCTCTGTAGAAATTTGAGGGCTCCAGCACCCCTTTTTAAAATTGGTGCCAGTGGGAGACCATGCTGTTTCTCCACTTCCTAAATATTGGGGTCCTCAAAACCCAGCAGCTTGACAGCCCATGTGCTGGAAGTGTGAGAGATGGCTCTCCTCCCTGCAAGATGTCATGGAAAGCTGCACAGGAGCGGAGCAATGTAGTAGTAGAGAATCAATGCTGAGCTACGTGCACAGTGATTTCTGCCCTCCCTTTCACCACCTACTTCCTCCCTCTCACCCTGATCCTGCATGCCCCTTCCCTTTACCCACTTATTTCTCCAGTCCCTTTCCCGTTGTTGCCCCATTCCCCTCACCCTGAACCTCTCTCCCAACTTCTTCAGCCCCCTTTCCCCACCCTAACACTGTACAAGCTCAAACCTCGAGTACATGAACAGAACATGAACTAACTTGAATTGTTTGTTCTGTTCTTCAGCTGACGATTTAGGGGAGCAGTCAGATTTCTCTCCTGTTTGGTATATGTTTATTTAATACAGAGAAGGGAAACTGAATATTTGGTTGTAAATTAGAAGGGGGAGGTGATAGGTGGCCCTGGGAAAGTAATCACCATAACATAAATCTCTCTGTGCACCAAACTATATTGCCAGTACTCCGGTGTTTGGTTTGGCAAACTGATGCCAAATAGAGGATAATACACAGGTGTATCCTTGATATACCAAGTTAATAAATATTACATTTGTGGAGCGTGTGCTGCCTTTCTATCTCCTTACAATGTAGAGTATGAGAAAAATAGGACGCCTGTTAATAAATTAATCATATTAAATGGATAGCAGTGGAGCGCCCAGCCTGGCTGCTGTCTCTCTCTAGCCTGCCCGCTCCCCAATTTATGATTGGTTCAGTTTTGTTTGTAGTGTTTACGTGTTTGATAATTGTTGCCCTTTCATTGTGATCTGCTATGCTTCGGAAGAAGTTAGGTGTTACATGTATGTTATGTGTTTTTATGGTCTTGCTTGCCCTTGTTTTTTTGTGCTCTTCCCTCTCCCATTCCGGAGCTCTCTCTTCCCTGTTCCCTGTCAAGTGGCAAGATAATCCGAAATCAGTGGAATAAGTGTCTAAGTCATGTCATCCATAGACTCCCTGCCCCCCACGGATTTCTGTATAGGGAGCAGGATGGAGTATATTAGCGCAAGTGACACAAACATTCCATCGCCTTCATTTATAAGACTAGACATCAAAAAATCATTCTTAACACAGCCAAATGTCCCTGAATCTTAATTGTATTTCCTGGAATGTAAAGCGGGTCAACACTCCAAGTAGTCATTGTTAAAGAAAGCAAAGACAGATGTAATCCTTTTTCAGGAGAAACACTTGACCCTGAATGAGGCTGCTAAATTAGATCGTGACTGGATAGGAAAAGTGGCGTCTTGTTGCTTCTCAACCAAATCGAGAGAAGTAGCAATCCTCTTCCATAAAGTAACAGTCAGTGAGTCAATTTCAGACATTCAGCGCAGATTTTTTATCTTTAAATTCACCATAAATGAATCTGAACTAATCATTGCTAGTATGTAGGGACCTAACTTTAATGATACTGAAACCTTCCACTCAACTATATGGAGAACCCCATCTCCCAACTCTGATTGCTGGGGATTTTAATGAGGTGCTTGAACTTTTTGTGGGCAAATCTTGGCCTCAGGGTCATAAGACAACCAAAACTAGAATTGGTCTGGAGTTTCACACTAAAAATCTGGAACTGTCTGGTGGCTAATACATCCAATGGGTAGGAACTATTCATACTTTTCTCTGGTGCCTGGGTTCTATTCCCGAATAGATTTCTTTTTGATCTCCAGTGACTTGATTTAATTTTGTAATTCACTCCTCCATTAATACAAATGCTGTCTCTGATCATGCCCCTGTAACTCTTCAAATAGTAGCAGAGCTGGGTGAGAAACAGCCATGTAGAAGGAGCTTTTATTCTTCACTTTTATTAGATTTCCCACTTTAAAAAAATTGGAAAAAGAAATTGGCCTGTTCCTGAGGACAAACAAACCCTCAGCATCTTCTAGCAAGCAATTGAGGGAGACACTCAAGGCCTGGTTGAGGGGTAGAATTATAAGTTTTATGTCTTCCAATAGGAGAGAAGATGAAGAAAATATGATAGGCCTTTAGAAAAAGGTAGAAGAGTTTGATTTGTCTTCTGCCACTGTCCCATCTCCAGATTTGCTATAATCCCTGATGAACTGTAGATATGAACTCAATCAGATGCACTAGGCACAAGAAGAATTCACTCTCTTTTGATTCGGGCAGGACTTCTGGGAATGAGGTGAAAAAAGTGACAAATTGCTGGCAGACCACCTAAGACAAAAGACTTCTGCATTTAGAATCATGGCCACACATGATGAATGTGGTAAGTTATGTGCATCAACTAAAGATATTAATAAAGAGTTATATAATTTCCCTAAAGATCTGTACAAATTGGACACGAATCCCACCACAGATGCTTTGGATCAGTTTTTTCAAAAAATATTAAATTACCTCAAATTAGTGCAGCCCAACATAGAAATCATGATGTGCTCCTAACTGAGGATGTCAACTGAACTGATTAAGAATATGGAAGTGGGGAGAGCCCCCAGACCAGAGGGCTTTCCTGCCAAATTCTGTACACACTTTCTTGACCTCCTGCTTCATAAGATGCTTAAAATGTTTGAGTCACTCCTAGAAGACACCCTTTCCCCTGTGCAGAGGGAAGCCCTAATATCAGTTATTCCTATAAACCAATAGTACTGCACTTTTGTCCTGACATCATGGAAGGTTCTGCTTCACTTCTGTAGCTGATTGTCTGAAATGTACCTGCTAGCTCCAGCAGATGTTTCTGTATTGAAATTGAACAGAAAATCCTAGCACCAGTAGCAACTGTCTCTTTTATTGACACCAAGCTGTCAAATCAATCGAACCGGATGTCTTGCCTTCATTTAGGAGCCCATCATGGACCACGGTCCATTGTGTTAGGTTCTGTACAAACACAGAATCAAAAGACAGACTCTGCCACCTCAGGTTAAGCCCCTAGCTGCCCACTCTGCCTATCTCTCTATCTCACTTGCATTCTCTTCCTCTCCCTCTACACAGATGTATACCCAAGACCTTCGTTTGTGGCCCAATCCTACTTCCAGTAAAACCAACGGACAGACTCCCTGTTGACATTAATGGAAGTTGGACTGGCTCTTAACTCCTTTTAAAACATCTCATTCTTTTTTCCTTCTACATTTCTCTGAATGTTTCCCACAACCATTTTGGCTTTTTGATTCCCACAGACTCTTTACTAGAAGCTGGACTGCCTCTTTCTGTTGATTGATTTTATCTGGCATCCAAGGGAAGGGAAAGAAGTAGGTTCAAGTCAATCAGATGTGCCCTGGTAGTTAATCAAAGAAAACTTATAGCCTGGCTGAATGGTTCAGGCCAAGAGAGAGAAGCTAATTGGAAATATTACCCATACCCGTCTAATGTTAGGGACATATTAAAATCTTCGGGCAGACTTTGGCTTTAGTTCATGTACATACGCAAACCACACAAAAACAATAAGTTATCAGTCACAAGAAAGCAGCTTCCCTTTTGTTGTGTGATCTTGTGCAAATTTTAGTCCTGCTTTTGGGAACTGTGGAGGAAAGCAAATTTCTGGTGATAGTGAGTTTTGTTTTTAAGGAAGTAACACTGAAAGGTCATCTCTTAAAAACAGTTTGAAAGAAGAGGAGGATCGACTGTTTTTTTCCCTGAAAGAGAACTTAGTGCTGTGATAGGGAGAAATGACTTGGAAGTTCAAGTCATCTTTCTGGACGGATGCCCTGCCAGTTCCTCCCACCAGCCCTGACCTGAAAGGCATACTGAGAAAGCAGCCTAAGTGTCTATGGACCATATGTTCCATTCTTTCTGGGGAAGGTTCCATATTTCCACACTGCTTCACAGTGCTGCCACCTCAGCTTGCACTGAAGACAAGCCGCACCTGGGGGATGGATGCAGGGAGATTCAAATCTTCTGGCCAAATTGAGTGATTAGAGAAGATGGTTTTGGGAACACATCTGTCTGTCTGCCTAAGTTATTCTATAGACACTGATCTCTCTAGGATCTCTAGATTTAGAAGTTCTGTTCAGAGAAGCACCTCTAAGGCTGGACCATCTTAATGTTGTCTAAAGTACCTTGTAATCAGTGAAGATCACATGTGGCTGGAACCTTAGTTGTTTTTTCCCACTTAGATCTGGCCAGTGAGCGGTTGTCCTGTTCTGGGGGAAAAAAATTGAGATTTCAAAAAATGTCCTGTTCTGTGCTGGGACAGGAGTGAGACCTTCTGACATTTTTTTGTGAAAAGTGTATGTGGGGAGGGAGGGAGAACTGAGAGCTTTAAATATTTTTTTTTTAAACGAGAGAAAGACCCAAACCCCTGGACAGCCAGTGCCTGGTGGGAGGTTAGAGCACTACACTGGGAGACACAGGTTCAAGTCCTTACTCCTAATTAGACAGAGGAAAGACTCTCCCATAATCTCATCTGAGTGTTCCAATCAGCGGGCTATTCTGGGGTAGGTCCTGCGTAGTCGTTCATGTCAGAGCTATTCTATTGTGTATAAATAATTATATATTCATTGGGCCAGAGAGAGAGAGACTGACTCCATTATCCAGTGGTTAGGGCTCTAATTCCATCCTGGACATGAGGAACCTTTCAGAAGAAAGTTTTGTCGAAACTGATCCTGTCATGTGAAAACTTTTGGTTTCAATGAATCATCATTTTCTGACCAAAAACCACTGTGTTGCAAAATTTCTGGCCAGCTCTATTCCCAGTGCTCTATCTACTCACCTCCACCTATGAGGAACAGGGAAATCACCTGGCTTTTTGGAGACAACAGCATTGCTAAGCTTCTGGGTGAAAGATTCTGATTTTCCCACCTGGATATCTCCCATAAATAGACCACTAACACATTTACCCAGCTGGGTAATATTTGAAATGTAGATAGAAAAACAGCAGACAAGAAACCAATTCAGAAGACACCGTGAAACGGGGACAAAGGATCTCAGAATATAATTACCTCATCTTGAATACTGGTTGGGTTATTGGGCTGAGTTTTTTTTTTTTTTAAAGCTGTGTATGTTGTTGACTCTCGGCACCAAAGGAAATATGTTTTGTTTTATCTCCTCCTGCCACATATGCAGAGCCCTGATAATTCTGTATTAACAAGCAGGCTTCATTTTTAACCAAGCTGTCACCCAACAGAGCAACTACACATCGCTGCTGCTCCCACAGAAGTAGCATATGATTAAATCATTTGTAACACTGATGTCACTGACAGATGTGCTCTCAACAGAGGAGATATGCCCCATGCATTTCCCTGCTGATAGCACGGAGAAGTCAAATTGGCACATGTGGTTTGCTGCGTTGCACGTTCAGTCCCATCCCACTTTGTACAAGCACTGAAGAACATAAGAGCGGCCATACTGGGTCAGACCAATGGTCCATCTAGACCAGTATCCTGTCTTCTGCCAGTGGCCTGTGCCAGCTGCTTCAAACGGAGTGAACAGAACATGGCAATTATCAAGTGATCCATCCCCTGTTGTCCAGTCCTAGCATCTGGCAGTCAGAGGCTTGCCTTGTGTTATCCCTTTGGGATCAGAGTTGGGAATCCCATTGGGAATTGTCATATTTGATGGGATTTTTCTTTAATAAGAAAAAAAAAAGCCACTGTGGGTTTGGGAGCCAGACTCACCCTGTAAAAGTAACTGTCCAGCTTCCTGAAGCCTAGAGGAATGAATCACACAACACAGATAGCCAGTCTCCCTCTCCTCCCTGAAACCCTCCCACCTTTATTCCTGGGATTCATTCTTTCACAGTATAGAACCGCATCAGCCAGTTTTCCATACACAAAGAGTTAGGTGTGGGAAGCCTTGTCCCAGAATGGGAACAACTCTGTATTGGTTGATTTCATCTAGATATAAGAAATATCTCTTTCCGGGGTGCATTCTAAATTCACCCGGGGCTCAAGCCTTTAATCACCCAAAACTACTGTGCTAATAAGCGATGGTCACATAAACACCACCCTATACCAGAAACCTACTGACCGCTAGCTTCCATCCAGGACACACCAAACGATCAGTTGTCTACAGCCAAGCTCTACGCTACAACCACATTTGCTCCAATCCCTCAGACAGCGACAAACACCTACAAGATCTCTCAAGCACTCTTAAAACTACAATACCCACCTGTTGAAGTGAAAAAACAGATTGACGGAGCCAGAAGAGTACCCAGAAGTCACCTACTACAGGACAGGCCCAACAAAGAAAATAACAGAACGCCACTAGCCGTCACCTTCAGCACCCAACTAAAACCTCTCCAGCGCATCATCAGAGATCTACAACCTATCTTGAAAGATGATCCCTCACTCTCACAGATCTTGGGAGACAGATTAGTCCTTGCTTACAGACAGCCTCCCACCCTGAAGCAAATACTCACTAGCAACCACACAACAAAAACACTAATCCAGGAACCTATCCTTGGAACAAAGCCCGATGCCAACTCTGTACACACATCTATTCAAGTGACACCATCATAGGACCTAATCACATCAGCCATGCCATCAGGGGCTCGTTCACCTGCACATCTACCAATGTGATATATGCCATCATTTGCCAGCAATGCCCCTCTGCCATGTACATTGACCAAACGGGACAGTCTGTATGCAAAAGAATAAATGGACACAAATCTGACATCAAGAATCATAACATTAAAAAACCAGTAGGAGAACACTTCAACCTCTCTGGTCACTCACAGACTTAAAGGTGGCAATTTTGCAACAGAAAAGCTTCAAAAACAGACTCCAATGAGAAACTGCTGAACTGGAATTTATTTGCAAACTAGATACTATTAACATGGCCTTGAATAGAGACTGGGAGTGGCTGGGTCATTACACAAATTGGATCTTTTTCCCCATGTTAAGTATCCTCACACGTTCTTGTCAACTGTCTGCAATGGGCCATCTTGATTATCACTTCAAAAGTTTTTCTCTTGCTGATAATAACTCATCTTAATTAATTAGCCTCTTAGAGTTGGTATGGCAACGTCCACCTTTTCATGTTGTCTGTATGTATATATATCTTCTTACTGTTTGTTCCATTCTATGCATCCAATGAAGTGAGCTGTAGCCCACAAAAGCTTATGCTCAAATAAATTTGTTAGTCTCTAAGGTACCACAAGTACTCCTGTTCTTTTTGCCAAAACTGACTGGAACTCTAGCAACCTGAGTTCTAGTCCTGGCTCTTCTACATGCCTGCTTAGTCCTCTTGGGCAAGTCACTTCACTGTTCTGTGCCTCAGTTTCCCATCTGTAAAATGGGGGTAATGCTACTGACTTCCTTTGAGATCTATGGTTGAAAAATACTAGGTATATTGCTGACTATTATTCATTTGAAGGGAAGCCACCTGAACAGTGAAAACTGATGAAGGACTCAGGCTATGTCCTTCAATGGCCAGGTTGTTGCAAAACAGATTCAAACTATTATCTTAAAGGGGCAGCATCCCACTTGGTCACAGTTGGCTCCTTGCACAGCTCACGTGTGTAAAGACATACGATATGATCTAAAATCAGTGCAACCACAGGCTCAATGTGCGTGTTAGCGAGTGAGTAGGTAAGCCCTGTATGTGTGTACATTGCAAGTAGGGCTCATCCCTTCTAGTGTTATGATCTTGCAGGATCCTTAGGTTACAGTAGGGCTTCTCCTGCTTGTGTGACAAATAGATTCCATCTTTGGACAGACACCAACTCAACAGCCTCACCCCTATGCTCAGTTAATGGAACCGAATAGTGAGTGGGTAGCATGGCAATGCAGGAGATACAAGCTCATCCAGAAGAGCTGCAGGAGATGTGCACTGATCAAGCAAATGGGCTGATCATGCTCACTTCTACTCCTGTGAATAGGTCTTACTCAAGTGAGTAGCCCCATTGCCTTCACTGGGACTATTTACCCAAGTGAGGGATTGAAAGTCTAACCACTAATTTCTGAATGGCAGATTGGAAACAAGTGGAAGCGTTTCAAGTGTGTAAGGTATTTGTTGCTTCACTTCCTCTCCTAAGATGATGTGCAGCCGTGCTGTGCAGTTGTTAAACAGCTGCCAAGTTCCATCCCAGAGGTGGCCACATTTCAGCAATGTTGGACATTGTTTATAAGACGAGAGGTTAGGGGAAGAATGACCAGTTTTTGCCACTGTAATGAAAAACCTTGAGCTGTAGCAAATATGTTCCTGCATCTTCTCTGAGTGTTACTGTAAGCATTTTATTGTCAGCTTCAGTAACTAAGAACCTGCCTCTTCTTTCGGGGGCAGATCCTGTGCCAGGAGCCAGACAGATTCCTCATGGTCTGGCTACACTGTGCAACAATTGGCAGGGTTTGGAGGTGTCAGTGTCCCTCTTCCGCAGCAGGAACTCAGCTGTGCTGGCTCCCCTGCATGCTAATGCAGAGATGGGATCCAAGGAGAAGCTCCTACATGGATCCCCTTGCCCAGTTTTCCTCTGCAGAGGGATGCTTTAGGGCTAGGGAGGGTGCTAAAACCTCAGGCCTGCAGCAGTGGCCTGTGGTGGTTCCCAGCTGCTCTGCTCCCTGGGCAGGGAGCTTTCCTTTCCCCTCTTTCCCCTTGCACATATCCCTAGTGCCTGGCCCAGCTGCTGCTGGGCTGAATATTCCTGTTGCATAGGCTGCAGTGGTGTCTGCAGGCTGGATGGGAATGGTGCATTCCCACTGGTTGTCAGTGCAGTCCCATCCAGGCCTGTGCTGCCCAGTGAATGTGTCATAGAGTCGAGAGAGGGAGGCTGAGCACTGCCCTTATATATCACTAATAGCTCCATGTCATTACATCAATAAGATTCTCCAGGCCATACAGTCCTGGGACCGCGGCCCTTTAAATCCCTCGGCTCTTAATGACTTTGTGACTTCTAGAAAACCTAGCTTTGTGTAAACAATTTGTCATGGAGCTTCGGCGTCAGCTTCTGTTCCGTTCCCATCGTTTGGCAGATACTTAATGGCCTGCGTGCCCTTTAGGGGCCATGGCTAGGTCAGTGGGAACAAAGCCAACGATGAGCATAAGCATCAGTTTCAGTGTGTGACACTGCTCTGCTGAGCCTTTGGGGTGCCAATACGTTCTGCATCCTCTGGCATACGTTGTCCTTCGTTCGCAGCGCCCAAGGGCTTCTGCATGGAAATAGGATCCTCGCTGCTTGGGAGCTCATCTTGTCCTGCTGATTCCTCCTCCCTTGGCGTCCCAGGCCTCTGCACCTGAGAGCACAATCAGCCCTTGCAGCAACCCACTGGAATGTGGCAAAGAGAGGATTAGAATGTGGAGGGTAACTCTCTTGTCCGCAGCTGTGGATACAGCTGCCATCCACCATGTCCTGGAAGAGCTGTGATGCACATCGAAGCTGGGTAGCTTTCTATCCCTTTCTAGTTTATTAGTGTTCTGGTAGTGAGGCTGGATGGCCAAGTGGTTAGGGCACTAGCCTGGGACTTGGGAGATCTGGGTTCAGGTCCTTCCTCTAACACCGACTTCCTATGTGACCATGGGCAGATCAGCCTTGATTCCCTGTCTGTAAAATGGGATTGTGGTGCTAGAGTGTTGTGAGGCTAATTACATTAAATACTGTAAAGCAGTCAGCTAGATGGAAATAGAGGCCATGTAAGTACCATGGATTATTGGCACATGTGACTGGGGCCCTATTGTGCTAGGAAGAGTTCATACACCAGTGTACCTCCATAGTTCACATGTAGGCCTGAGAGGCTAGCTTAGTTCTCATAGCCCACTTAATCTCTCTCACTTCCAGCAAGGCCCAAAGGGTTTTCAGGAATTCCAGGGGATTGTGGAAAACAAACATCTTCCTGTCCACCAGGACCTCAACAATGTCCCTCACCACCACGTGAAGTCGCATAAGCCCTTTTGGACCCATGCATTTAACCTTCATCAATGCAACTTCAACCCTGTTGAGGCTTGGAAATCCAAATGGAGTTCACAAACAGCCACAAATAAACACCTCATGAAAGACCTGATGCAGGAGATCCCTGGCTTCAATCTCCCACAAAGCTCATGGGACAGGGCCGCCCGGAAGGCGGGGGGGGGCAAGTGGGGCAATTTGCCCCAGACCCTGGGCCCTGCAGGGGCCCCCACAAGAATATAGTATTCTATAATATTGCAACCTTTTTTTATGGAAGGGGCTCCTGAAATTGCTTTGCCCCAGACCCCCTGAATCCTCTGGTCAGCCCTGTCATGGGAAACCCTAAAACACATCCGCACAAACCATGGCAGATGAGAATACTTGCTGCACAAATGGAAATTTAAAGACTCTGCAGTGTGCACCTGTGGTCACCCAGAACAGACCACAGATCATATAATGACTTAGTGCCTGATTCACAAATACAAAGAAGGCATCACAGCAATACACTCTGCTACTCCAGATTCAGTTATCTGGCTTAACCATCTGGATGTAAAATTATAGTTTTTGCTCTACATTTACATCAGCCATATAAAGACGACTTCCAGCAAGGGTGCCAGTTATGATTTTCTTTTTCTTTTTGTCTATTCGGAACTGTAACGAAACTGCCAGTTTCTGTCACAGTCTTCACTGCATATAGATCATGGAAGGTGCTGACTTACAGTTGCTACCAGCCAGAGCTAGACTCGAATAACCTATAGAAATGTAAGCTGTATATCCCGGCTGAAACCAGTTCCTTGAGCCATCCTATACGTTCTTAAGTTATAATTCCTCAGGTGGACAGTAGGCAGCATGTGACAGGGAGTTGTTCGGGGGATCTATGGTGAGGAAGCACCGTGAGTGAGCAGTGTAGCAGAAATGATTCTAAGAACTGCATTCAGATAAAGGAGAGTGAGTTAGTTCTTCAGAGTCCAGTTCTATAAGAACATAAGAGTGGCCATACTGGGTCAGACCAAAGGTCCATCTAGCCCAGTATCCTGTCTTCCAACAGTGGCCAGTGCCAGGTGCCCCAGAGGGAATGAACAGAGCAGTTAATCATCACATGATCCATTCCCTGTCGCTTGTTCCCAGCTTCTGGCAAACAGATGCTAGGGACACCATCCCTGCCTATCCTGGCTAATAGCCATTGTTGGACCTATCCTCCATGAATTTATCTAGTTCTTTTTTGAACCCTGTTATAGTCTTGGCCTTTAGCTAATCCTCTTGAAGGAACGCCACACACAGAGGCAGTTCACTGAGACAGGTGCTACAGTGACACAGAGATGATTCATAGATTATCACATGGTCAGTTGGGATCATTCCACTGCGCCCCAACAACACAATGTGGCGCCATCATGTCATAGCACAGCCCAACAATGCAGCATTGTCATAAGTGACCGTTCCAGCGTAGATCCAGTACAGACACCTGAAGACTGAGCCTGGCCTAGGCCAGCTGGGACAAACAGGTGCCACTAGGTGTTCTAGGAAAAGCCTGGGCTTTATTCGCCAGACCCAGACACCTAACGAGTACGGGTCCCAGTAGGGGTCAGTATCCATTGACTCCAGTGGCTGTGGTTAAAGCAGCTTTATTTGTCCCTTCTGCCTGTGTTTGAATTCACAATGCTTAAGGTGCTGAGCCAGGAGTGAAGCCATCATTGTCTCACGGCCTGGTTTGCAACAGGATCAACTTCAGCTTTCCCAAGGCCCTGGAGGACTGGATAGATTTAGACTGGGACCATGGACCACTCACTGCATCCTATCCACCGATGCATTAAATCCTTCCCAAGCTGTGAAAGAGCCCAAGAAGGTCCTGAGGCAGGAAGTCGACTGCTGCAATTGAGAGAAGTGGCTGATCGGGGAAGGAAATTCTCCTTCATTTTCCCAGACAGGCAGCAGGTACCTGCTGTCACATCTATGAGAGATGCACAGACACCAGGACTGCTGCTGCTGTTTGAAATGAGCCACCGCCGTATGGGAGCTGGTCTCCAGAACAGCTCCGCTTCTGTTGGTTTTATTGCTAATCGCTCCCTGCTTTTCATGCTTAGCGTAAAAGGACACAAACAAACTGGAGGCGATAGCAGCTGTTTGCATCCCGCCTTCCAGCACTGACAATGCGGAGATGGTTGCAGTGCCGGGATTTGATGGCAGAAGCTTACTGGGGAGGGCGGAAATTTACCTTCTGCTGTAAATGACTGGTATAAAATATACATCGGTACATATGCTTATGCTAAAATGAATATAGGAGAAAGGGCTGAAGACACACACGTGTGAATTCTTGCCTACGGCCCCTTGCCTGCACCCAGCTGCTCCCATATTAACACCTAGATTTCCAGAAGTCCTCAGCACCCAGCAGCTTGCGTTGTTCTCAGTGGCAACACTTAGGTGCTGAGCTGTGTTGACAATCTGGCCCAGTATTCTAGCTTTGTTTGTGGCCACAGAAGTGATCTCACACGAGACTTAGACAAATAATAATGGTAGAAAGGAGGATCTGTGGTCTCATCAGATCGAACTGGGGTTGAGCCCACTTACGGCTTGGATGGGAAGACCTAGGAGGTTTTAGGGACAGATTTTTAAAGGCACCTAGTGAGATTACCTAGGCAACTGACTCCTGTTGGACTCAATGCAAGTCAGGCATCTGGGCACTTCTGAAAAAGCTCACTAAGTGCCTGTCTACATCTTTAGGTGCCTCAAAGCCTTTACAAATGTGGCCCTAAGTCCTTATGAAAATCAAGCCCTTGTCTCAAGTTGGACACTCAAAATCAGTGGATGCTTTTGGGCTTTAACCTTTCTTTGTCCACTTGCCCGAGGGGCTCGAAAGTGCATGTTTGTAAATTTGCTTTGAGATGCTTAGAGACAAGCAGCTGAAGAAATACAAAGCACTGGAATACAAAAATGCACATGCTGTATCTGTCCTAACAGCCCCAGTCTCTGAGCTCACCACATCCCTGGCTATTAACCCCTGAGTTCCCTAAGAAGTCTGTCTTTGTAACAGTTGAGCCTGGCGCTACACCGTGGGGGAGCTCTGCACCTTTCAAAAGCCTAGTACTGTAGTCGGTGAGTTTTGGAAGAAGAATGGTTGGATTCTGTGCTGCAGGCCTACAGACGCTTCAGTGATGCATGTAGGACAAGGGCAGCATGTCTTAGTACGAAAGAGGAGAGAGGATGTAACACTTCTTTAAGTTTTGCCGTGCCCCAGGCTTTCTCTTGTCTTGCTCCTCTGAACTGTGCTTATTCCAGGTGTCCATTGTGTCAAGTGCCTGGCTGTGTGGTTGATCTGGCTCATCAGTGGAACGAATGATTGCCTTCACTTGGCAAATCCGGGCTGAGGAGGAGAGATGCAGTCAAACAAAGGCTTTGCCTCCATTGGTCAACAGCTGCACTGAAATCTCTTCTGTCTTTTTGGGTGACTGGCGCCCCTTCAAGTTATGTTAGGATGGGAAAAGGGTGCTGCTTTACATTATTGATTGCCTACTGTCTGCAAGGTAAAGGAGGCCTGTCTTCATATGTTCATACCATGCATCTGGGAGACAAGGACTGTATCTCTGCTCTGATGTCTTTGTTGCATCTAATTTCCACAACATTAGGGCATATAATGACTGCTAGCTCTGTACCGACCGGATACTATAACAGGTGTAGCCAGTTAGCAGTCCCCAGTCTGACAGCTGGACTCTCTAGGCCTTGGCTCTTGCTTTTTCCATGCTGTGACCACCGCCCCCTCTCCGGTACAGCAGGAAAAGTTTTGGGAGAGTGCTGTGACACACCTCCTCTGACCGCCCTGTTAGGCTCCAGGTTGAGAACCCACTCTCTGCCTGAGCCAAATTCATCTTTGGGGTAAGTCTGTCGAAGTCCATGGAGTTGCAGCAGGGACTGATTTACCACAGTGGCTGTGTCCCCCTTCGATTACCCAAATGGAGACATTCCTTGTCTATAGGCAGCATGCTCAGCCTTGGGCTTGGGGCACTCTCCTGGCCTCAGTAGTGTGAGCACAACAGAGGGGTTCCTTCAGCCACTGCATTCCTGAAGAGTTCCTAGGCTCAAGCTTGAAACGGGACCCAGCAGGCAGAGATGGGCGGAAGGAGCTGATGAACTGCAAAAGGCTGAATATGAATAAGTACAAACATCCCAAAGGCTCCCTTTGAGGGAAATCTTCCTCTTAAGCAATTAAATAGGACCCAGAGCCCCACTAAAATTAAAATAACAAAATCCATTTATTCTGGCAGAGACCATTTGTGAGCACCTTTGCCAAAACATTTTTGTGGTGCTGGTCCTTTCAAGTGGCTCCTTTTGCAATAAAATCCAGATGCCATCCATCCACAGAGCCCTCCAGGCAACTGGTGATGTCCATGAAAGATGCCTTTTGTAATTAATTAATCTCCCCAGCGCTGTGGTGGTGCATTCCCAGTGGTTCCCAGCCCATTTCTTTTTGCTGACCCCAGCAGAAAAGGAGCATATTCCTTTCTGAGCGCTGAAGAACGTCTTTGTGCTGGAAGGAGCTCACAAAAAGGGTTAAGCTCCTAACTGGAAAGGCAGCTGGGATTGCAGGAGTTATCAAAACACAAACAGAAGTAAGCAAAGCTTTTCATTGGCCTTGCTGGGCCGCCATTTCCAGAGCCCCTTCCTTTGCTGATCACAGATAGTCCCGTTGATTTACTGACCAGCTCTGCTGTGTCCTGCCGCAATGGAATCAATTGGCCTCAATGGAGCTATTGACTTTAGCAGAGTTACGCTTGGGGTTTAAAATGTTCGTCGCCTCCTACTCTCTCCCCACCGCCCCTGCGAGGGGCTGTCTGCCTCCCAGCCTCACTGTGGAGCTGGGCAACGGTGAAGGGCTGGACTGAGTTGGTAACGAGAGGCAAGTCAGGCTGATGTTATAGGGAGCTAAGCTGCCTTCAGAAGTTGTCTGTCCCTCTAAGGGCATGGCAAAGGGTGCTTGAGCAGTGTATGGGGCCTACTCCCACCCCTGCCCTGTGAACAGCACTCCGTGGTGTTTTGTCATGTGTATGCACACAGACAGATTCATTATCCACACTTGCGTGAAGCTTATGAATGTAGGCGTAAATGTGTGCTCCCCTACAATCCCCTGGGAACACGGTAACTATCAGGCTAATTAAAGTATTAGCAAATGCTGGTAATTATCACAGCTGCTTTGGTGGGAACTCTCACTTTACTTTTGTTAGATCTGGGCCTCTGCATCCTCACAGCTTGGGGTGAATCAGCATTTCCATTATCAACCCCCATCTCCTCCATCCCACTCACCCCCTCTAGGAGTTTATAGCTTGCTTTGGTCATAAAACTTGTGTTTCAGGCTGAAAGCCTCTGCCACAAAGTTTCAGCACCCTCTGCAGCATTCAGTTGGGAATCTCATTTAAATCAGTTTTGTCGTTTAGAGGTGAGTGACAAACTCATGGAACTCGGCTCCCCATGCCTCAGAGCAAACCTCCATGCTTCAGGGCATCAGGCCACTGCCAGTTGATGAGGGTCAGGAAGGCACTTTCCCCGTGGGCTTGGCTATAACGCCCTACTGTAGGGTTTATTGCACTTTCCTCTGAAATGCTTCAGACAGGCCACTGTCAGAGGCAAGGTACTAGACTGGGTGGACCACTACGTTGAACCCCTCTGGCAATTCCTGTGTTGTAGTATCAGAGGGGTAGCCATGTTAGTCTGGATCTGTAAAAAGCAACAGAGAGTCCTGTGGCACCTTATAGACTAACGGATGTATTGGAGCATGAGCTTTCGTGGGTGAATGCCCACTTCGTCAGACGCATGCAACCCACGAAAGCTCATGCTCCAATACATCTGTTAGTCTATAAGGTGTCACAGGACTCTTTGTTCCTGTGTTGTAGAGTATCCAAGGCAAAGTCCTAGGAATGCCAAAGAGTTTGTAACCTGTCAGCCAGTCTTGTTCCTTTCTGGGTAGCAGGAGACAGGCAGCTTGCAGTATTGCCAACCCCAGCGCTCAAAAATCATGGACCAGGCCCCAGAAAATTAAGAGATTGGCTTAAAAATCATAGAATTTTTTTGTAAGTGTAGTAAATGTCGGATTTTTTTTCCTTCTGTTTTTTTTACCCATTCAGGTAGCAGCCAGATCAAGTCTTCAAGCTTCTCTCTATAATAGTGGGGGGCAAGAAACACCCTCTATTTTAATAAAATGCAGAAAGAAAGATGAGATCCTCACCTAATCCTTGGACACTAGGTGCTTGAAATCAATGGGAGTTAGTTGCATAGCCTACTTAAGTGCTTTTGCACATCCCACCAAGCACCAACTGCATTGTTGGGTGCCTAAATACTTCTGACAGTCTGGCCCTAAGTGCCCGAGTCACTTTTGAAAATGGGATTAAGGCTCCTAATTCAGGTGAATTTGAAAATGTTACCCTTAGTGTCTCTGGGCCCCAAGTCCCCAGCTGTACAAAGGGGATGACAGTACTTCTCTGCCTTGCAGTGTCAGATACTCTGGTAATGTTACCTTGTAAGTGCCTTGTAATAGTGTAAGCACCTTGCAGGAATGGTGGAACTCACTCTGTCTCTCTTATTTCATGTCTCCATTGAAACGACGCTCAAAACTCCACTCTCGTCTCTGCTGCCTACAAGCTGCTAAATATGATCAAGATCTTCCTAGCAGCAGCCAGTCATGCAGCTTTTTCAGTTGTCTGCACCTACTCTCACACTTTCTTACCGCACGGTAACGACGGTACGTCATGAGGCCGGAATGAATGGCTCGTGGTATGAAATTAAAGTGGGCTGTGTTTCTTTCGTGTAGCACAGTGCTAGGTCCTAAGCCCTTTGGGACAGGGGCTGTCTCTTTGCTGTGTGTTTGCATAGCGCATAGCACAAGGGGGTCTTGTTCCATGACTGAGGCTCCGAGGAGTTATGGCAATGCAAATAATACAGGCTAATAATACATTGTAACGGCTACATTGCAAACTCCCGTTGTTCTCTGTTGCACTGTACGTTTAGGTTCCTGCCTGCAGATAGGGTTGCCACCTCTGAGATACAAAAACTCAGGGGTGACACTGAGCCCATAAAACTGGACAGCTGGCGTCACATCCTGAATGTCCTTACCGATTTCCCAGGACTGCTACCTCAAACAAAGGAGGATCCTGGGAAAACCTGGGCAAGTTAGCAACTCTACCTGCAGACCCTAACTACAACATGAGCCCCAGAAGGGAGAGAGTGCCATTGGATGGCAGCATGCATACTCTCCCAAGATCACATGCATGCGCTCCAGCTACCTTAACACCTCTCATTCCCTTTAAAGGAGTTAAATGCTTCCAGACTTGCAGTACAAAGCTTCCAAACTGGAGAGAGACAAGTGAGTACCTGCAAAATGGGCATTGTTGTAATTGGTGCTGCTGTGCGAGGAAAGCTATTCGCAAAATCTGCCTTGTCTGGCCAGCGACAGCTAATCCTCAGCCTTGTCAAGGGCGCGCTCTTTGCACAAGTATCTGTGACACATGGCATGCAATAAAAAACATTCCTCTAGAAACAATCAGTCGGTTCTATCTCATTTGTAACCTAACAACTCAGCCTAGGTTTTTGTTGGAGCCTTTTTGATAGATGGCTTTAATTTTGCTCGTGTTTTACACAGGTTTCCAGTCCAGATGTTGCCACTGTCAGACAGTAACAGCAATATGGGCTAGGGGCAGTTCATCATGGCACTCGGGTTCTAGTGCCAAGGGGAGGTCAAAGGCTAGGGGTCAGTTGCTGATTTGATTACAACCCCCGTTTTTCAGGGGCAAAGGGTGCGGTTTCTTTGAGAGCTCTTTTTTTGCACTGAGGTGAAACCTGCTACCAGTGCAGCAGACATCCTGCTTATTTTCAGGGTCCTCTGGGAAGAACAGGCTCATTTACAGCAGATAACAGCTGTTTACAGTGAGAATCGACAAAAAGTAGATCTGAGGTGGCTTCTCACTTGGCCCAGTACGGGTTCATTTGAATGACTGGCATTTTGCAGCCACTGGGCTCATTCAGAGGTGCCCTGTAAGGTGGCATGAGTCTAAGGGGATCGAACATGGTGCAGTTCATGCCCTGCCTCTCAGCTTTGGTGACAGCAGAATGGGTTTGTGATCAATATACTAGACTGGGACTCAGGATGGTTTTGATTCAATTCTCTGCTAGGCCACAGATGCTCAGTGTGACCCTGGGCGAGTCACTTATTCTTCCTATGCCACAGGTACTGACTTTCAGCTTTCACCCCAGCTTGGCCCCAAAGCCCCTTCCCCCAAGGCCCCACCCTGGCTTTGCCTCAACTTGCATGTGTCTGTCTTAACCAGATTCACGTAAAGAAGCTCATAGTTCAGGCTGGCACTGTGAATTCATTCCTCTTTGACTAAGCACTGCAGCGAATATAGGACCAGCTCTTGCAGTCTTTTCTCAGGCAAAATGCACACTCGCATCAATGGACGCTTGACCTGCGTAAGAAGCCCAGCATATGTAATTTGTTTTTAGATCTCGCAGAGTTTAGGCCCAGAAATGTGCATTGCACCTATAACGGTGGGTAACCTTAACCTTGAATTCTCTGGCCTTTTGTGCATTGCATTGAATTCTTAGAGACAAAGGCCACCTTTGCTTTTCCACACCACTTCACACCAAAGGCAATGGGAGTTTCATGAATGGACAGGAAGGAAATGTGGAGTGTCGAATTCGTTGGGGCAGAGGGGAAGGAGGAAAGCATTGAGGGCAGGGGACTAGTACTGAACACTTTAGGTTGAACCGTTGTGCTATCTACTGGACAACCCCAAAAGAGTCACTGACAGTCCTGACTCTTTAAAATTCCTCATACCCTACAGGAAGGGAGTGCCTTTCTTACAGGAACTCAGTCTTATGCAGTGGAATTCAAGCCAGGAGGCAGGAAATCCCAATGTGGGCAAGGAGGAATTTAAAGGGACAGGACACTGGTAATTTATAGATTAAATTGGTTCTTAACTGTGCAGTTGCAAGCAAAGGTTTGAGTTTTTTCCAGAAGTTCCCTGTTATGTTTTCATACCATCTCCTCTTGACTGAGACGCGGCTCTGTCCTCTACCGTACGTGCCAATATCCATGTGAAAATCAGTTAGTCTGAGACAGGCCCATCAAGTGCGTTGCTACATCTCCCTAAGGGTTTGTGTTCACTGCACATGAACGGTGTGTTCTTCACTCGGGTTAGCTAACTCAGGTTAAAAGAAAAGGCAACTCAGCTTTTAATTCAGGTTAGCAACTCGAGTTCAACCCAGGCTCCCCTGCAGACTTTAACTTGAGTTGCTAACCTGAGTTAAAAGCTGAGTTGCCGTGTCACACGGCTATGTTAATCCGAGTTAAGAACATCTTTTTTTTGCAGTGAAGACATACGCTCTACATAACTAGAGAATATGAAACTGCTCTGTACAGTAATTGCCTTGATAGGTGGTGTTTGTACAATGTTATAAGAAACTATTGCAAGCAATCCTGGAGGCACTGGGACACTATAGTTGTTCTCAGAGAAGCCAGAACCTCAGTAACTCCTGGACCTCGTTTCTTTAGAATTTAGTCCCATTGACCATAAATGGGCAGTATCATAACTGATCCTTATTGATCCACTCTTCACGTCGGTGCTGTTGATCAGTTTTCAGTCTGCTTTCTGCACCGAGGCATTTGTGTGGATTAGCTTAATCCAGCTCCAAAACAGATTGAGCTAAGAGTGTCCACATGGGGAGCTAGTATGGAATAGCTATTCCAGGCTATTTCCCCACGTAGATAAGCCCCAAGAGCCTGATCCAGCTCCCACCAAAGTACATGGAGGTATTTCTGGTGACTCCAGTGGAAATGGATCATCGGGTGTTGCTACCTTTCCTGTTGCATTAACTTCATTAGTATGATGTTGCATTCTTGTTTGTTATGTTTCCACGCTGACAGTCTCTCCGCCCTAGCTTCCTCAGTAGCGTCATGCTTTCTGTGGTATTGCCCTTCTCTGAGCCACTGGGATGCTCCAATGTGTCTGCCTGGAGAGGGACAATCCATGTGCCCACCGCATTTCTGTTACTGACACAACTCAGAGGTACCACGCGAGGGTGGAACTGTTCCTTAACGGACATAGCCAATTAAAGAATAAGAAGGAACATGCAGGTGGAGGAACATGCAGCTACGGTCAGTAAGGTCACAGCAACAAATCAAGTCACCCTAAGCAATAGAAAAGAAATGGGAAACTCCCTTATTTGGATTTCAGCCCTGTCCCATGAGCCTTGGTGTGGAGCCCAGCTTTCCCTTCTGTTTCCCGAAGAGCCACCCACAGGCCATGGTTCAGCAAAGTTCTCAGGACGTGCCTCACTTGAAAAAATGCTCAGGTCCAGTGCAGTCAATGGGGCCACTCATGGGCTTGAAATTTGGCCTGTGCTTAAGTACCTTGCTGAATCAGGGCATCATAGCTCTTCCCCTTCACCACTTGTGCAGGAGGAGATGGAATTAACCTCTTGGTCACCAGGACACAGATAGTGTCCTTGCAACCTGATGCTCACTCCCAGGTCATCGCATGCCCCAGTCCAATAATGTTCTGCATTAATGTGTTTTCTCTCTCTGTTCCGGTTAGGGAGCTGATGCCCAGAACCCTGGATGGGCAGATCACCCTGGAGAAAACTCCCAGCTACTTCGTCACCAAGGAAGCACCTGCTCGAATCTCCGCCATGTCGAAGGGCACCAAGCTCATCGTGGTGGTGCGGGATCCCGTGACCCGAGCCATCTCGGATTACACACAGACTCTCTCAAAGAAGCCTGATATCCCCACCTTTGAAAGCCTGACCTTCAAAAACAGGACTACAGGCCTGATCGACACCTCGTGGAGCGCCATCCAGATCGGCATCTACGCCAAGCACCTGGAGAACTGGCTCCTCTACTTCCCCATTGGGCAGATCCTCTTCATCAGTGGGGAGAGGCTGATCAGCGACCCTGCTGGGGAGCTGGGCAGGGTCCAGGACTTTCTGGGCCTTAAGAGGATTATCACAGACAAACACTTCTACTTCAACAAAACCAAGGGCTTCCCCTGCCTGAAGAAAGCTGAAGGCAGCAGCAAACCCCACTGCCTGGGGAAAACGAAAGGCAGGACCCACCCCAATATAGACAGAGAGGTGGTGCAGAGACTGCGGGAGTTCTACAGGCCTTTCAACATGAAGTTCTACCAGATGACTGGGCATGACTTCGGCTGGGACTGAGGCTGAAAAATAAGAATTATTTAAGAAAAGAAAAAATATAATATAATATATATATTTTTTTTACATATCAGAGAGGAAATGTTAGAGGTGTGCTGAAAACGCTCTCCATTCTGTTTGTTCTTTTTGACACAATGTCACTGCTTGGTTTGTTTTCTTTCCTCTATTAGCAGCAGGTTGGTGTCTGCTTCCACGGACGAGGCAAGGTGGCTGTGGGTCAAAGCTTGGTGCTATTGAAGTCAAGAGGGCTCTGGCCCTTTAGGTCAGTGGTTTCAGAATTTGACACTGTCTGTAGAAAAGTCCAGGAGCAACATTTTCAGATTTGCCTAAGTGACTTAGGAGCCTACGTTCCATTTTCAAATGCGACATAGGTACTTAGAAGAGCCTAACTCTTGTTGAAAGTCAGTAGGATTTAGGCTTCTAAGGCCCAGATTTTAAAAGGTATTTAGGCATTGTGCTCAGCCTTGCAATGCCTAACTGATTTAGGCACCTAAATTTCATCATTAAGATTGAGGCTCCTAAATGCCTAAATCACTTTTGAAAATGGGACCTAGGCTCCTAAATTGGTTCGATATTGCAACAGGGAGCTCAGCAACACCTAAATACCTTTACAAATCTGGGCCTTGGTGACTAAGGGCTGAATTTTTAAATCTATTTAGGTGCTTAACCCCCAGGGGAGGTGCCCAAATGCCTTTAAAAATGTATCTCTTAGTCACTTCTGAAAATAGGGCTTAGGGTCCTAAATACCTAAATCACTTTTGAAGATCCCAGAGCTGGTCAAGACACTTCTTCCTGTGAAAATTTATCATTTTTTTTCACGTTTTTATCAGTTTTTCTTTGAATTTGGGGGGGAGGGGTGTTGGTCCAAAAAGTGGAAAAAAATTATGTCATCAAAAACCAAGTTTTTTTTCAGCAACTGGTAAAACTGGAGGGTTTTTTGTATACAAAATTGAACTAATTTGGGTTTTGGTTATAGAAAGCGGGGGAGGCAAAGAAATAGATTTTGACAAAAACTGATCTTTTGACATGAAAATCTCAGTGTAGTCAAAAAGCTGTTTTCCAGCCCACCAGCTCTCAAGCAGCTTCCCCCATCACTTGTACTCTCTCCAGGTCACTATTTCAGAGCTCACCAACCTCTTTCAAGATTCTCAATCAGAGTTCACCGAGCCAACATGCCTCCCATTGGATGTCATCCGCAGAGTTTGAAGCTGTGGCCTTCATGGGATTTCACACTAAGAGGGGAGTCATTGTGGGCGGTAGGGGGATTCCATGTCCTGTATATTCTTGAATAGGGAATAACTAAGTAAGAGCCAGAGTTGGAGGAGGGGAGGTGTGTGAGGTATCCTGCTAAGCCATGTTCAGGAATATGTTGGACGAGGCCCTCTTGGCTTCAGAAAAATCTCAGAAGAGAAAATGTTAGGGCAAAGGTTCATTGGGGGGGACCCACTCCCAGCACGCAAGGTCACATTGACCCCGCTACCTCCCGCCAGTATTGTCATCCTCTGTCTCAGTTCTTGTTTCAGAATGTTCCAGCTCCAGCTTTAATCCCTTTTTTGGGCAGCATCTCGTGCCACAAAATATCTGGGTCAACATTTTATAATCATCTGAACCAAACAAAAGTAGCGATCAGATCAGTCAAATGCAACCCAGAACAAAGCAAAGCCACAGCGCTCGCTGGAGTGCACAGTGCTTCCCTTTGTGTCTTAATCCTCGCGGAGGTCTAAGGGCGGAGTCATGGGTGGCTACAGTGCTCGCCTGTTGTTAAGATCCTGGCCAGCTGTGGTCACAACAGCTAAAGGGGCTGCTGCAACAGCCACACTTTCTCAGCTGAGTAAAACAGCACATGTGGATGAATTTGGACAGTGCAAGAATTTTCATCACCACCTCCAACTTTCATCCAAAACTCAAACCAGAAGATTTCCTTTGGGGCAGCAGTAAAGCTGTTAACTTTGTCCCCTTGTTGTATTTCCCTATCAGCCTCCTCTGGACTTCCATTTTCTAGCCCCAAATGCCAAAATCAGAGCAGGTTGGCAAAAGTTTTTAGCAAAAATCAATGACAGTGTGTATTTCCTTTCCCCTGAGATTTGACATTTTACTGGAATACTTCAGTGAAATTTCAGAATGTGCAATGCTTTGACCAGCGCTATAGTTTCTGAGCTCATGCTCAGCTAGTGGGGGTGATGGAAGAACCATCAAAGTGGCCCTTCTTTACTTGTTTTGCTATCATTGCTTAATCTGAAAATGGAATCTCCAGAAAGCAATTGATTTGTTTCATTCAGGCCGCTGGTTTGGTTACAGCTGTCCCGCTGGCACTGCTCGATGAATGGCCCTCTCCGTATATTCCCGCTTCCCATGTGAGCAATGCCATTTTACACCTCCAGTTCCAAAACCCAGATGTTGTGGGCAATATCGCCTCCTTAAGTGTCATAGTGGTTTAAGCCTAACAGCAAGGTAGTGGCTCGGTCCTTGGAGGATTGAGGGACTGATGCATTTTGAAGTTCACCAAAGGCTGAAGCTGTCTGAGCGCCTTGGTTCTGTTACCCAGAGCTTCTTTCAGCTTGTGGGTGAAGAGCTGGCCCCAGCCAAGTGTTTGACGCTTGATCCAAAAGCCAGTGCAGTCAGTGGAAAGGTTCCTATTGATTTCAGTGGGCCTCAGCTCAGAACCCTACATGAAAAAAGTAAAAAGTCCCAATATGTTTCATCCAGACCATCGGTGGAAGTTTTCAAGATGCGGCTTTTTGGTTTTGGCCATACCGCATCCATTCAGATGAATTGGAACCAAGCAGCTGAAAATCCCACTCGTCATACCTAGCACTTTGAAAAGGTGCTCTTGAGGTCTGGTGACAATTCCCCTTACTTTTAAGAGAGGGCTACAGTATTTATGGTCCTTATGCATTCCCAACACACACAGGACACATTGAAGGGAAATGAAAGCCCTCTCTGTGAAATGTGGCCTATTAGATCGTGTTTCCAGACAGCTCTGACTCATGTGAGAAGCTCACTCATATATTTATATGACATAATGCTTTCCCCTCCCCCAAAGCTGCATTACTCTGCAACAGGGAGTCTCTTGAACTTTGAACTTCCTGGCAGTGGAATAGAGACTCATTTTAAAATATTTATGTTGTCTGAACATTGTATTCAATATTGGTAATTCCTATGGCAAGAATCCCCTGGGCTGCAGATAAGAAACCTCAGTGTCATTTTGCAACCTGGCTTATACATGTAACCAGTGCCAGAGGTGATTTGTATGGGAGTGTAACTTACGCTTCCGTAGGCTAACTTAGCCTTCCCGGGTGGGATTTTCAGACACCCTTAAGTGACGCAGGAAGAAAAATTGCCTTGAAAGCCAATAGAGTTTGTGCTTCTAAATCACTGAGATGGTTCTGAAATCTCATTTACATTTTCTCAGCCCCACTTGGCAACTTCTGAGGGTATGTCTGCATTGCAATGGAGGCGTGCCTGCAACACATGCAGCTATTCACAAGCTAACTTCTGGCTAGCTCAGGTACCACCAGCAATGAAGCTGTGACCATACAAGCAGCTACCCAAGTAACTACCCAGGATTCTAGGCGGTTTTGTACAGCCCACATGCTGCTGCGGCTTCCCTGCTCTGGGCACTCATGCTAGCTAGATTAAAGCTAGTTCAGGTCTCGGTACACATGCTGCATTCAGTTCTCTGATGGCAGTGTAGACATACCCGGAGAGTCTGCATGGTGACAGTGTGGAGAGTCAGAGAGAGGTATAAAGTATACCAAAAGTCCTTCTAAACTTAGATCCACTGCTGCATTTAGCCCACATGATTGTACCATGTCACCCAGTAGTGGCCACTGGACCAGGCATTGCGACTTCCTGAGAGCTCCAGTGAAGCAGCCTCACTGCAATTCATCCCTGCACAGTGAAGGAATCAGTCATGACCTTCCATTTTCCCCAATCGCTTCCCAGACTCAATGTCTTGGATCTCTTATAAGCCATCATCTGCGTTTGAGAACATCGACAAGCCCATCTTGAATCACGTGTTAACAGAATCAAGGACCAGTATGGCTCATAAAGTGTTAGTTGCCTTTAATCACTAAGGCCATGTCTACATCTAAAATTTTGCAGCGCTGGTTGTTACAGCTGTATTAGTACAGCTGTATAGGGCCAGCGCTGCAGAGTGGCCACACTTACAGCAACCAGCGCTGCAAGTGGTGTTAGATGTGGCCACACTGCAGCGCTGTTGGGCGGCTTCAAGGGGTTTCGGGGAACGCGAGAGCAAACCGGGAAAGGAGACCAGCTTCGCCGCGGTTTGCTCTCGCGTTCCGCGAACCACCCTGCAAACCGCAGGGAAGGAGACCTGCTTGCACGGGGGTTCGGGGAACGCGAGAGCAAACCGGGAAAGGAGACCGGCTTCGCCGCGGTTTGCTCTCGCGTTCCGCGAACCACCCTGCAAACCGCAGGGAAGGAGACCTGCTTGCACGGGGGTTCGGGGAACGCGAGAGCAAACCGGGAAAGGAGACCAGCTTCGCCGCGGTTTGCTCTCGCGTTCCGCGAACCACCCTGCAAACCGCAGGGAAGGAGACCTGCTTGCTCGGGTTCGGGGAACGCGAGAGCAAACCGGGAAAGGAGACCAGCTTCGCCGCGTTTTGCTCTCGCGTTCCGCGAACCACCCTGCAAACCGCAGGGAAGGAGACCTGCTTGCTCGGGTTCGGGGAACGCGAGAGCAAACCACGGCGAAGCTGGTCTCCTTCCCCGGTTTGCTCTCGCGTTCCCCGAACCGCCGAGCAAGCAGGTCTCCTTCCCTGCGGTTTGCAGGGTGGTTCGCGGAACGCGAGAGCAAACCGCGGCGAAGCTGGTCTCCTTCCCCGGTTTGCTCTCGCGTTCCCGGAACCACCCTGCAAACCGCAGGGAAGGAGACCTGCTTGCTCGGGGTTCGGGGAACGCGAGAGCAAGCCGGGGAAGGAGACCAGCTTGATTACCAGAGGCTTCCTCAGGTATGCTGGGATACCTGCTTATTCCACGGAGGTCAAGAAAAGCGCTGGTAAGTGTCTATACTTGATTACCAGCGCTGGATCACCAGCGCTGGATCCTCTACACCCGAGACAAAACGGGAGTACGGCCAGCGCTGCAAACAGGGAGTTGCAGCGCTGGTGGTGCCCTGCAGATGTGTACACCTCCTAAGTTGCAGCGCTGTAACTCCCTCACCAGCGCTGCAACTTTCTGATGTAGACAAGCCCTAAGTCTGCTGCTGTCAGACTGAATATGACTAACCATGTCGTGGGATGCCTTTGGAACAAATTGTCTTGCAAAGGTAGAGGTACAGGGATGTAGCATTAATCTCGGTGCAAGGTTCTCCTCCTAACCCTTGTGAAAGCTAACGGGCATCAAAATCAAATGGCTTTATGGCACCAGTGGGGGGAAATAGACCACCTGCTTAGTTACTGAGCGACTGGCATTGTTTAAAAGGGGGACAGTCACAGAGTTTAGGGCCAAAAGTTAGGCTTTGTTACAAAACAAAAAAGTTTCACAAAAGTAAGAGGTGGGATTTTTTAAAAGCACCTAAGTGCCTTGGGCACAACAGGGAGCAAGTGGCACAGGCACAGTGACACATAGGTGCCAACACCCATTGTTTTTCAGTATAATGAAGACCTGCTCTATACACAGGTTTTGTACCAGTAGAAGTGTTGGTTAGGAGGTGGGGTTTTTTTTAACCAACTCTTTCCTGCCCATTGACTTTCAAAGCTCCTAAATCACTTAGGAGCTTTTGAAAATCCCACTGACTGAATAAAACTTGCCATTTCCCTAGTAGCCTAAGAAAAGTTAGGTCCGCAAATCTCGTTGAAATCTAATACAATTTAAACCTCAGATCCTAGAAGGTATTTAAGTGAATTCAAGGAGAGTTAGCCTCTAACATACCTTTGAGGCTCTGGGACCAAATTACCTAAGGCCCTTAGTCTGATTTCAAAATCCTAAACAAGGGAGTGGAATGAATTTAATCAATCCCCTGTGTAAGGAAACCCCCAGCTCAACATTACTGAGCAAGTGTAGCAGAACTGGAAAGTGAAATTGACTTAAAGAGTTTGATTGTTTCCCGATGGAGTAAAGTGGGGCTGGTGGGGGGAGAGAAAGTGAGAATTGGTGATGAAAAGCAAATTAGATGTTTAAAAATCTTTCTGTTTTAATAGCTAAGGTGTTCTTGAGCCCAGATAAGGGTTGGGTTTGTGTATTTTATCATATGCAACGTTAAGACTTTCACAGTATCTCGTTAAAGTGCTGTATTGTATGGAGGGTCATAGCCTTCTCTCAGGGCTTGGCTACACTTGCGAGTTACAGCACATTAAAGCAGCCCTAGGCACACTAGCTCACTCTCCAAGGCACATAGAGTGCTCTGACTCCGCGGCTACAGCACTGCTGATACTCCACCTTGGCGAGTAGAATAACGTTTGATGCGCCCCCCACTGGAGTGCAACGGCGCCAGTGTGGATGAGGTGTTGCATTACTGCGCTCTGATCAGCCTCCAGAAACATCCCATAATCCCCTTAAGTCAAGTGGTCACTCTTGTAATTGTTTTGTATAGGCTCTTTGAAAGCTCCATTTGACAGCTGGCTGCTTATCTGCTCCAAGACAAAGCAACCATTACTGTGGAATGCTGTGTGACAGAGAGAGAGGCAGCGGGAGGGGGAGGTCTGCTGCTGTCTGAACTTAAGACAGGCTGCTGACATGCTCTCAGCCTCCCAAAAACCCTCTCTCTCTCCCCTATACACACAACACACTCCCTGTCTCCCTACACCCACCTACCCCCATTTGAAAAGCATGTTGCAGCCACATGCATGCTGAGATAGCTACCACAATGCACTGCTCTCTGTGGCTGTTGCAAGAGCTGCTAATGTGGCCATGCCAGTGCATTGGCAGCTGTCAGTGTGGACAGACCACAGCGCTTTCCCTACTGTGCTCTACAAAAGCTGGTTTAACTCAAAGCGTGCTACATCTGCAGCTATGCCCTCAGTTACACAGAGGCATCGCCCACTTAGCCTCCATCTGATTGCATTTACACCACTGTAAATCAGTCTTAGCTGACATTGCTTTATAGCTGTGCCCGGCTAGCACAAAGGGGTCCAGGTGCCAAGGCGTTATTGTATTACAAATAATAATAGTGATGTGCTGGTGTAAAATGGGTGTGATGTGGGAATCAGGCCAGCTAGGAATTGCACAGCATGAGTACACAATTGGATACCCCCACCCCCTGGTCATTTTAAATAACTGACAGCCTTGTGATCAGACGTTCTACGCACTTGGAGAGCCCTTCAACTGACTTCAGTGTGACACACAGGTGCTCTCACAGTTCAAAATCAGGCCATGGCTTTTGGTGTAATGGTACAAAACCAACCAGTGCATTTTCCTTCTCTAGATGCTCTGTTGATCAGATGCAAAGTCAACAGCCATCTTTCCATTGACTTCAGTAGGTTTTGGATCAGCCTCAGAAGCCACAATTCAGCAAAGCATTTAGGCCCAGCTTCTCAAAGGCGTTTAGGCACCTAACTCCCATTGATTTCTAAGAGAATTAGGCACTGCAATACCTTTGAGAAGCTGGGCCCTAGGCACATTCTTAAATTTAAGCGCATGCTTTGCTGAATTAGGGTAGACTACTGACCTGAGATCTAGCTGCCTGCATCGGAAAAGATCAGACTAACAGGGCTTACTTTGCAGGGCAGCTTGTGAGTTTTTCACTGATGTGTTAAAAGGATTTTTGTTGGTGTGATTTCCTGGGGGAAAGAAGATGCTGTATCAACATACTGTGCCATTGGTTATATAATAACCTCACAAGGAATTGTCTTATCCAGATATTTTAAACACTAGAAATGAACCTAAACCCCAATATGTCATGGGATTCCAAGGAATGAGGCTCCTGTATTTTAATGCAACTGATATTCCAAGAGGGAGGGCTATAACCTTAAGTTATATTTCAAGCAATGACGTGCTCGGTATATAGAAATGTATATCCTGAATTTACTTTATTTATTTTAAATAACTGATATTCAGCCTCCTTTTTTGCACCCCGCATAGGTTAGCATATATTAAGTTAGATATCCAGGGCAAGGGACTTGTCCATATATTTTTAAACATAGGAGGAAAAAAACCCTCGTGTTTGTACATAGTGTTTTCTGGTTTTCCTTTGCTCTTCTCATTTCCTCCCTTTGGTGCTGTTTCTGTATGGACCAGATTAATTTAATTTAAGACTGAAGAAGCACACATTTAATAAAGTTTACGGGTATTGAGAGGCTGTGCTGTCTTTCTGGTGATGGCTTAGCTGCAAAGGGGAAGCAGGGGAAGGTATATGATACTCAAATGGAAAATTAGTCATTTGTATGTGTTTTTTTCACTTTAAAATAATTCTCTTAGGAGCAATGATCACATGTATGTGCAGATGTTTGAAACAAGGGGCGAATTCTTCTCTCACGCTGGCATAAATTTGTTGTACCTCCTGTTTACCAATTAGGCATTTCTGTGGCACTCATTATCTGTTGGCCAGATTTTTTAAAGACATTTAGGCACTGAGAGAGGCACCTAATGGGGTTTTGAAAAGTGTCGGGATGCCTAAATCCCACTGAAATCAATCCCCCTAGGTAGAGCTCCATGATTAATTTGGTGGCCAAAGCAAAAGACTTGGGGGCTGCACGGGAGGTGGCGGAGGTATGGATTGTTTCAGCTTATCCCAAAACAAAAAATTTCAGCAAAATGAAATGATGAGCCGAGGCGACCAAAACACATTGGTTGGCCTGAAATAAAATCTTTTGTTGTGATTGAGGGGTGTTTTTGTGTTTTTTTTTAATAAAATGGAGGGCAATTCTGAAACAAAATGTCTTTCCAAACCAAAAAGTGAAAAACGCTATTTTGGAAGTTCTGTAATGAACCATTTAGCCCTCTCTGCTATATCTATAGCTCTTTTACAGCCAAAACAATTCACCAAAACCAACCCAAATTCGCAAATTGTTTCAGTCGACTCAAATGAAAAATTTCACCCAGCTCTGGCAATAGGTCTCCTGCCTCCTTAGGCAGCTAAATACCTTGAAAAAATCTGGCCCTGAATGCCTCACAACTATTAATTGGTCCATCTCAGACATCTGTGATTTAGGGAAGTCCTAGAAATGAGGGAACTGCAGCACAAGGAGGTGCAGAGACCTGCCCAAGGTCAGGGCCTAGTGAGTGTCAATCAGAGCAGCACCACTGAAGAGACACAGGGTGGAATGCTGGTGCTGTTGAAGTCCACTTCAGGGGAGCCAGGATTTCACACACAGCATAAGAAGTTGAACATACACTATTTTAGGTCAATTAAGTGAAATCCAAGGTGGAAACATTTAACCAAGAAACGTATGCTGCAGCACAGCCATGATGTATCAGGATCTCTGTGTGGTCAGGTAAAGTGATATTCTATTTACTTTTTTTAGATGTATAAACAGATTAAGTCCCAGGAAAAATATGCTCCCAAACTTCATAATAGTTTATTAAACCACAGAAGTTTAATAGAATCTTTTGGCTTTCACAGAAAAATGTTCCATTTATTTCCTGAGCTGCTTTGATTTTATTTTCTTTTAATTATTGTTATCCGGAGTGAACAATGTGGGTTCTGCACTCCACCCAAAAAAGACTACCCAGATTGTTAGTGGGGAGTTTAGTTTAAATAAAGAAATCAGTGTGTGGTGTTGAGAAGTCTCTGATGCCTCATGGCAAGCACAATATAAAGAAATAGTTTGGCTTAGACACGAAGTAATAATCAGCCTACCTCGCTTTATTAGCCAAGATATTTGCATGCAAACAGGTTTGACTTCATAGCAGCTTTTAATGTGTGTGAGACATTGCAAATGAGAGGTGATGCCATCTCATCATTAGTGCAAGGGACATCGATCCAAGACTTGGGAGTTCCTTACTTATTTTGAGCCTGATTTTCAGATGTGCTGAGCACTGAAATTTCCAAGGATCTGATCTAAAGTCCTGTGAAGTCAGCAAGAGCTGCTGGGTCCTCTGCACATTTGAAAAATATCAAGCCACTTGCTGCTATACTCGAAATGCCATAGTGCTTTAGCTGTGCCATGGTAGTGCTTCAATGTAGACACTGTCTGTGGGTTCTCCAGAGGGGTTCTCTGGTCAGCATAGGCAAGCCACCTGCCTGAGAGGCAGTATCTAGGTCAACAAACAGACCAATTCTTCTGCCAACATAGTGCTGTCTGCATCAGGAGTGACGTTAACTTAACTATGTTGCTCAAGTGTGGATTTTTTCACACCCCTGAGTGCCGTAGGTGGGTCGACCTAACTTTTTACTCATGATTATCGAGCTAATCTCATGATTTTCATTGGCCTGACTCAGGATTTTTGTACATTTGGGATTGGTAACACTGGACAGTGTTCTTTAAATGCTGCCTGTCTATGAATAACAATGATGTTTATAAGTATTCCCTAGCCACAACCTTACAACTGCTTCCCCTGGATGTTGTGGGCCCCAACTCATGGGCCTTGTTGAAAGAAGGAAATAAATTATCTGAGAATTACAGTGTGCTTTATAGGACTGCCACATGACTTCTTTCTAAGGGGCTCTCCCCTGTCATAAAGACAACCTGCAAAGGAAACATGCGTGAAGAAACCATTATCTTTTTTTTTTTAAACATTAGTTGCAATATTTGCCCCTGTCTACAGGTGGGAAATTGACATCTAGAAGTCCTTTGACAGACACATAGTAGGTCGGAGTGCCAGCTGGTGTAAATTAGCATAGCGCCAGTAAGTTCAGAGGGACAATGTTGATTTACACGAGTGGGGGAGCTGGCTCAGTTTCCTGTATTTTCTCCAGATAATTTCTTTTGTTCTCTCACCAAGGCCTAGGATTTAGGGAATGCAAGCAACAGCTAAAGGAAATGACTGAAAGGTACTGGCTGGGAAATATTATCTCCTCTCATTCAGGGCTTATGAAATAAAATCAACAGACTTCCCATAGTGCTCATTGCTCACCATCCCCTCTAGTAGTATAATTGAAGGCAATGGGGAAAATATAGTCTCATAAATAGGATGTGCAAAATAAGTCACTGATCTAATTACCAACCATTCTGCACATGTACAGCTGACTTCTGGCTTTTCTCCTAATAGGGAGGGTTTACTGAGCTATTTGCAATGCCATAGTGCCTAGAAGTCCTAGTGATGGATCAGGACGCCATTGTGTTAGGTACTGTAAAGACAGGTCATGTTTAATATGCATAGTATAGGACAGGGGTCGGCAACCTTTCAGAAGTGGTGTGCTGAGTCTTCATTTATTCACTCGAATTTAAGGTTTCGCATGCCAGGTATACATTTTAACATTTTAGACGATCTCTTTCTATAAGTCTATCATATATAACTAAATTATTGTTGTATGTAAAGTAAATAAAGTTTTTAAAATGTTTAAGAAGCTTCATTTAAAATTAAATTAAAATGCAGAGCCCCCCAGACTGGTGGCCAGGATCCATGCAGTGTGAGTGCCACTGAAAATCAGCTCGCATGCTGCCTTCAGCACCCATGCCATAGGTTGCCTACCCCTGGTATAGGAACTACTACATAGGATATGCAGCTGTAGTATTACTTTTGGTAGGTGTAATCCTACCACCTGGGCTGTTGTGCTCAATTTCACATGCTAAGCAAGACAAGGCTTGTTTAGCAATAACAATGGAGACCTAAAATGAACACACTGGTTTATTGCCATTCTTCTCCTCATAGTCAGTGACGACTAGATGCCCCAGCATGACACTGGTGCCATCGTGCTATGGAGGTACCAATTTTGGGAAAAGACTGAACAGCAACACCCTAATCACTGGGGAGTCTTTAGGGACCCCACAGCACTTCTGCAGGAGCAAGTCTGTAATTCCTTTGTCTCCTGGCCAGATTTTAATTGAGCTAATTACATCTGTACTATCAGCAGTTCTGGAAGAAGGCTATAAACATTGTTGACCCCGAATGGGGAAGTGGCAAGAAAAAGACAAGGACATCTGACCTCCATAAACTCTACTGTAATTTCAACTGACTAAGGCATCCTTCTTCACTTCCTGCCCTGACCTGTTGTGCAGCCTTGCTCTGCAATGTTAAATAGCTGCTGTCTTCCTCCCCAGAGGTGGCTGCATTTCTGAGGCTGATAAAGTGATTCATATACATAGTTTGTAAATTGCTTTGGGATCCTTTGGCAGGAAAGGTACGCTATAAATGTCAGATGTAATTATTAGTGCTAGGTTTGTTTCCCTGGGAGGACCTATCTTTTTCCCCTCTTCATCCTCAAGCCATTATCACAGACATCATCCTCCGGGCTAAGGTGACCAGCACTCATTGCTTCAGATTTTGAAGGCATAAAAGCACCAATTATGTAGTCTCTGAACACTGAACATTATTAAAAAAACCCACAAGTTAGTCATCCAGTGTCAGTAGTGGATGGCTCTCCTCCATCATCTATTTATGCAGTGCTCCTGCAGGCAAAGGTCTGACAAAGCTGTAACCCAGACACTGACTTTGGTTGTCCAATGGGGAACTGGGTTCCAGCACTGAGGGTTCTCCATTGAGAATGCCCTGGCCTCCTGAGGCTGAAATCCAACACTGTTCTCTCAAGCAGCCCAGCTCATACTAGCTGCCATGGAGAGACAAAGCTAGACGCTCCCTCCAGGAGCCAGCACTGAAACCATGTGGGCTTTGCAGCTTAGAATCAATGCATTTAATTTTACCTGAAAGCACAAGAAAAGGGGTCATGGCATGCGGGGAGAAGTGTAATATGCTCCCTGTGGCGCACCTTACAAAGTAGGTGGGCACTGCAGCCTGGCCTAGCTATAGCCCCTGAATGGCTTCCATGCAGAGCCCATAGTGGTCAGCAACCTGGAGGTCACAGAGGCACAAGTAACAGTAGCCTGGTCCACAGACATTCACAAGCTGTAGATGTAGGGTGACCATATTTCCCAAAGGGAAAACAGGCCACCCCTTCCCCCCCGCCAGCAGGCACACACACACACACACACACACACACACACTGGTGCCCCGTGCACACATGGCTGACAGTCTTAGTGCCTGTCTGCCTGCCCTCCCCTCCCTCCGCCCCTCCCCAGGGCTGGGGCTGGCTCATCAATTGATGATCAATAGCAAACAGAACAAATGCTCAGTTTTGCCAAAAAAGTTGGGACGTCTGGGACAGGGCTTAAACAAGGGCCTGTCCTGGCCGAACAGGATGTATGGTCACCCTATGTAGATGAAAACATGGTGTCAGGGCCAGGCTATGGGTGTGCCTGTGTGCACCGATCAGTTACCAAGCTGCGGTCAGGAGACAAGGGGTGGGGAGTGTCTGTGTTGAGCTGGATCAGGAAGTCGGTCAGGCACTAAGTTGCAAGTGGGAGACAAGTAGCAGAGTCAGGAATGACTCAGAAGCTGGAGTCCAGGGGCCACAGCATGGGAAGGTCTGGAGTGGAAGCAAACAGGTGACCTGTGTCATTATTCCCTATGATGGTTCCCTGGTTTACGTGCCAACATGAGCCAATCAATGGGCTACAGGGAGCTGCCACTCAGCCACTGTTGGGTGGTACTTCCTGCAGTGCCTAGCTTCACCCTATCCTCCAGCAGAAACCTACCCTAAGCAGAAGCATTGGTGGCCAAGCCCCCAGCCCCAGGGTCTAGTCTTGCAGGTTCCTACACATGGCGCTTTTGGCCTCAGCTCCAGGAACAAATAAGCACCCAGAAAATACCCTGAACTTGCAGTGACAAAGGCTGAGTGAGCCCCATCAGGGACAGATAGTATCCCCCAGAGGCAATGTGGGAGGGCACGAGGGATCATGTCTCCCCCTCGCCCCTGATTTCTGTTAGAGTTTGCCAGCCCCGCTCTGCTTTGTTTGGATTGAGCTTCAGCCAGTTTGCCTTTACCCAAGCCCCACTCTGGGCAGGCACTGGGAAAGCAAAGACACTGCATGGCCTGGGTTCTTAGTGAATCCATGCATTGAGGGCGTCACAAGGGGGTAATAGAATAGTCGCCTCTGGACAAACCCACGAGCCAGGTGAGCGAGTCCTTGATAACATCCTGTGGGATTGCGCTAGTCCAAGATTCCCTGCAGAGCCTGTAACTGTTCAGAGGCGTCACTCTGGAGCAAAAGCCACTTAAAGGAGGTACCTATGCTGCTATGGCATTAATGTGATGGGTCTGCCCATGTGAAGTGTCTCTAACCCAGTTTATTATCTGACTAGGGTCCCAGGTTATGGCCCTGCCTACCTTTCGTCCACCGCACACACCCTTTGAGGAAGTGTGTGTGGGGCTTGTGAGTCTAGCTGGTATACAGAGCGCTCACGCGATAAGAACACAATGCGGCAATGCTGCCAGAAAGGCACAAGTGCAAGCCCCGGGGCAGGCTCACAGCAGTCAGAGATGGATTGCACCCCTCCAAGCCCTTGAACAAGGGAACGGTCGTTATTTAACTGAAGCAATGTCTCGTTTTAGCTACAAGGCCAGAAGCAGCATGTGAATACCTACCCACAGCAGATGTTTCACACTTCAGCAGCCTAACCCCCTCTAAGACAGCACATTCTCAGTACCTGTTGCCACTGGAAGCTGATAATGAGAACTCTGGACTGAGACTGCTATTTTTAATTGTATTTATTTGATCTCGGGCGGGTTACACTACAAAAGAGATGATGACACCTCCCCCAATGTTGCTCCGTGGGATTGGTCCTGCTTTTGGCTCACATCTTTGCCCAGCTCTAATAAAGAATATGGTGACAGTCCAGTCAGAGGTGTGATTGCAACGTAGGTAGACGTATCTGTGCTAGTAGGGCTAAAAACAGCAGTAGAGCTGCAGCGGCGTGGGCAGTGCGAGCACATCAGGGCCTCTGGGTACCTACTTGCCTTGTTAGCTTGTGCTGAAGGCCACGGCACCTCACAGACCCTGGGATTTTTAGCCACCCTGGTGCGAGTAAAGGCAGCACAGGTATTTCTACCCCAGCTGCCATCACAGCTCAGATTGCAAATGTAGACATACCCAAAAGGAGACAGTGAGCTCCTGTGCTAAGCTACTGCTCTGCTCTACTCTTCTGTGGGCTGGACTGGCTTCACCATTGTTTGTCACAAGCAGAACCTCGCCTCTTCAGTCTCCTTCTTCAATTGGCAGCGTGCACTCAATGTTCATCTCTGGCACCAGCTCCAATGGTAGTTACCAAAACAGATGCCTAGGAACTGGCAACAGTGGAAAACAAATCCCTTCATTTCCTCTGCTCCTTAGAGTTCACTAGGAGCACTCCAGAGGCCCCCCCCCTCATTGAAAAAACATCTGTCTTTACATTTCTGCAGTGAATATGCACTCGGTATTTCACCTTGCGCAATATTTTTCAGAGGTATGGAGACCAACCTGTTTCAAGCACTGACATTAGCCTTGTTTTCTGTTTGCAAATTGCTGCTGAACTAATCCTGACTCCTAAAAATGCATGCACCATCTGTTGCTATATGCCAAAAAGTGTGGCCAAACAATTTGCAGTGCATGTGTTGTTTGGGAACTATTCATTCCAACAATGTGTTATCAGTAGCAAATGAGCAACCAAGTCACATGGTATTGCTTCTGGTCCCCCAAAACCTTTTAAAAAGAAGTAAAGTAAGTAGCAAATAATGTAGTCTCCAATGTGAACTTTCAGATGAATAAATGTCCATGCTTGAATTCATCCGCCTTTAGGGATTCACTCATGTTCTCGGCAGTTCACATTTTTGCAATTAAAGTATTTGCAGAATTGGTATTCATGGAAATACATGTGGGTCTGGATTTTTTTTTTTAACATTTTAGCAGCTCTGTTACTTGCTAATTCCCAACTATTTCTGACCCAGTGCTAGAGAAAGTAGTTGAGATGAAGACCAGGAGACTGAGTATTGATAAGTAGCAGCAATGTCATGCCACACTTTATGTCAGCAGAGGCTGGAAAATACTTGCCTGAAATCACGGGTCATTGAAATCCAAGTTCCATTTGACTAGTGGCAAAGGCTTATTATTATTTAGTCATATTACAGTAGCACCTAGCAGCCACAACACAGATAGAAACCCCATTGCATTAGGTGCTGTACAGGCATAATAAGAGATAGTCCCCAAATGCTTACACTCCACATTGACAAAGAAGGTAGTAAGTAGTATCCCCATCTTATAATTGGGAAATTGCTGCCCAGATAAATTAAGAGTGGGGTTTTAGAAACTCGGCATCTTAGGCCTGTTCTACACTACAGCGTTAGGGGAAGGCAAGGCAGCTTACGGCAACCTAATTATGGAAGGTCTACACTAAAATTTCACTTCCCCAATGTAACTCCTCTGCTACACTGATTTAATAATTCCACCTCCATCAGAGGCGCAGAATCAATGTTGATGTAGTTAGGGTGACGTTGTGTCAGCGTAGACACTACGTGGCTTACGTCAACTGTTACTGGCTTTTAGAAGCCATCCCACAATGCCCCACCCTGGCAGTTCCGTTGGTGCAAGCGCTCCTGGTGAGGACATGTAACCATCGACACAAGGAGCCAAGTGTAGATATGCATAAGTAATGGAATTACTGCGGCAGCTGTATGCCAACCTAAGTTAGGTCAACTTAATTTTGCAATATACCAGCCCCTGAACATGCTCTTGTCTTCCACCTCACATTGCATGCCCACTGGCTTCCATCTGAGCACCAGTCCTGCTCACTGGACACCCCACTGGCCTACCTATTGAGCACAGTCACTGACCATCCCTGAGCAAGAACCCCCTGGATGCTCTGATGGGAAATGATGCAAACAAGCCACCCTAGGATGTGTTGCCTTTTATGATGAGGATTATTTCCTGCCTGCCTATAATCGAGACAACTGGGTGAGAGAGTGTGCACAGCTGCCCAGAGCATATTACGGGGAGGACGCAAGTGCTGATTCCTGTCCTCTGACAAACTGTCCGGTTGGGGAGCCTGTTGGGGACTGCAGATGGTTAAACAAATTAATAGGCCATCTCTGGCACATAACTGATTATCAGCAAGGAAGCCCAAATTTCCCTCCCTTAGATCCCTCACCATCTTGCTTGAATATTCCAGTCCCACCCCCTTTCAGCTTTAACCTTTCAGACACATCCACTGGAGGTGAGCGGGTAAGGGAGAGAAGGAATGAAAGGAGAGGGAGCCTGATCGGAAGCACATTGAATGCAATGAAAAGATTCCCTTCAGCGTCACTTGGCTTTGGATCAGACCCTTTCTGCTCCATCACGTAGGGCTAGGAAAGCATCCCAGGTGCCCCTCGAATGTTCCTCTGCTCCATCCTGAGACAGAGGGATGGTCGGTGCTCACCCAGAGCAGGAGCTGCAGCAATCCCCTCCCCTCCTTCCCAACGCTGGGCCCCAGCGCTTTGGCTAAGGGGGAAAGCAAAATTTCTTTCTGCATTGGCCAAAAATACCCAGCTGAAAAGAATGAAACAGAAGGTTACAGAGAATAAACAAAGAGAGATGGGACCAGGCAAATGGAGGCTAACCAGGCTGGTTCTGCAATGCTCACCCCCTTCATATTTCTCTCCTTCTGGTCACAGCATTACAGGAGTCCTTGATGTCCCGTCTTCCCCGACTGAGACGTATGTTGCACCATTCCACACCCCATTACAGGGACCCACCCCCAACTCCCCAGGTGCTCCCCTCTCTGGCTCAGTCCCAGTCTGCAGCAGTAGAGGAGCCCCACCTACGTTCTCATTTCCACTCTAGTCTGCTGCCCTACAGTATTACCAGAGCTCCCCCACATTGCGTTTACTTGGAGACGTGCCCACTGGAATTAGCCCCTCTGCCCTGGCCAGGGCTCCAGAAGCCTGCAGACCCTGCTAGCTGATAACCCACTCCATCACTCACACATTTTTGTACCTGAAATGTAGCAATGTTCCTTTTCAGTAAAAATAAAAAGCCCCAATAACCCAACACCAGAATTTTTTTTAAATGCTAAGAATTATAATCCAAGAATCTCCCATCTACCTTTTTATCTCCCTTCAATTTGCTATCATAAAATCCATCTGTTTCCATTGGCGCTCCCCCCCTCTCCTCCAGTGGAAAATTCATTTCACAAGCACAGCCGCAGCCTCTGTTCCTTCCAGCAGCAGAACTCTCGTCTCCAGCAAGAAATAAGACAGGACACATTAAAATTAATGTCTGGCAAAAATGAAAGTAACGACAGATTTGAAATGGTATTTGATGAGCTTGGCACCATTCATTTTAAAAGTTCCCCAGTGCAAAGAGCTGCTGCTGTTGTGTGTGTGTGTGTTTCTTGTGTGTGGCTTTGCTGGTTACCTCAGTGACACACACGCAGGTGGCTTTCTGATGTGTGGGTTTGTGTCATGTGGGCCGAGACATGGGTGGGGTGGTTTGTGGCTTTGCACTGGTGAGACACTATAGAGCCCAAGGAGTTATTTCACTCCCTATCCTCTGAAGGGTGTATGCATCAGCGTCAGCATCAGACAGTGCGTCACCACCACCCATCTTGCTAGCACAGATGCCTGCCACATTAGTTTCCGGATAAGAACTTAAAAGCCAGCAGTAACCAATTTCCCTTTAAAAAAATGGACTAATTCAGTATTGTAAGAATAGCAGCAATACTCATCGATTTCCACCCAGAGACCTCCAAATGTTTAGCATGGGAGACAAGCACATTTATCCCTATTTCAATGGCCTTTAGCTCCCATTTAGGCACCCAATTAAGAGTATTTCAAAATACTCTGCACCCAGCACTTCCCTTTGTGACACTCCTGTGTCCTCCTGAGAGATTCTGCCGTTCTTTATAAGCGACATACCTCCAATCACTGAGGCCACGTCCACACTACAGAGTAAAGTCGAAATTAATAAAATCGATTTTATAAAACAGGTTTTATAAAATCGATTTTACGCGTCCACACTAGGGCACATTACTTCGGTGGTGTGCGTCCATGGTCCCAGGCTACCATCGATTTCCGGAGCGGTGCACTCTGGGTAGCTCAGTAAAAGAATGGGACCAATAACTTCGATTTCCGTCCACACTAACCCTAAATCGATATAGTAATATCGATTTTAGGGTTACTCCTCTCGTTGAGCAGGAGTACAGAAATCGATTTTAAGACCCCTTAAAATCGATTTTAAGTGCCTTGTAGTGTGGACGGGTACAGACTTAAATCGATTTAACGCTGTTTAAATAGATTTAACGCTGTAGTGTGGACCATGCCTGAAACTCAGCCACGTGCGGAGTGGCATTGGCCCTCAGGGGACACCTGGTGCACAGAAAGCAATACGCAGGTGTGACGGGGAGGAAAATTCATCTCAAGACACTAGGACAAACCTCTTCTTAAAGCAGAACAGCCGGGACCTTGATTCAGAATGTCTCTGAAAACCCCTGGCACTCAGATTCTTGACTTTCAGCTTAGAAGGTTGCAGAGCTGTGTCGAGCCTGCTGGGATTCGACCCTCTGGAACCGCCCATGTCAAATGGCATAAAACCCACAGAAGCCTGGGTTGCTTCTGCAACCACCCCCACCCCCATGCCTTCAGCTAAAGAAGTGAGTTGTCGCCCTGAAGTCGGTGGGTTTTAGTGGCCCCACCAACTCAGGAGGAGTCTAAATGGGTTTAAATCTGAAAGGCTCAATAGAGCAAAAGAAGAATGTGGATCAATATCTCTGGGATTCAGGATGCAGAGGAAACTCCCCTTCCCAGGGCCCGTCCGAACTCCCAAGCTGCAAGGCCACTGTGAGTGCATTTCCATGTCATGCCGGCCATAATGAGAAGTGACAGCCGATGAAAGCCACTATTCATAGCCTGGCGAAATGGCTCTTCCCCCTAGATGAGATTCAGTGTGGCATGAGTCTAAACACATAGACCAAAGGGCCTGGAGAATGTATCCCCATGTCCCCAGGGGCTGACACAGGCCACATTTTGTTTTGCTAAGGGGGTTTCCTGATTGTGCATCAAAGCAGCTTGTGTTAAACAATGGTAGTCTTTGTGCTGCTCTCTGTTATCCATAGTGAGTGGCTCATCCCTGCCACGCCCCCTTTCTGTTTTATTTTAGTTTGCATTACATTTAAGGTTGGACACTGCCAGTTGGTTACCAAGGCCCACCAGTCTCCTATACTCCTTTGGGTTTGTTGGGGGTCGACGTTAACTCACTCAGCAGGCAGACTATTTACTCCTCTGCTGTTTGTCTTCAGCTGGTGCCATTAGCTCAGACATGAAGCCTGCTGAATATTTTGAACTGGAGCTCCCTATAGCTTCACTCACATCCCAAACTCCTCACCTCTCCCCAGAGGCTCCAGGACACCTTCTTGGCTTTCCCAGATTAAAAAGCTTTTTTTCCTTCTGTCAGGGAGAATATACTGAAGGTCCTGAGATTCATTTGCAGCTGATTACATCTGTCAAAAGTGGGAATCTAAGGGAATCCTATAATACAGCTACATAATAATAAGCCTTTGCCACTAGTCAAACGGATTTTGGATTTCAATAATCCATTATTTCAGGCAAGTATTTTCCAGCCTGCATTGACACGAAGCATGGCATGGCATTGTTACTTCTTAGCAGTACTCAGTCTCTGGTCCTCATCTTAACTACCTTCTCAAGCATTGGATCACAAATAGAGAATTGGTTTGTGTGCTTCTTAAACTGTCCACGTGATGCTTTACAGACTTGCCAATTGGTGCACAGCAATCTGGATTGTTTGCTAAGCTGGGCACAAGCTAACAATGTGAGTTTCAATATGGCAAAATGTAAGGGCATACATTTAGGAACAAAGAAGGCAGGCCATACTTATAGGATGTGGGACTCTATCCTGTGAAGCAGTGACTCTGAAAAAGAATCGAGGTTCATGGTGGACAATCAGCCAAACATGAGGTCCTAGAGTGACAGAGCTAAATAGATTCTTGGATGTATAACCCAGGGAATATCGAGTAGGAATAAGGAAGTTATATTATCTCCCTCTGGCACTGGTGTGACCACTACTGTAACACTGTGTCCAGTTCTGGTGTCCACACTTCTAGAAGGATGTTAATAAATTGGAGAGGGTCAAAGAAGAGCCATGAGAATGATTAAAGGATCAGTCAGCATGCCTTAAACTCAATCTATTTAGCTTATCAAAGAGAAAGTTAGGGGGTGATAAGTGCCTATATGGGGAATAGAGATTTGACAGTAGAAGGCTCTTCAATCTAGCAGATACAGGTCTAACAAGATCCAATGGCTAGCAGTTGAAACTAGACAAATTCCAACTAGAAAATTTTAACAGTGAGGGTAATTAACCATGGGAACAACCTGCCTAAGGCTCTGGTAGACTCTCCATCACTAGACATTTTTAAATCAAGATTGGACGTTCTCTTCTAGTTCAACCACAGCTATTGGACTTGAAGGAAGAATTAATTTGGAGAAGTCCTCTGGCCTGTGTTATGCAGGAGGTCAGACAGGATGACCTCAGCAATGGTCCCTTCTACCTTCATGAGGACACATAGAGATCACAGAGCTTTTTCATATCCAACCCACCAACCAGCAAGATTTCTGTTCACCTCCAGCTAAGAACGAGGCAAATTCAGCAGGTCCAGCTGACAGCATCATCCAGCCACCCTTGAAGGGCAGATATAGAACTAGTGGGCTCCCTGGGCAAAAAATCATGTTATCACTATATCGTACACAATTTTCTCTCATTGTTTCCTTGTCTCTCTCTGTATCCACCTCTTGTCTTATATTTAGATTGTGAGCTCATCGGGGCAGGGCCTGTCCATCCTGTGTCTGTACAGCACCTAACACGACAGGGCCCTGGTCCATGGCTGGGGCTCCTAGGCATGACCGCAGTACAGACAACAAATGCTGCTTGCTGTCAGAGCCTCGCATTCTGTTACTCCATGGGAGTCTGGGGTGGTGCTGTAAGTAGTGCAGGATGGACAGTGGTGTCTATATTACAATTGGTGGGAGCACAGGCAGTGGGGTTGGGGGCACTATGCCCACTAGCGTAACAGGGCCTCACCCCTTTCCGCAGTGAAGCTTTTCCTCCTCACTGCAGGCTTTTGAAAATATTAACAGCAACAACCAGAGAAGCAAAATGGCCGTTTACGGATAATAAAACCAGGCCGATGCCTTGTGTACACAAAAAGTCAGTGCCTCTGAGATGGGCAGCTTTAAATAAATAATCAAGTCTTAAAGCTGAATGCACAATTACTATCTGCATCATAAATAAATGAGGAGCCTTTTATTCATCCATTCTGCCTGCAGCACAGAAAGCACAGAGGGACTCCTCAGAGCGCATACACCAAGGATTGTCATTACTTCACTGGCTCCACTCAGGCGCTAGCCAGCTGTTTGCCTCCGTGTGTCTGTAGCTAAACACAACTTGCTAATGAGGATAATGAAACAACAAACAAACAAACCATCTTCGTCCTCTGTAAACCCTCAGGTCCCAGTTTTACAGTCCCCTCTTTTCACTGTATACAAGGGGTGGAAATGTAGCTGTCATCATTTGAGACTCTTAGTTTTAAAAGATCTGCCTGGGTGTTTTATCTTTGGAAGTGAGTGGGTTGCTTAAGTGTCTGTTTGTACTATCAACACTCTATATTACAGTATATCAGAATAGAACATACACTCAGCTCAGTTGTTATACACTCAGCTCAGTTGTGTTGCTAGCCAGCCCCTCTCTCTCTGCATCTCAACAGAAGCATATATTACATATATACATATATATTTCTTGCTTTTAAAGAGATGAAGGCACTTGTCTTATTAGTGGAGTTATGTGGTGACAGTGCCACTCAAAGAGCATTGCTCTGTCCTATAGGCCAGAAGATTTGAAGCCACAGGGCCAGATCCTCAGCTGATATAACTAGGCAGATTTCTGCAGATTGCAGTGTAGGATCATCAGTTTTCATTGGCTGAGGATCTGGCCTTAGGATCTGAGGGAGAGCTAGGGAGATGATTTCTTGCCACCCCAGACCCATAACTTGATTCAGGCTCCCACAACCCCTCCAGAAAACCAGGGAACCCACAGTCATGGGCTTTGCAAGCTGCAAACCCTGCCTTTGGGTGATTCTGGTGGGACCTGTGGTTTTAGACTCCCACCGTGGCCATGGCAGACTGTCTAGCTGAGGAATGAGGCAGTATTTTGATGTGTATGTTTCCACTGGAAAGGGCTAGAAATGGACACCATTATTTTTCTTAATAACAAAAAGATGAGATATTTAAAAGGATTGAGAGACCAGGGCAGGGAGGGCAGGGCAAATCCCTGAGCTTCACAGGCCCCAAAGTCCACTGATGGGCAGAACTTCAGCTTACACCAATTGAGGATCTAGCCTGTCATCCATACTGCAGTTCTGTACTAGGTGGCTGCTTTACTGTTAGATGTTTACAGAACTCTGGTGAGGGGGCATTTCTCTTTCAAAAAGCAAAGTGAATCTTCTGTGTAGTGCCTAGAAGTATAGTGAGAAGCAACAGTCTCATATTAGGATTCTTAGAGAGCCACGTGAGGAAACCAGAACCTGAAAGGTTCCGCGAGGAACGCTACAACCTCAATTCAACCTTCGGCTTTCTCACCAGGAATTAAGGACTCCAGCTCCACTGGAAATACCCATAGTACATGGGATTGACTTGTCAGGCTCGGCCATGCTACACAGATGTGTTCATTCTTGAAAGCAACCGTGAAGATCCATACGTGGAGCCCTTTGTGTTACAGCTCCTGGCTGACACATGGTGGTCTGGAGCATGATACTACTTGGGGCCTTGAGCTTTCCAAGAGTCTCTGCAAACCTGGCTACTTGTGAGTTGACCCAGCAGCTGGACCAGGTGGGGAATCAACTTTTTGCCTGCTTGTTCCTTCATGCAGCTTAGGGACCTGCTGCGACTTAGGCCTTGCCACCAAAGGCAGAAGCGCCCGCCGCCGAAATACCGCCGAAGACCATCCACGACTAAAGGATTCTCTGCCGAATTGCCACCGAAGATCAGGAAACAAAATATTGGGACAAATAGTGTCCCGACGGTACTCTGGTCAGGACATGGGACAATCTCCTCAAAATCAGGACAGTCCCGATTTTATCGGGCCGTCTGGTCACCCTACTTGTAGCAGTGCTTTAAGGCAGCAGGGAAAGCCTGCGGGAGGGCCTGCCACATGACTAAAGGCAAGTGAGAGGGTTACTAAAACAGAGAAGAATGAAAGAGCTGTGTGAGGAAATTCATCCCCTGTCATGAGCCTGCATCAACAGCATGGAGGAGGGAGCAGATGATGGCACCCCTTTTTAACAGACCAGGAGAGAATTTAGTTCTGCATGTGGCCTCTCTTAGGCACTTTACAATATGAGTTAGTTGCTGGCAGGAAAGTGAGTGCCTAATTGCAGCTTATCTCCTTGGGAGGAACCTGTTAGGTCCCCTCAGACACATTTTGTTATCAGTTTGTCTCTTAGTAGATTAGCCAAGAGTGGCACTGATTTTATTTGTGGTTATTAAACGGTGGCTGTTTAATTTCTGAACCCGAACTTGGCACTGGAGATTGTGATACAACTTCTTCCTCACATTTAACCCAAGGGGCCAAATTCACCACTGAAGTAAAAAGAGTTGAATCTGCCTATGCCAACCATGCATCTGGCTTACACTGAAATTGCCAAGTAAGGATGGATATGGCCAGACCAAAATCCCAGATCCAAATTGCCTGAGCTTTGTGGTGGAAACAGAATTAGGACCCACATTCTGATCTAGGTTAAAATTTTCTGGCTCTGGTTCCATCTCATATGTCAACATGCTTGTGTGTTTCACTGAAGGTGCAATTCCCCTCTGGACAAAGGACCAGCACCCCTTAGTGGGATTGATATATAGGCCTTGTAGTCCATAGGTCTGGTGCTAGCCCACTGCACAGGAGTGAATTCCACCCTGTTCTCTAGAAGTGATTATCATTTGCTGAAAGCTTTCATTTACTTGGGATAGTCTTGCTACAGAGTGCCTATAGTTTCTAATCTAATGGTTCATTAGAATCAGAGAAGGCAGCAGTAGAGCAGACCTATCTGGCCATACATGGCCACGTTCCTGCCTCCCCAGCATTGTTCCCTAAAGTGTATGCTTCAGTGCTTTGTCCAATCTTGTCTCAACTGACTCAAATCAATGGGGTTTCTGCCACGCCCCTTTAGGAGACCCCGCCAAAGTTGACTAGATCACACCATTAGGACACTTTTCCTGATATTCAGCCTAGATTTGCCTTTGCTCAATTTAATCGCATTACTTCTCATCAGATTCCATTAGGCCACCCTGAGTAGATAGGCTTGGCTTCTTTGCTTATTCATTTGGGACATAGGTATGCCCCTCTCCAGCCCACGCTTTTCGCCGAGGCACAGAGAAGGAATTGAGGTGATGCTAAGTGAACGAAAGGAGAGGCCAGACAGCAGAGCTGGCTACCACAGCCGCGCTCAGTATCACCCCTTCCTGTCCCTTTTCTGTTGCCTGGAGGCACAATACACTGCCCATTTGGGTTCTTGCGTGTCACAAGTAGATCTGTATATGCTGCTTGTCAGGCGGGCCACTTAGACCAGGCATGGTTTTGATTCAGTTATTTATACCAGCAGAGTCTATTATTCCAGGAGACTTCCTGGCCTGCTTTGCTCCCTCTTTTTACTTAACAAGATGCTAGCCTGTCTCTAATTCAGGGCTCACCTTTACATAACCCCTGCGGATTTCACACAAAAAGTCATCATTTCAAAGGCAGCAGGGAGCTCCCACTGCTATGAAATCTGAAGTCATCCTAGACCTAGCACGCTTTAAGAGAAAGCAAAGCAGCAGTTACTTGTCTGAAGTGGAGCCCATCCACATTCTTTTGTTATAAGAATTGGGTATTTGACCAAATTGGAAATTGTCACTGAAAATTTTATTTTTGGTCAGGATTTTCTGGGGTTTTGGCAACCCTCCTTCTCCTCCCACTCTCCTCCCCTGCCCCAAAAAAAGCAGATTTTTTTCTTTGTTTCATTGGAAAATAAAAAAAATCTATGAACACTTTCAAATGAAACAGGGAATTTCATTTCAATTGACTTTTCTTTTATAGAAAATATATAGCATTTGTCAATGGGTTCAAGTTTTAATTGAAATGATTGCTAATGTGAGACATCTACTTACTTAGATTGTAAGGGCTTTGGGGCTTCCCCGCAATGTCTGTACAGGGCCCAGCACAATGGGGACGTGGGCTATGATTAGCCCTAGGCACTACAGGAATACAAACAATAATAATTTAGTATTATTAATCCGATTCTCAGCTTCAGTGGAGCTCCAATACATCACGTCCACTGAGGCTCTGGACCACTGGATGTTGCGCTCATTTATAATAAGATTTGGGGCCAAATTCTGCCCAACCTTGGGGTGCAATTCACCTCTGTGCAGAGGGAGCAGCTCCAGGTTTATGCATCACTTGAGTCCCACTTCAGAGAAGGATTTGAATGGCCTCTCATGCTGCAGAGGCTTTGTGCGCTGGAGGGAATTTAAACTCAAAGTTCTAGTGAAGTCAGTGAAGGCAGAATTTGGCCTGTGACATCTAAATAAATTAGATTCCCTCGTAGCCAGATTTTAATATGTAAATTTGACTTAATATACATCAGCCTGAACTTTGCTGAAAGCCTCCATTCCTTTCCCTGGGTGCCATGTAATAAAGCAGTAGTGTGTAACTAATACTGACTGCTACATACAGTGCACTCTACTTATGTGCATAACCACCAGACCAGTACTTTGGAGGTGAATACTTGTGCGGATACAAATTTGCACGAGGGCTTGTGTATATTCACAGCACGGCACCTTTTCCACAAATTTTCTTCTGAACAAAATTTTCCTTCCCGGTGCACAAATATGGTCAGCAAAAGGAGGGGGCACAGAGACCCCCCCTCTTCTCCGAGCAGAAGATAAGAGTCATAGAGAGAGCCAAAGGGAATTATAGGTCTCATTCTTATCAACCCAATGTTCGCTAAGTGCCTCCTCTTGCAGCCCTCAAATGACAAAGCTTCCATTGATTTCAGTGGTGTAAGATCATCCCTAATAGTTTCTGCTGCATTCACCCAGCTAGTGACAATAGCAGCGATGGTGACAGTAATGCAGATAGATCTTTAAAACCAGTGGCATGCACTCCGCTGCTAATACACAGCATTGTGACCCTTTATTACTCAAGCAAAAGCCAGACCAAGATAGAGGAAAGAATCAAAGGAGAAAGGTCTCATTTTTTAGCCTGCTATAATTATCCCTGGTACAAGTCAAATAGCCATGGGCCACATGACAGGAGAAGTTTTTTTAGATAGTTTCCCTGAGCAGCAAAGTTAACCTTTAATCCCCAAAACACGTCCCTAGAGAAACCAAAGGCCCAAGGTTGGGCTCAGTTTCCCTTTTTGTGTATCCAATCTTATTGATCACTCATCTGTTGGCTTGAATCAAATCAGCAGGGGAATGGGGTAAAAGAAATCCTTCATGCATGTACCTCTTTAAAATTGCTCTCTGTTTTTCCTCTTATAGTCTGAGGAAGGAAAGCAACCAGACCTAGCGGATGCTTGGAAGGCACACTCCCCCTCTCGAAGATTGCCCCATCCACCAGCTGGAATAGCATCAGAAGCACAACAATTTCGGAGAAATAGCCTTTTGGTTCATTAATAAAATACAAGACAAGGGTGGGGGGAATGCCCCATCTTTGTATGAAGGCAAATCCCCCTCCGACCAATCGGAAGGAGATGACTTTGGAAAAATGCAGCATCTGATTGGTATTTGGCAAGAGACAGCCAGTAGAGCCAAGTCCAGATCCCCATCCTGTCAGACTTAATTACCTCCATACATAATGAGCTGTGATTGCACACTTCCAAGTCAGCTAGGCATGAGCAAGCACTAAGGTGGTGATTAACTATTTACAGGGCAAAAGCATGTCAGCCCAACCTCCTTGGGAAAGGAGCAGAACAAACAAATCAATAGCAGAAGGCCAGACTATAGAGTCAGGTCTGCAGGGGCGTTTCTGGGCCAGATCCTCAGCTGGTGTAAATTGGCATAGCTCCATTGAAGCCAGAAGAATGATGCTGATTTACATCAGTTGAGGATTTTTCCCTGTAGCTTTGCAAAAAGTTCCAATTTTGCCTAACAGGCTGCAGAAGGACACAGATGCCACATATGGGAAACAGAGTAGAAAAGATTAATCTTGTGTTGTACTAGACACCAAGCAGAATACAAGTTATTCTAGTAAGAAGGCAGGACCTGATCCTCCATTGGTGTAAATCAGTGTAATGCCACGACACTCAAGGCAGCTACACCAATTTACATCAGCGGAGGATACTGAAGGGGGAAAGAAATGGATACTGGGTGTTGCTGATGTAAATTGAGTCAGGAGGCCAGTAATACTAGCGCCTACAGCATTTCTGCATCCCAGACCTGCCTTGGTTCTTTGCACTCTAACTATTATGGCTCCATGTCTAGGTGGCAGCAGGTATCAAGCAGAGTGCACCAGGGGTCGGTCCTGGGGCTGGTTTGTTGAACATCTTCATTAATGATCTGGGTGATAAGATGGATTGCGCCCTCAGCAAGTTTGTGGATGACACTAAGCTGGATGGAGAAGTAAATATGCTGGAGGGTAGGGATAGGGTCCAGAGTGACCTAGACAAATTGGAGGATTGGGCCAAAAGAAAGGGTTCAACAAGGACAACTGCAGAGTCCTGCACTTAGGACAGAAGAATCCCATGCACAGCTACAGGCTGGGGACCGACTGGCTAAGCGCCAGTTCTTCAGAAAAAGACCTGGGCATTACAACATACGAGAAGCTGGATATGACTCAACAATGTGCCCTTGTTGCCAAGAAGGCCAACGGCATATTGGGATGCATTAGTAGGAGCATTGCCAGCAGATCAAGGGAAGTGAGGCCACATCTGGAGTAGTGTGTCTAGTTTTTGACCCCCCCCCCCCATTACAGAAAGGATGTGGACAAATTGGAGAGTCCAGCAGAGGTCAACGGAAATTATTAGGGGGCTGGGGCACAAGACTTATGATGAGAGGCTGAGGGAACTGGGCTTATTTAGTCTGCAGATGAGAAAAATGAGGGGGGGGATTTGATAGCAGCCTTCAACTACCTGAAGGGGGGTTCCAAAAAGGGTGGAGCTCAGCTGTTCTTAGTGGTGTTAGATGACAGAACAAGGAGCAATGGTCTCAAGTTGCAGTGGGGAAGGTCTACGTTGGATATTAGGAAACACTATTTCACTAGGAGGGTGGTGAAGCACTGAAACAGATTACCTAGGGAGGTGGTGGAATCTCCTTCCTTAGAGGTTTTTAAGGCCCGGTTTGACAAAGCCCAGCTGGGATGATTTAGTTGGAGTTGGTCCTTCTTTTAGCAGGGGTTTGGACTAGATGACCTCCTGAGGTCTCTTCCAACTCTAATCTTCTGTGTTTCTATGATTCTATTGCTTACTGCCAAAGTGTCTTTTGGGTACCAGTTGCCAGCTGCTTCAGGTCACAGAGTGATCTGTGACTGAGCTAGGAACTGAAGCTGGGTCTCCTGAGTCCCAGTCTTGTTCCCCATAAACTAGGCTTTCCTAATGACCCCAGCCTCTGTCTCCTGACCTCTCATTCACATTACAGGTCTATGACATGAAGTCTCAGGGTTGCCCCTGCATATGGCTGCACAGCTTCCAGGAACGTCAGTAGCCGCTGGATACTTCTGAGGAAGGAATCGGGCCCTTGCCATATACTGTGTGAGAATTCCCATACAAGCCCATTAGAGAGCAACTTTCTCAGGGAGAGAGTTTTAACTAAAAAAAATCCACAGTCTCATTCTTATCTGATACTATATCTGTCACCTGATAACCAAAGTACATTTCTATGTATAAATAACTCTGGAGAAGAAGAACTGCTTTTAACATACCTGTGACAAAATAAATAAATAAATAAAATAGCATGATTCTATCACTTCCCTTTTAACATGCAAAGAAAGTTTAGTTAGGTATTTTCAGCTTGCTGCTCAGAAATTTAACCTCATAATTTCATGTATGGCCAGGTAAGAAAGGCCCCATTGAAAACACAAGCACATAGCATGAGTATATCTGAAGCCCAGCATACTAAGCTTTGTACGGGTTGTAGTAATGTGAATTACCTTTGGAGTTATCTAGCTGGCACTGAAGAATGTGTGTGTTGCTGTACTATTGAGCCTGTTTAAAGATAGGGCTGGCTGAACATTTTCCCATCAAAACCGGTTTTCAGTGGAAAACTGGGATTTTGAAGGAACAAAACTTTTCACAAGAAAGTGTGTGCTTGCCATAGAAAATATGGATTTTTCATCATAAAAAACCCCAAAACCAAACACCCAAAGCTGAAATACATAAACAGAAAACCAAGCTATTTCAATTCAAATATCCTCGCTCAGGCGAGACCTAGCCTGATCAGGGAGCTCAGCCTGCAGAGCAGAATTGGGAAATACAACCCAAAAGGTATTGCATCCTGACATGTATTTTAATTAGCATAGTATTTCATAATATTGACCTGTATCTCACAGTTTTATCCATGTGGAAATGGCAACTATAGTGACAAACACTGGGTGAAATTCACCCCTCTACAGAGGGACCAGCATGCAGTCTATGCATTACTGAGGTCCTAATTAAGGCCTATTTTGAGGACTTATCTAGAGCAGAACCCTTGTGCTGGCCCCTCTGCAGAGGAGCACACAACACCAGTACTTTGAGCACTGCACTGCCTGCCAGTGTGTTTACAGGTAGAGTTCAAGATGTTGGCTTGAAAGCCCTAAGCGGTTTGGAAGCTGACTCCAGGAGAGCCTGCCCCTCTTCCTGTGCGGACTGCCACAGCTGTCATCAAGAGACATGCCTGAAATTGAGCACCTTCCATGTAAACGTGGCAGGCGTGCTGACAGGCCATTTCCCATGTAGAGTCCTTGACTTTGGAACTCATTCACTCCCTTGATCCAAGAGAGCCTGAATTTGTTAACCTTCCAGGTATCCCATGCAGCCCAGCTAATTGCTCAGGCCTTTGGGAAAGACATGGCTTTCTAAGTGGCCGAGTTGCCAATCATAGGAAGCTATTGAGGGAGCCATTTAGAAGCTATTGAGGGATTTTTGGAAGCATCAGTCCACTCTGAGCATTCATTTGACTAGCAAGCTAGGACAATGGCTGTGGAGTATGGGGTTAAATACAGGTGCAGCTTATTGTGTGAAATCATTGCTGTCAATTACATTCAGTTGCTTTCTCTGATTAAAAAAATTAGCAAAATATTCCCTGTGCTAGTTAGGCAATTGCATGAGGTCATGGGGGACACATTGTGCTAATCAGCGGGAGTCAAGTTTAAATAAGAACTACATGAAATATACTAGATTCAAGATGTTCCCATTTTGCAGTATAGAAGCTTGTGAAATTGATTATATGGTGGGGACCTTGATTTAAGGAGCCCTGAATATGGCCATAGAGTCACCGAGAAGGCCAAGTATGTTTCAGAGGTAAATACAAAAGAGATGGTCTCTAGTAGCAATCTGTACTGCCATGCAAGGGACGGGTTTAGTTTCTGGTTCTGGTCCCAGCATTTCTTCAAAACCTCATAAGAACATAAGAATGGCCATAGTGGTTTAGACCAAAGGTCCAGCTAGCCCAGTATCCTGTCTTCCGACAGTTGCCAATGCCAGGTGCTTCAGAGGGAATAAACAGAACACATAATCATCAAGTGATCATTGAATACTTATGTATTACATACAAAAAACAATGTCAAAGGAACATTATTAACGTTGCAAAGTCAAGCCCTCAAAGATTAGGAAATGCCAGAATTCAGGTTGCCTGGACAACCTTACTTTGAGCCCCCTGTGTGTATGCATTATGACATGGTCTTTCATTGCAGCTCACACAATTTTTCCATAGGACCCTTGCCTCATTCAGTCCACAAAATAGATGATGCTCACTTAATTTGTTCAATGTGTCATTCCGTTTCTTATTTACTGCCCATTATTCAGACCCTGCTCTGAAGACAGAACTATTGATTTCCTCATGGGTTCTTCTATGGAGCTCATCACTGTACAGCTGAGTGCTTCACCAACATTAACCAGTCTTCACAACATCCCTGTGAGATGAGGCAGTGTTGTTATCTCCATTTTACAGATGGGGAATTGAGACACAGAGACATTAAGGTCAAAAGAACCCGCTAATTTTGAGTACCCAATTTGGGACATGTAGGACCTGATGTTTCAGAGTATTTAGCATTATAGATCACTTGAGATGTTCAAAGCACAGCTCCCGTTGACTTCAGCACTTCTGCAAATTGGATCGTAGGGTCTCAAGTCCCAGAAAATGAGGAACACACAAATAGTGACCACCTGTGAAATCTCTGATTTAAGTGACTTGCCCAGCATCCCAACTCTGTGGCAAAGGCAAGGATAGAATCCAGTTCCCCAGGACAGCATTCAGGTGCCTCAAACATGACACCATCCTTTCTCTTCCTGCATTCCCCTGCCTCATCACTACACACTTTCATACTCCTGCAGCAAATGAGGCAGGAGTCCTACAGACAACAGTCTCCTTTTCTATACAACCCTGATTCATCCCCTGAGCAAGTCCATCCTGTGCACTGAATGAGGCGGGGGTCGTGTGGAAGAAAGGAGCTAGTGATCACAAAATTGAAGGCTGTATCATAACACATACACACAGAGGGAATGAATTAAGGTTGCACGGGCAGTCTTCATTCTGGCATTTCCCGGCTTATGAGTGCTTGAACTTGCAGCCTTGATAATGTTTATAATGTAAATTTTTCTGTGTAATGTCCTAGTCTTTTTAAAAAAGCAAACTGGAAAAAAACTCAGAAAATCCATTATGTGACTTCATATTGATGCCCACATAGGTCATCGGCAAGGTTGAAACCTTTGGATCCCTGGCAGAGAGCTGAGCTAACAGAGTAACTGATAGCACTAGTAGGTTTTCATCCTCTCTGTGGACCAGCCCTAGAGGGGAAGAAGACACAGTCGGCCAGTGGATTTCACAGATATTTGCTGACAGCAGAGGAACGGTGAAACACATGAATCTTGGTCTGCATTCCGGGCTATGGCGGGGAGTGTGCGGTTGTGAGCATAGATTCTTCTGCCCATCTGTTCCCCCTCAAGCTTGACTCCTTCTGCTCTGTCCTCTCCAACCTCTCCTTGTTCTAGTTCCAGTCTCTTTGCCTACCCTGTCCCAGTCTTCATTCCTCAGGCTTCTCCTCCCAGTACCAGTCTCTTTTCCCAGCCAGTTCCAGTTTCTTCCTCCCTCTCTGGCTCCCAGTCCTACTTTTCCTCTCAGATACCCTGATCCAATATTAGTTTCCCCCATCCCTCCCCGGTGCCTTGCTCCAGTCTCCAATCTCCCTGGCTTCTTGCCCAATCAGTGCCAGCCACCCCCATCACTCGAAGGCTCCCAATCCCAGCCTTCACTTATCCAGCTCCCAACTCCAACTACCCCCTCTTCCCAGCCCCAGTCTCTTTGCCCAGTCTGACACACTCACAACTTCTCCCTTACCCCCACCTCCAGTCCCAGTCTCCTTCTCCCAATCTGCCCCTTTTCTTGGTCCACTGTGTGCACCCTCGGCATCTGAATCAGACTCCTTCCTCCTCCATGCTGCCCTGGTGCCAGCAGCGGGGGTCACTGAGAGCATAGGAGAGACAGGCTGTCAGTCTCTGTTTCAGTGCCTGGCTCAGAGCAACTGGGAATATGTTACAGGAAAGTCTGGCTTGGCCTCCGTAGCCCGGGGCTGGAGTTTGCTCAGTTGTTCTGTGGGGATGGTGCATATGCAGTCTGGTCACTTGTGGGAGCTGTGAGAGGACAGAGGATGCTCAGTGAGGATGGAACCCTTAGCGTTTTTAGCTGCTAAGCTAGCAAGTTTCTACTGAACATGTGTGAGCTGTGTGTGAGAGCTACGTGTGGCCAAATTTGGATAGATTTTCATAGGGACAGCAAAACGCACATCCCTGACACAAAGGCCATCCTCCCCCTGTCAAATTTCAGGTCCCTACTCTAAAGTTTGGGGATGCTAGAGCTTTTCAAAGAAAAGTTTGCCAGATTTGTTTTAAATGGGCAGGCAGACATCTGGCATGGAAAATTTCAGCCCAATAATTAGAAGTTTGGCAAAGTTATAAGCAATTGAAATGGGAAGAGTTGGTCAACTTAAATAATACGTGATGCTACCAGCCTGACTATAAATATATTTTTGCAATATTCATCCAGCTCTGTATATAATAGGGAACACAACCAGATAAATGGTCTGTGGTCAGTGCAGGAAATGTTGCTCTTCCGAAACTGGTCTATAGAGCTGTGCAAAGATCCTTTGCTATGAACTTGAATTTTCCATGTCATCCTCAAAATCGGGATGACTTCTTATTGTTATATATAACGTGGACAGCTACATGCTTACTTTGAGCACTAGGAATCAGTTTCCTATCTCACCTAGACTCATTGAATTCTGGAGTAACTCAGCTAACTTCCATTGAGTTACTCCACTGGTCAACTAATATTAGAATTTAACATTCGGGACTGGACATTCAGCTGATGTAAATCAGCCCTTCTTAACTGAAGTCAATGGAACTACATTGGTTTACACTTGCTGTGGATCTGGGAAATTTCCTTTGGGCCAGATCTGGGCCAGATCCTCAGGTGGCATTAAATCAGTGTGGCCCTCCTGTCTTCAATAGAGCTTTGTGATTTACACCAGTAAACTGGATCTGGCCCTCTGTTTTCAATTACACACATGCAACCCCAGTTACTGTTGTAGTATCATGTAGATCCCTCCAAGAGCAGAATTCTGTGCTGTATTTTTAAATTGCAATAAGAGCTAAAAATGGAATTCAAATAAGAGCAATCAGCATACTGACCAATCAGGATGTAACATGAGCATTCCACTGGGCTGCTACCATGAAGAAATCTAAGTGGCTGGGTTAGTGGTAATTCTTCTAATGAATGTTCAGACCAGTCCACTGGGCTCCAGCTAATTAGTTCCCAATGCTGTTTTGTGAAAGCGGAGATGCTTATCAAATTCAACTGCCCCTTTAACTCACCTTCCCAACCTTGCTCCAAATCTGTACATGCCATGGGTTTGAAGCCCAGGCTTTTCCCATCAGCCACTGCATGTCCCTTGGGATTTGGGGGCATTTCTTAAATCTTTACTAACTGATGGTAATTTTGACCTACAAGTGAGTAGGAAGTGCCCTTCAAATTCCTTCCTGGCCTCCATACAATCTATTAAGGTGCTTAAGCTGCTCTTTCCCCATAAAACATCTTTTTTTAAACAATGCAAACTTTTCAATTGCAAAAAAAAAAATAAAAGGCATGATTAATTATTCTGAAATAGGCTGCTTATTGCCTGAACTCCATAAAACATACAGCATGATTTAATACACTCCCCAAGAATGTGCTGTTTTTCATTTCTGCACAATCAAGATCTAAATCTCTGTCACTCTCTCCTGTATGAGCTGGAAATGGTTTTATATTCCATCTTGCTTTAAATTATACATATCAAGCTTATAATGGGACATGGCCTGTTTTGTTGCCAAAACCTGCTCTGTTAGATCATCTATTAAACTGTATTTATTTTTTATGACAAACAAGAAAAATGTCAAAACAGCTACTGAGCTCCTGTTAATGAGGACCAAATGCCTCCCTGGGCACCATTCATATTATGTTCATTTGTACAGTAGCCGAGTTAACTTCCTCCTCTTCAGGAGTGCCTCCTCTACTGACAAGGACTTGAGAAAAAAGCTGCATCAAAGTCCCCAGGAATTAAGGCTCTTACTGTCTGCACTCGTGTTCTAGATCTGGGGTCAAAAGTTTTCTAACAGCTGAATGCAAGCAGGGAAGAGGAGCCATGATGGGCCGGGGGAGGAAAGGGCTGAGTTTGAAATAATGCAAAACGAGGGACAACGATTTATGAGCAGCCCCTTGCTTTGAGCCAGTGCATGGGGGAAAAACATTCATGAAATGGTTCTTAAGAGATCCCGAGGAGAACTGGTCAGTGAGTAAAGTAAATGCATCAAGGGGCAAAGCCTGCTTTGTTATACCAGTGTTTTCCCTTGAGTCTGCACTACAGTTGCTAGAACAGCACAGCTGCAGCACTAAGTTGTCCATTGTAGCACTGTAGCATAGACGGTTCCTACATCGGCAGAAGGGCTCATTCCATCAGTGTAGTTAAACCATATTTGAGAGGAGTAGCTAGGTCAATGAAAGAATTCTTCTGGCAGCCTAGATGCATCTACACTACGGATCAGATTGACCTCAGGACAGCGCTCAGAGTGCAACATTTTTCACAGCCTTGAATGACATAGCTAGGTTGATCTAATTTTTAAGGGTAGCCCAGGCTTATGTCTTTCATCATTGGTACCTGATGACAGAACCTGATCAGGTACCTCAGTGGTACCTGATGACAGAACAAGGAGTAATGGTCTCAAGTTGCAGTGGGGGAGGTTTAGGTTGGATAGTAGAAAAGACTTTTTCACTAAGAGGGTGGTGAAGCACTGGAATGGGTTACCCAGGGAGGTGGTGGAATCTCCTTCCTTAGAGGTTTTTAAGGTCAGGCTTGACAAAGCCCTGGCTGGGATGATTTAGTTGGGAATTAGTCCTGCTTTGAGCAGGGGGCTGGACTAGATGACCTCCTGAGGTCCCTTCCAACCCTGATATTCTATGATTCTATGATCAAGTTACCCTGAAATAACAGGTTGCCCTGAAACTCAGGTATAGGGAAACATGACAGGAAGAAGATGGGTATTTTTTGGTAAAGACCTTAGACTGAGATGCAGGTGATATGGGTTCAGTTCCCCCCTCCGGCACAGAGGAGAATGGATAGTCGTGTGGTTAATGGGTCACTCTGGTGCGTGAGAGACTGGCATTCAATTCCTTGCTCTGCTATAGACTTCCTGTGTAACACTGGGTGACTGCTATATTCTCTCTGTGCCTCAGTTCCCTACCTGTGGAATGGAAACAAGAGCACTACTATGCTTCAATAGGGTTACTGTGAGAGTAAAGGCAATAAAAATTGTGAGGTGCTCAGATACTAGTGATGGAGGCCATATACGTACCTAAGATTGAGGATTTGCAGCTTTCTCTCTGTGTGACCTTGAGAGAATCATTTAATCATCCTATGTCTCAGTTCCCAATTTTCTAGATGTCTGCTTTATCCCACTCATTTTCTGTCTTGTCTGTTCAGATTGTAAATTCTTTGGGGCAGGAACTGTCTCTCACTACATGTCTGTGCAGAGCCTAACATAATGGGGCACCATTTCTGGTTGATGCCTCCATGCACTACTGTAATAAAACAATATATACAGTATATAATAAAAATTCATAACCAGTGACTTACATGATTACTTTGGTCTCTTTCCCTGTTTATAGAATCCCTGTGAACAGATTACAATTTTCTCAGATTTAGTTTTTGAAACTCTCTAGATAATTTCTGCCAGTAATTCTTAATCTGTGGATTGTATATGATCAACCAAAACAGACTGAATTTCAAATACTCTCAATTAACTGCATAAATAGGTCACATGGCAAGTTTCTGTTCCCTGTAACAGAGAATTAGATTTCACTAGGACTGGTTGAAAACTTTCCATCAAAACTGTTTTTGAAGGAAGAATTATTTTTTTTAAAAATGTCTGTTTTCTGCAGAAAATTTAGATTTTTCATTGAAAAAACCCCCACAACTTCTGAAAACCAAAAAGCTTTTGGTGTTTGGCTAAACCCAAAATATTCAATTTCAATATATTGCCATAGTGTCCCCTGGGAGCTGTAGTTTGGTTGCCCCATGCCCCCACTCTCCTCCATAAGCTGTGCTCCCCCACCAGACTACATCTCCCATGATGCAGCATGACCAAGGACTCCCATGATGCACCACTTCTCAACAAGGGCGGGAAGTCTCTAGCACATCATGATAAATGTAGTCCCACCATGGAACCTGGCATATAGAGGAAAATGGGAGCATGAGGGACTCAAAGTACAACTTGCATGAGATACTTCAACAGCATTTCCAAATCTAAATATTTCAGGTTTTGGCCAAAATATTTTAGTACTCAAATTTTGCGTAAAAGATTTTAAATTTTCATAGAAACTCTCCCATTTTTTGGTCAGCTCTAGTGAACACTCAGGTTTATGAATTCCAAATGTTCTTTCTGAAAATATACTACAGTATTCACTTATGATTCATTGTTTCCACTAATAAGGAAACTCAATAGCTACAACATTTCTAGGAAGCAAACACAAGGAAGGGCGCAATGATGATTTAACCAGTTTGGTTTAAACATTTCACTGGATAATCTGTGAATATTTTTTTGCCATTATTCAGCCAGCTTCCTTCAAAATGTCAATATGGAGAAGCCTTGAGAAAATCCAAGCGTGTTACAGGTCTGTGCCTGTTCATCAAAGGATGCAAGTCTGTTACAGCCCCATATACAGAGCTTTACCTCAAGCTGTAGCAGCTCATGCTTTTAGCTCTGGAGGTCCCTGGTTCATTTGCTAGGGTGTCAGCCAAGATGGCAGCTGTCACATTAGCAGCATTATTGCACGCTGGCTTGGCCAAGGCATTCCTGTGTTATCTATGGGGAACATGCTACATAAGGTGCTTCCTTTGCCCTGGACTCCCTCCACACCAGGGTGTCGGAGTCCCCAGCTGGCAAGGGATGGTTGAGGAAGTTCCATGGATTCCAATGACATTTTGGCTTTGCTTCCCCTTCTGATGCGTTTCCCGTCCATTTTCCTTTCCTTTGCTTTTCTCTATGCTTCAGAGTAGAGGGCAGCACAGATGACTTTATTTTTAACATGACTAGAAGCACTGCTTCCTCTTTCTCCCTGTGAGCCCAGCATCTGTTTGCTCACTGCCTAGTCCTATCCTCTCCAGAGCTGTGGCCCATCAGGAGTCAGGCTGCCACCCACCATACCAGCTTTGCATAAAGCCAGGAACCACTGAGGTCCATGACAAACATGAGCTACACACAAGTCAGGCATGATGTTTGTTCCTTCCTCCTATTACTGCCTCTAGCCACACAATTTGCCTAGCAAATGAGTTCTGTCTGTGAACATATGCAAAGAGAGTCCTTTGATCTGATGCAATTATTCAAAGCAGACTACAAATCTCTGTGGTGTTTCTGTGATAGAATTACCCCAGGAACCTGTGTCTGAAGCAGTCTGTGTACACAGTAAGAATAGGCTGATCTGAATCAATTTGAAATCTCCATACTTATTCCAGGTACAAGGTGATACTGTCAACATAAAAAACTCACATGATTAGAAGAAATATGTCCCCATTCATGCTGTTACAATGCATTTTACACTCACATGGAGATAAACCAAGGTCACTTTACTGTGGAGAAACTTTTCAGAGAAGCCCTCAATCTGATGCCCAGTCTTCTCTGCCAAGATACTAAAGATCCTATGGTGCTTTTCTTGACAGCTGGGGCTTTCCCTATTGTCCCTGGCCAAACTTACTGCTAATCATATTATTGGGAAGAGCTCTAGGCACCAATTGATCATTTTAGCTACCTTCTGCCCTCCACCTCAGAGATGACTGCATTTCACATCACTTTGGGATCTTACATTACAGAAATGTAAACCAGGTTATTATTACTAGACAGGAAAACTGGGCTGGCGAGTTTCACATTTGTTTTGTCAGTTTCAATTTCTTGTTCTCATATACTAATCCAATGCTGTTGCACTTGGCTTCAACCCCTGCAGCAGATGGTTTAAATCCTTAAACTCCTTCACTGAAATTTAAAAGAAAGCTCCATTCCTATTACAGTATTGGTGTAGGAAGCTCTCTCTTTCTTTCACAAAATCCTATTTATTTTAGCCTGAAGCTAGCGGACAGTGATCTAGAAGCAAGTCACTGGTACTGTACATACTGGGCAGAACATACCATGCCATTGGAATAATCACTTAGTACACCATACGAATACCCAGACACATGAATAATCAAGCCGTGGTTTAATCAAAGTTAAAATAATGGTGTAATCAAAACCAACTATATGTCTTCTTTCTTTAAAGGAATTACAGACCAAGGCTTTGGCTGTAGGTTCAGTTTCTGAACCCCAGGCATATGGGTAGAACACACAGAGCCCATATTATCCTCTGTGAAATTATAAATGAATGAATCATCCATTTCTCTGTGGCACCAACTAGGGGAAGACTGGAGCGAGTTATCCTTTCTCTCTCCCACCTCACTCAAAGAGATAACTAGGCACAAACCACAGAGCTAGCGGGATCCTATGAAAAGGAGCTCATGGAACAAACATCTATGCCAGCATTCCAGCCTTGCCTCAGTCAGGAGGCGGGTTTTGTGCCAAACTTGTGGGCCCACACATCAGCTCGTTGCCATGTGTACAGCCTCATCAGGCAGAACAAGTAGAGTCATGGAAGCCTGTGGAACACTCATAGGAGCAATAACTTGGGAACAGTGCAGGCCCAAATTACAATTCCCATGCAGGTTGAGAGGCCGTGGAAATTTCCCTAAATTCAAAGGACAGATTGGGTTTGGTGGGGAGCAGACAGAAATGAAAGGGCTCAGGCTAGGCAGAAAGAAAGAGTTAGCTGCTGTTGCACAGAAGAAGCAGCCAAACAAAACCAATGGAATACAGAAATCTACTGGGCTAGACAGCAGTTGAAATGAGCAAAGAGCAGAAATTATTTTCTCTGAATATTTGAAGATGAGTTTCAATTCAGCCATGTTTGCAATACATCCGTGAGCCTTTGGATTCTTGCGAAGCACTCGGCGTTGGCCTAATTCTGCTCCTTTTGAAATCAGGGGTCAAACTCCTTTTGATTTCAGTGGTAGCAGAGATGGGCCAACTCTGAGCGCTTCTGAAAGTCCCGCCTTTGAAATTTACCAGCACGAACACTGGTGAAAAATGAGCTATGATGTGTAAGTGGCTGCATATTTGCCAAAAAAATCATTTTCAAGGGTGTGTGTGTGTGTGTGTGTGTGTGTGATTGTAAGAACTACACCGTAACTGGTCTCATGCCTAGTTGAAAAAGGAGGATTGGAGTCAGACTCTTTGCCAACTGTAAAACTTTGTCAAAGAAATCTAAGAAATTAGTCTTTTATACTTTTGAAGGACTTGAAGAGCCAAGCCCCTATATATGGGACTAAGGGTAGAAAAAGAAGATATAAGCAATTGTAAGATTCACAATTTACATTGTCCTGGTTACTTATATGCATCAAGTCACATGAAGTATAGTTTCTGTTCCTTGACTGGATGCTTTGTTTGACTAACCTACACAGGATGAAATTCATCCTGCAAATTTCCAACACTTCAGTAAAAAAATACAGTTTGAAATTGGCACTTTGGCTCAGGTAGTTAACGAAGTTAGATCCATCAGTTGGCTGGAGAAATTACATGTAGGGCTGATTGAAAATTTTTCATCAAAACTGTTTTTCAGCGCAAAACTGGGTTTTCAATGAAACAGGGTTTGTCATGAAAAAATGTGCGCTTTCTGTGGGAAAACATTTTTTTTGTCATAAATGTGAACACCTCAAAACTGACATTTCTAACCTGTTTTTGCCAAAAGCCAAAAATATTTTGATTCTGAATTACCGCTGCGCCTTGTGAGTGTTGTGGTTTGGGTGCCCCATGTTCCCATTCTCCAGCTCCCCAGCTGGATTACATTTCCTGTTGGGGCCACAGTGTACCAGACTGCCATGATGCATAGCCTTCTCTTGCTAAGAAGGAAGACCACTCTGCATCATGGAAGACGTAGCACCGCCAGGCAGCCCAGTCAATAGAATACAATAGGGGCACAGGGCATTCAAACCACAACACCCATGAGGAACAGCAGCTCCATTTCCAAATTTAAATATTTTGGTTTTTAATCTTTTGCCAAAAAGTCAAAACTTTCTATGGAAAACTTTGTTTACAATGACAAAAATATTTTCCAACCAGCTCTAGTGGCATGTCAGCTGCATAAGTTGCAGTGCAAGTTGTATATTCAGTTGTAACAGTTCCATTCAAACAATCCACAGACCAAAGGGAATTGACAAATACATTTGGTGCAGAATTTCACAATCCATTTGTGGATATATTATTTTTTTAAAGGCAGATTGTGTTGAGTACATTTTTCATTATGGCATATGCAGGACAGCTAGGAGCACAGTCATGAGTTTTGGAAGAAGGCTATAAAAGTCACCAACCCTGAATATGGAAGTGGCAAGAAAGACGACGACGACATTATTCACTGTGAATTATTCACTTGGCTCTAGTCAAAAGATCATAGATCATCTGCAAGCGGAAGACCCAAAGGTCATGGAAGTTTCATAAACTAGAAATGCCTCCTGAAATCTTAGGGAGTGGAGGAAGGGCATTAGCAAAGAAGGTCTTTGAACACCATGAATGGTCCAATGAGGAAGTCTGTGTGTAAGCAAAGGTAAGTATTTCCATAACCACTGACATTATTATTATTAATTACATACCTTTGCAAATGTAACTCCCCTATTTGAATTTAAAAATGTTTTATATACGTTGCATATGTTTCCCATTCTGTTGTTTGCAACTGAGCCAGTGACAGAAGGAGACAGCTGGTGCCTTTTATACACAGTACATCACTTATGATTTGCCTTTGTAATAGTAGCATCATACTTGAGAGCTGGTAAGATTTTAAGTGATTGAGTGAAAGATAGTTTAAAAACATGACCTCAGTGGAAGCCAATCAAATCATCTCTGACCATCACCCCTCTGGGCTATTCCAGATGCTCTCCAAAGACATTATAAATATAGAATCTCTCTTTGCCCACATCCTTTAATTTATTAACTGTTTTAGAGAGTTTATGGGAGTTACCTCACTGCAAGCTCTCATCCTCCAACACTGGCTCAGAGCAGAGTGTAGAAGTTCCCTTCTCTTCAAGTTTCACAGTGACACTCTGTCTTTCTTCCAGTTACCCAAAAGGTTTTATTATATTGTGCTTTCTTTAGACAAGAAACACACATTGGCTGGGGAAGCTAGAATGGCTTTGGAGTGCTAAAGGCTCAGGCAAAGCCAGGTACCAAGGTTTTAAAGTCCTGAGCAGTAATACTAGAGGTGTTTGGAAAGTTTTCTTTCAACCATCTCTTTTTATATGTATGAAAAATGGCCATTTTTCAAAAACTCTTTAGATTTAAAAAAACAAATTCAGAAAAAAAAACAAAAATCAAAATATCAGAAAAAAAAGTTTTTGAAAACCCCAAACATTTCTGTGTTTGTTTTTTAAGCCCTCATCCCTCTCCTTTCCCACTTTTTTCATTTTACCACTGAAAGAAGGGGAAAGAGGGAAAGAAATGGGGGGAAATGTCAGAAACTCAATAAACAAAAAAATTCCATTTTCCGTTGTTAATTGGGGCTTTAAATTAATGAAATTAATTTAATTTAAACAATTAATTCAATTAGTTAATTCGATTGATTAAATTTGTTCAATTAAATTAATCAGAAATTTTAAAAACAAATTTTCAATTTTTTTCATAAAACTTACAGTACAGTTCTGACTAACATGCTGACAGGATTAGTACATACTGCTTTTATAATAACTGCTGAAGATTAAAATCCAAGTTAATTACCAAGTAGTTTCAGGGAGCCTTCATGACAAGTACTTCTGAAAGAGTCAACTGTGGGATAAGAAAGGAATTCCACCTCCACTGCCCTTTTTGTTCCTGACTTCTCTCCTGAAATGGCCAACAAGTGATACAGCAACGGGCCTCAGAACCTTACACATACAGGCCAAAATAACTGTCTCAGCTTCCAGCCACTACCAACTTGATCTGGAGACCTAGAGATGAAAGTCCACTAATCTCACTCCCACTCCGGTCTCCACACACCAAAAGAATTAAATAATTGGGGGAGGGGGGCGGGAAATGGTGTCTGATATCAGATGACAAAAGAAGCCAAGATCTCATTTTGAGGCACCCTGACAAGAATTTTACCACGGTGTGACCTAGAGCAGTGGTTCTCAACCTTTTTTCATTTGCAGACTCCTAAAAAATTTCAAATGGTGGTGCAGACCCCTTTGGAAATCTGAGACACAGTCTGTGGACCCCCATTTACCACTATTCTATGGTAACAACAACCCTTAGACATGGTCTGAGGACACTCGGTGATCCACAGGTTGAGAACCACTGACCTAGAGGAACAGCAGTTACTAAGGCCATGTCTACAGTACCAGTGCCACAGCCATGCTGCTATAGTGTAGACATTTGCTACAGTGATGGAAGGAGTTTTTTCAATCAGTGTAGTTAAGCCACCCCTCCAAGAAGTGGTAGCTAGGTCAACAGAATTGACCTAGTGGTCTCTACACTGAGGCTAATGTTGTATTAACTGTCTCTCTTGTGGTGTGAATTTTTCCGGCCTAATTCATCTAGAAAACAACTCTGTTAGCACCCAAATTGCCACCCACATTCTGTGTATGAAAAAAAGAGCTAGAGTCTAAGCAGATCTTGGAAAGGATGGGTCAACAGACTGTCAAACTTCAATGCATAAAGCAATCCCCACCTACACTGAATTAGCTGCTATGGGCTGGGCTGGGCCTATCTAAACCATTTATTCCCCGTCACAGTGAAAAATCCACAAAGTTGTCTCCCCTCCTCCCATGTTATCCCATTAAGATCCGTCTTCCTGATCAACTGTTTTAAAACAAACACCACGCTGCTGCTGTTCCCAGCTGTGACTGGATAGCTATGGTCTAATGCCCGCCTAACAAAGCACCCATTATGTCTTTCTTTAAAGTTTTCTGTTGTACATTCAGAGGCACAAATATATTTTCTTTCTGTGCTGTAATTATCTGCCAGTGACGTAGAAAGAATGAGATTGACAGACTAGGTGGGATCCAGTCCTGCAGTTTCTATTCATACTCTGATGCATACTGTCATAGCTACACCCCCCCTGCAAATATAACTGCAGCATAGCGAGTCTGCATCGGGGCTTAGTGGGGCTTTGGCTTAGAAAGATTAAATGCAGCTCAGTTTTTGGACTCGGGCTCACAACAAGGCTGGAGAGGGAGCGTGAGATCTGTACAGAGCCGGCTCCAGGGGTTTTGCAGCCCCAAGCAGCCAAAAAAAAAAGAAAAAAGCCGCTATCACAATCTGCAGCAATTCAGTGGGAGGACCTTCGCTCCGAGCGGGAGTGAGGGACCCTCTGCCGAATTGCGCCGAATCCCTGAAAGTGCCGCCTCGCTCAGGAGTTGCCGCCCCAAGCACCTGCTTGATAAGCTGGTGCCTGGAGCTGGCCCTGGATCTGTATCACGCTCCGGTGGAGTCAGTCTGTCTAAGGGCTAGGGAAGCTGACTAATCGAGGGTCAGAGGGAGAGTGAGAAAGGCTGCACCATGGCCAAACGGCTGGAGTGAGCCTTCTAAAGGGGGACGCTGAAGGAACAGCAGTTCTCTGGATCTTTTCAGTCTCGGCTAGATCTTCCTTCTGAAGGCGCCTGATTGCCCTAAGCGGATTTACACATGGAGAGGCTCTGTGCACGTGGATCTCTCCATAGGGAGAAAGGAGATTGCAGCCTCCATGGCACAACTTGCCCCCTTCCTCGCTCTTTGCAGCTGCTCGTCCACTGCAGCGCTCAGGAGTAAGGAGGATTGTAGGTGAGAAAGGGCAGAACAGGAGAGGGGCTGCTCTGTGTGACATCATCCCCTGCCCTGCTCCTGAATTTCTAGGCACAAATTCAGGCAGCGAAGCTAAGAGCTGTATTAGGTCCCTTTTTGGCTGCCAATGAGCTGCCACAAGGGACTCTCAGTGGCAGCATTGCTTCAGGAGCTGTGATGCCTAGAAAAGAGGGGAGAGACACAGATTTGCAGTCATCCCTACAGGCCAGCTCCTGTCTCTGTAACACACAGGACCGGCGCTAGGGTTTTGAGTGCCCTAGGCGGATGGCAATTTTGCCGCTCTGCGCGCTGCTCCCGCAGCTCCGGTGGAGCTGCCGCAGTGGTGCCTACGGGTGGTCCACCGGAGCCGCGTGAGCAGACGACTGTCCGCAGGCACGACTGTGGTAGCTCCACCGGAGCCGCGGACCACCAGACCACCCGCAGGCACCACTGCAGCAGCTCCACTGGAGCTGCCTGCCGCCCCCTCTGGCGGTGCCTTGACCCAGGGGACGCCCTGGGCTGCGGGCTGCCGCCGGCAGCTCAGACTCCCTCTCTGTCCCAGCAGCAGCGGCTGCTCAACCATTTAAAAATAAATTGGGTGGGTGCTTTTTGGCGCCCCAGGCAACTGCCTAGTCCGCCTAAATGGTTGCACCGGCCCTGGTAACACATAGGTGGGCGGTGGGCGTTACAGGTTCCCCTCCTCCCGTACTCGATCTGCAGAGGACAGGGCCTGCTGCAGGCCCAGCAAGAGCCTCTTTAGCTCAAACTGTAGCAATTTATAGTTTTAGCTTTGGAGGTCCCTGGTTCAATCCCTGATTTGTTGACTGAGATAGTGGCCATCAAACTTGCACCCAGTGAGAGTCCCTACCCCCTGGAACTAGGAGATCCGCAGGATCGGGAGCAGGAATAGCCTCCAGAATACACCTGTGCCCCCAACCTCTCACAGGGATGGCAAGAACTCCAGGAAAGCTCTGTGAAGGAGCCTTGAAAAGTCCCTCCTCTCCCCAACTACATGCCCTGCAGCTTTTCTGGGGTAGGAGACATTCTAGCTCGAAGTGAAGTAGCAAGATTGAGCACAGTACTTCAAAAGAGGGTGTCCCATTGTTCCAGGATAACCTACACAGAGAGGAGGCTACACCTCTGTGAACTCACCAATCCTTGATTGAATTTGACCCTAAATATGGGAATCAAATGTTGTCTCAGATCAGAACCATAATGAGCATAGAAGCAGATTTCCACTAACAGAACAGAGATCAGAAGGGATTTGGATTAGCTAGTTACAGAGCTGCCCAGAGGATTCAGGGGGCCTGGGGCAAAGCGGGCAAGCTGTGGCGCTTGTACTCACCCGGTGGCAGTCCAGGTCTTTGGCAGCATTTTGGCGGCAGGGGGCCCTTCAGTCGTTCTGCGTCTTCGGCAGCACTGAAGGGCCTCCCACCACCAAAGACCCAGACCGCTGCTGGCCCAGGGCTCACGGGGCCCCTGTGGGGCCCAGGGCCTGGGGGAAATTGCCCCACTTCCCCCCCCCAGCGGCCCTGGCTAGTTGGAGTGTTTCCTGGTAAGCATTTGATCCAATCCTTGCGTCTAGTCCGTGCATTCCAACTGGGGAAACAAAACAGATACTTAGTTTCGAGAAAAAGAAATAAAGATGTGAAGCTGCAAGCTGGGTCAGAACCTGCCAAAATTAGGCCATTATAACATTGAGCCCCCCTTTCTAGGGAAGGACGTGAAAACATTTTGGGACAGGTCCTAAGCTGACTTCCACAGAGTGACACTTATTTACATCAGCTGATCATCTACCTCCTTCTGTCTGCTGGCCAGAATTCATTTGACGGTGCATATAAATCACCCCCTTATTTAGCAAATCCTGGCTGTGTCATTCCCAGACAGGCGGCTGAATGTACAGTACCTTAAGGCCCTGACAAAGACAAACCATTGTACCTTCAAGTCACTGCTCCAGAACAAAAGGGCCTTTCACGAGAGTGAATTGCACCCTTTTTGCCAAAGACCATCTGTTTTCTAAGATGAAGGGTTTTGGGCTGCTTGAGACTTAGTCATTTGGACAAGAATTGTTCCCCCTGTACTTGCACGCCTCAGCTCTGAAAATAAAAATTGCAACCCCATCCCTGGCTTTGCTCTCCCTGGCCTGAGCAAAGAGAGCAGGCTCCTCTAGGAAAAGCCCCAGCTCGTTAGCCGTTATCTTTTTAAACACAGAGAGCGAAGCTGTGCATTAACACACTGCTTTGGTACCACTGGAGTGGCTGTCCTTTTCAGGGAAAGGCCTTGCTATTTTTCAGTGGAGGGTCAGGGATTTATAGTGTGTTTACTAGCATTCACTGAGAAATTTAGAGGAGAAACAGCCATCTCAAACAGGAGGGAAAAATGCCAAGACCCAGCATGCTTTGAGAGTGGAAAGTCATGGAGCTTTCATCAGGTCATGCCAGGGCTTGCCCTGCTTACCCCTGAAACAAGCTGGGCTCCTACCCCTCCATGGGGAAATGCAGCATCGCCAGCCCATGTGTTCAAAAACCTCTCAGTCAGCCCCCACAAATCATGAGATTGACTGAAAAGCATGAGTTTTTTTAAACAATCCATTTTCCTTCATAGTTTTTGAAGCTGTAGGGGGAAGCTGCCTGCCCCCAAAGTCTGTGAGTTTTAAGGGTCAAAACCCAGCCATAAATACACATGCAATGTGTGTCCTGCCCCTTGGCTGCTCAGAGGGCTCCCCTTCTTCTCCACTGCACCCAGCATGGGAGAGCTGCCATCCGATCACCTCCCTCTCCAACCCCCCCTCACTTTCCTCTACATCCCACTCAGTGTCCCTCCAGCCCCTCACAGCACCCTTTTTCTTTAGCCTCTTCTGGCCCCCATGTCCTTCTGCACCCCGTTTCTTCCTCCTGTCCCTACAGCTCCCTGTCCCTCATTCCTGTGTGTCTGTTAAACCACCTACTGCTTTCCACCCACACTCTGCATGGACCTTTTTGGGGCCTCCACTGCTCCTCATAGTTCCTGTGTCCTAATAGTATCCCTTCTAGCCCCCCTAAACCATAGAATGGCAGTCATTTTCCCTGGGGACATGGCCAACTGGATTTTTAACAGCCCGGGCAGCAGTGCTGACCAGAGCCATCACAGTCCCTTTTCAACTGGTTCAAAAACCAGACACCTGGCAACCCTACCAAAATCCCAACCTGCCCTCACAAGGCTGAGCCTGGCCTATTGTAAGGAAACTGGCCTAAAATAACATTGAGAGGAGTAAGATTATTTGAAGCTGCAAATTCTCCCCACCCTACATGGGGGATGATGTTCCTTAGAGCCTCTATCTGTCTGGTTTCAACCACTCCCCAATCACAGAGCCCGACCTCACAGTGTATAACACTTGTCTTTACTGCGGTATTAGCCTAGCTCCCATGAAAGCGGTCTCACCACAAAACAAACACTGAAGCTGTGCAGAGCAACTGTATTCACCTCACAAAGCTGTGGAGTACCCCATTCCATTACAGCATCAGCAGCGTTTGAGCTTCAACTGCACCCCGATGGGCTAGCTTAAAGCACAGCTTACCTCAAGCCAGAGATCTGGGTGTAGCTGCAGGGGAGTCACGGTGAGAAGCAACACTCAGGCTATGACTCCAGCTAACATTGCAATGTGACAAGCTCTGAAGGCCTTCTGCTGTAGGGGCGGGGATTTTGCTCTGGGTCCTCTCCATTAGAGTGACGTGAGCAGAGGCTGATCAGCCTGGGGGGTTTAACAGTCAGAAACTGGTGTTCCCCAACTCCTTTCAGAAAAATACAAATACAGCCATGTGGTTTTGAGGCCTGGTTTCTCTTGTACTCCTTGGGGAGGGTTGCTTGTGAGCACAGCAGCCAGAAGTTTATTATTGCAGAGCTGTGAGTGAGTGGCTAGTGGGTTGCACCACCTCCCCTCCACCCCACATTTGTTAGTGTGGGGTTGCTGAATGCTGCAAGACACCCCCTGTTTGGTTGCAGGGTCTTTACAAACACGGCCTTGTTATTGTAGAGTTATTTGTGAGCACTCTGCTGTCCCCACTTGCTGACGATTGCAGGGTTGGTTGGGTGCACGGCCGCACACCCCTGGATTTGTTGCATGCCTCGCTTGCGTGTTCTGCTCAGCCCACAATGGTTTGTTGGGGCCTGGCTGCTGCAGTAGAACTGCAAGCTTGCTCGTGGGTGCAGTCCTGGGAGCAAGCTTGGGAGCGCAATTCAATTTTAATATGTAAAATATGCTTTCTGTGAAAGTCCTCTCAGGATAGTTCAAAGCATCCCTTTCAGAGCCATTATTCTAGGACATTACAGACATGCCTTCAAATGTGCCTCTACACATTTTGATCTGATATATGCTGGAACAGTTTCTAGTCTATTAAGCAGATGGTCTCATTTGAACACAACTCAAAATATATATTTAGTTAATATCCCAAGGGGAAGCATTTGGATCTATTGGGTAAATAACACTCTGTGGGCCAAAGTCAGTTGCCTCCATGCAGCCGCTGCAGGAGGAAGAGAAAGCAGAATCTGTGGCTTACCATCATTCATAACAGATTAAAACAGGAAATAGAGGGAATTAAACCCCAAACTTCCCCCGTGCTTCAAACCATGAGAACTGGCCCCAACGATCATGTGCCAGGAACTCCAGCACCTAGGGTCTGATTCTTCTCTCATTGCAAATCTGAAGGAGCTCTGCTACAGTCAGAAATAGGTGAGAGAGAGAGGAGTGGGCTCTAAGGGCCAGAGCCTCATCTGATGTAACTCAGCATAGCCCCATTGCTGTCACTGGCCCTGAGCAAAGGAGCAGCCCAGCAGACTGGGACTCAGGAACCCTGGGTTGTCGGCCCAGGCCCTGCTGTATGATTTCAGTCAATCTCTCTTATTCTCTCACTCTGTGCCTCTGTTTCCTCCTACCACATTTTTGCTTTGTCTGTCTGTCATGTGTGGCAGGCTGCGGAATCTAGTCACAACTGTAATATCAATAAAAGAGGATTCCTGCCAATTTACAGCCATTGAAGCTCTGGCTAAGTATCGCTGGCTTTACACTAAGTCCACCTACGTCCCTCTTCCTTCCCCTCAAAGAGACACAGACTTAGGGCGATGTCCCCAGTTCTTCACTGCCTAGCACCTTGTGAGGTCAACCACCAGAACCCGGTGAGCGTAAAACCTCACAACTCAGAATATGAGCACTTTGCACAGTTGCAAGTGACTGTCCAAAGTCATCAGACCCTATGACAGCCCTCACTCTGAACTCCCTGGGTATTGTCAGTTCACAACCCAATTCAAACCGTATTTAAATGCCAACCCCCTTCCTCTCCCCACCATACACCCCACCACCACACACCGTTCCTTTTTGTCATCTGCGAATTTAGATTAACAAGAAGGTTTGACAAAGTGCTACTGTATATGTTAAATAAACCCATTAGTGTCGGCCTGCCTGACATATAACCTACGGAGTCGCCTACGTTTACTAATATGATTGTCAAAGCACAGGAACATTACTTTTTAATGACATTTCTTATCACTTCAGTTAAAGTAACACCCTGGGACATGATAATCAGCCAGGCATTTAGCCACAAGACCATGCACTGAATAAAGGCCGGTACATGAAAGAATCCCATTTTGTCAGAATTAAAACATTCCTGTTTGCTTCATAAGTTGTGAGCGCAATTGTGAAGGGGAAATATGTTGCAAAATATTTATTGGAAGCAGCTCATTTCAGGTAAATGGGGCTTCAAAATGAAATGTGGGAAAAGGTTATTATAATACTCATTACATCTTCTGCATGCAATACATTTATGGGCAATTTATACATATGATATGCTTAATAAACCAACGGTATTTCAGAACCTTTCTTTAAAAGAGAATTTTTAAAGTGGTACCGCCAGCCATTACAATCCTAGCACAATTTATTGCTGCTTTCAGCTGTTCCAAAGCAGAATGGCTGCAAGATAGAGCAGAATGGAATTTAGCTTTATAGAGCACCTTCCATGCTCATTCCAAAGTGCTTTACAAAGCCTGTATAGGCAGCCACTCTGCCTTCATTAATGGCTCATTCACAGCCTTGGGCATTAAGGGCCAAATCCACAGTCCACTGAAGTCAATGGGAGTCTTCCACTGAGCACACGTCCAGACTAACCCGCGGCATCGGCGGGTTAAAATTGATTGCTCGGGGATCGATATATCGCGTCTAGACTGGACGCGATGTATCGATCCCCGAGCGCGCTTACATCGATTCTGGAACTCCATCAACCCGAACGGAGTTCCGGAATCGACACGGAGAGCCGCGGACATCGATGCCGCGCCGTCCAGACGGGTGAGTACCTCGATTTTAGAAATTCGACTTCAACTACGTTATTCCCGTTGCTGAAGTTGCGTATCTAAAATCGATTTTAATTCCTAGTCTGGACGTGGCCTGAGTTGAACAGACATTGAATCAAACCTTTGCTTCTCTTTTTAATCAGGAGAGAATACAGGCCAAACCTCTGGAGGTATCCCCTGCTTTCTGGGAATTTACCGTGGGTTCTTTTAATACTGAAATGATTATGATCTCTCCTCCATATTATGACAACAACGCACTGCCTATTTAAAAATAAAAGTTACAATAACATTCTTTCCCCATGTCTCTGTTCTTTCCCAGCCTGCAGGAAAAATAGCTTGCTTAGGTTATAGAGGGATATTTGGTTTACATGAATGAGAGGGTGGGTGCGTGTGTTGCACACATCAGCATGGGAGGAGAGGAGGGGAAACGAGGCGTGTGCACATGCAGTTGTCTGTGTTGAGCATACTGAGGGAAAGCTAAGTCAAAGAAAGGTGCTTTGCATTTCGTTCTGAACACACCAGAGCCAACTGCCATTCTGACCCTTGTGGGAGAGAGTTCCATTGACTAGCTCAGATTCCTGTGAAACTTTCATCTCCCACATCGAGAAGCTTACCCTCAGCTGGAACTTGGGTTGCTCTGGCCTCTGTGAAGGCCTTTGTCACAGTGTCTAAGACATATTAGAAATTTTCCTTACTGAAATAATTGGACTGTGATAAAGGGAAATAAATGGTTCTTCAGAGCAGCGAGGGCTGCAATAAAAAACATGAATTATTAGTCCAAGATGGAGATCGCCTCTGATAAGTGACTGGATTAGAGCAAGGAACGTCTCTGCAACACATGATGGTGTCCTTCACATTACATGATCAGATGGAAGGGAAATAATGAACCATATATGGTAAGAAACGAAGTCATGATGATACTGCCTTACCCAGTTAATTCACCCTACTTAGTGCACCTCGTTTTCTCTGGGCATTACAGTGAACCAGATTATGCTACCCTTACTCACAGTGAGTAGCAACTTACTCAGTAGGCCTCTTGCGAGTAAGTGCTGTTCACTGAAGCACAGTTTGGCCACTTATTAATAATGTTCTAATTCAGGATTTTTAATCAGTGTGAGTGAAAGCTGTCAGCTTTATGATAAATTCATGAGTAATCCCACTGAAGGAAGTGGGCTACATCATGCTCTCAGTTCTACCAAGTCCCTCACTGACTTCAAGGTGGGTTTCTACTTAATGCTGAGGACATGATCAGGTTCAATATAATTAGCCTTGAGTAAGGTACTACAGATTTAAGAAGGGTGGCAGAATTTGGGCCTGGCTAACCAAAATTTATACATCTTTCATCCAAGGATCCCAAAATCGCTTTACACACTGGCATTTGAACCAAATTCATCCCTGATATAAGGCTACTAAGACCAATGGAAATCACTCGGGGGTGAACTTGGCCCAGTATATTTAGGAATCAATCACTCAGCTTGAAATGCAGCTATTACTGGGAAGAAGTACAGCCATTCTGTGCCAGCAACACCATCCACTATTCTGAAGGGGTGAAGGAAACAAACTATGGGGATTTTTTTTTTTTAAAGTCTGACTAATGACTCAAGCTGGAATTGCAAAACAAATTTAACTGCCTTCTTTGCCTTCCCACTACTGCTATCAAAACATACCTCCACCTAATGAGATTAGAATGTACAATGCAAGGCCTTTATTAGCTAAAGCTGACTATAGTGCAATACTTGGAAATGAATCATGAATAAAGCGAGTGCCAGAATGAGATGTGGGGCCAGATTTGTTCCAAATGGGTCTCACTTTGTCCTGTTTTGTTCACTTTAACCTGTTGAAGACTGTGAGCCAGGTTTTGCCTCTGTTTTTTCCCCACTGCAGCCAATGATCCGGCTTTTGTTCCTCACACTAGTTCATTGCCATTGTAACTCCACCGGCTTCAGTGCAATTTACACTAGTGCAAGTGAGAGGAGAAACAAAGTCAATCAATTTCCCATGGCTTGACTGAGACCAAGATTTAGCATCATGGTCATAAAATTAGCAATCTGTGCCCTCCTCTATACTCATTTGACTAGCCGTTTGAAGATGCCAGAGTTCTAAGTATTAGTTGTGGATAAAAGGGTTATTTATTTACAGCCAAATCATGTCCTCAACCACATATACATAGCTCCCACTCTGCAAGAATAAAAGCCACCAATCAGCTGTTAGTGGTCAGTAGGAAATCCTTCTCTAGCTCTGCACTTCCAGTTCCTGCTCCACACCCAGAACTTCTTTTAAAGCTATCCAGAGGTTCTGCATGTGCCTGGAGGGGGAAAGTAGCCCATCAGAGTTCTACTGTGTCCAAGTGTTTCGCTGCAAACAAGTTGCTTACTTTGGAGTAGAAACGTAGAGCATACACAGAAGGCCTGGTTTCCTTCAGCATGTTATTTATAGCAATAGCTTTAAACCATTAGTACTGCATATTAGTGCTGCTACTTCACACTTCGCATACTGCTATTCTAGGCTCCCTTCCTACTCTTAGTGAAGAATCTGTGCACTTTGCTGATATCCCATTTAGTTGTGCATGCTTTAACAGGCCACCGCAGATCTTGAGCTTGCATTTGTGAAGCTAGGGCTTACAGGCACATTAGAACAGAAGACTCATCCTACTGGGTCAGACCCTCTAGCCCAGTATTCTGTCTTCTGACAGTATCTGGCATCAGTCACTTCAGAGGGAATGAACAGAACAGGACAATTATTGAGTGATCCATGCTCTGTCCTCTAGCCCCAGCTTCTGGCAGTCAGCAGTGAGGGACATCCAGAACATGTGGCTGAATCCCTGGCCACCTGGACAATAGTAATTGATGATCTATTTTTTTTTAACCCAGTTATACTTTGGCCTTCACAACATCCCCTGGCAACAAGTTCCACAGGTTAACACTGTGTTGCATGAAGAAGTATTTCCTTATGTTTGGTTTACACCTGCTGCTTATTCATTTCATTGGGTGACCTCTGGTTCTTGTGTTATTTGAAGGGGTAAATAACACTTCCTTATTCACTTTTTCCTCATCATTCATGATTTTATAGTCCTGTAGCATATTCCCCCTTTGTCACCTCTTGTCTCAACTGACTAGTCCTAGTCTTTTTAATCTCGATTTATACAGAACTGCTCCATACCCCTAATCATTTGCGTTGCCTTTCTCTGCACTTTTTCCAATTCTATATATAGACAAGTTACACCAACCAAAGCCAGCACAATGTTAACAGCAATACTTCGCTAAAATGGAGGCCCATCCCCACTCAACCCACTCCCTCAGAAAACATGTAAGTAAATAGACAAATTTTGCCACATGCCCTGAAAGTTAATAGCCAGGCTCCATCAGACACAAAAGGAAAGTCCATTCCATAGATGAAGATTCCCTTCTGACAATCTTCTGCCATCACCAGCTGCGGACAGAGACAGTCTCTAAGATGCAGAGGTCATGACCCAAAGTTGCTTCATGAGCATCAATACAACAGTTGCTCATTTGAGAGATGATACCATGCTTGGACTCTGCAAAGAGCAGCTCTGATAATCACCATCAATCTCTCCTAGCCAAGAAGGACATGGGTCTAAGACAAATCATAGCATGATGCTTTTCTCCAAAACAGCAAGGTTCAAGACTAGCTGGAACCCAGCTAGATAAAGTGCTGCAGTGATTTGCCCAGCAGACCTGCCACTGTGAAGGACACCCATCTGGTGCAAATTTGAGGAACGTCATCCATTAAAAACTCCTGGAAGACTCCTCATGAGAAAAGGACTCAAGTAAAGGGACTCAGCTCACCAGGCTGTTCCCTGCTTTGAACACTACCAGTGGCTGGGACCTCACAACTTCAGTGATGCAGGAACTAGAAGTGGTTGTGATGTTCTTCAGGCCCTCAATGGCAACTGTGCCTCTAGAATAGCTGAGTTGCATGGGCAGGAAAGATCTAAGAGCATAGGCTGAGCATGAGGACCTTATGCCATTAGGATCATCAAGCAAAGAGAGTTAATTCCCAGGCTCTGGAGTCCAATTACCTTTGTTTGAGTATAGAAGTCAATTCCTGTCAAACTGGCTTCCAGAAAAGTGTGATGCTTTATAGAGGTAATCTTACAATGTAATGACTAGCTCTTTCCATCATGATCTCAAAGTGCTCTATAAGGGAGGTGCGGATCATTATCCCCATTTTACAGATGTGGAAAGGGAGGCAGAGTGGGGAAATGCCCAAGGTCATCAAGAAGGCCAATGGCAGAGTTGGGATTAAAACCCAGGTCCCCCATCCACTGTTCTATACACAAGGTTATACTCCCTCCCCAGGAAAGACCACACTTTTACGTTCCCCTCTCCCCCAACCTTTTATGTAATAAATCTTTACATTCTTGGGGCTGGACAAGCACATGCCAGAGCAAAGACAAGGACACTGCTAAAGGAATTTGAATGTGCTATTTTACTCATTGAATAGGGTGGTTTCCAACCCTCTATACACAGAGCCACGTTCTTCATTCTGTCATGTCAACCCATTAGAATCAGGGCAAATCCAGCCTGTAACATCCTGGAAGGTTCCCTGCTCAAGTTGGATTTGCACAGGGTTGTAAGTCACTGAACCATTTGAACTTACTTGTAGCAGGCTCCAAAGCTGCCACAGTGTAGTGGGCACCTGAATTGGCACAAGAATCCTCCTCGCATCAGCTATTTTGGAGTGTGATAATCCCTCCCTAAGAACCCTTTTGACCCCCAGAAGTCAGGGTTTCCTTGGGCTGCTTTTCTACTGTGCAAGTTCCCCTTTGCAAAGGTTTGCTTGCAAGCCAACTTGGGAGGAGCTGGTTGTCGAAGCCAAACAAAGGACAGCACAATTTGGATCCACAAGTTGCCTTCCAGAGGCAGCTCCTCTCCATGGGACAGAGGGACAGGCCCTGCCATTGGTTTTTGACCTGTTTTACAAAGGCAATGGTTAATCAGCAGTTTTAACAAGACAGCCACATATTCTGGTTTGCACAGCAATCCTGCGCTGGCAGATTTTCTTAGTGGAGTTGTCAAGCACAGAGCTTTGCACCAACAAAATACGGGAAGTTTGGCCTTGATAGCCAGTGTTGTTTTTGAAACTCATGCCATAAGTAATGAGAGACTAGCAGACTGAACTCCACAGATGTAAGAATCAGCCACTGCAGAGGGCATGAATGGCCCAGTGCCCACAGCAAGATGTGCCAAGACAAGAAACATAGCCTGCTTCCCCCCAAAACACAGGCTGCTTTGGGTGCTAGGGCTCCCACTGCTATGACAGCACCGCCAGCCTGGGGGGGGGGAGCTGTGTCTTGTAAAGGCTGCGTCTGGGGCCCTGAGTTTAAGGGTTATGTGACACTACCACACAGAGCCTGGAAGGCACAAGGAGCAAGCCATCTGCTCCACAAGAGGGGGAGAAACAATAGTCGCTGTCCCGCCTTCCTTAGCAGCTTTGGGTGCAAGACTGCTCTGCCCAGCCGCCCCTTCATTGCTAAACCAGATCTGGTCTCCAGTCGCACTCCACCTGGGCTGAGCACAAAGACAACCACAGCCAGAGGTGGGCAGGAGACCCTGACTGCTGCTCTTCAGATAGCAGGGAAGGTAGGAGCTCAGAGATAAGTCTTCTGAAACAGGCAGCTCTTCCTCCTCTCTGCTTGCCTGCTATGGGGGCTGATAAGCTGGAGAATTGGGGTCCCGTGTAGGGGTGTGCCTAGCTTCCCCCACCCCAATTTCTTACGGGAAAGATGGATCAAGGCACGCTGGACTCAAGCAGGCTACACTTTGCACAGGCTGCAATGTATGTTTTGCAGCTATGGAAATGCCTCCTCCAGTTGGACTGAATTTCATCAGAGTGAAACTATCAAACAGCCCATTCGGCCATCCTTGTCACAGGACTCGGCTATTGTACTTAAGTTAATGTTCCATTATATAGCTCAGTCCCAGGAATGTCTCTCAGCACATCATTGCTATTCAGGGTATTTCTGGAAGAAGGTCTTCAGGAGCAAATGCTTCACCGTGGCCTCCTGGATTCTGTTCAGCGGCTGAATGGGAAGCCACGTGACTCGGCTCTGTAAACTCTCCCCCAATGGATTACTTAAAGGACTGCACCGTCTGAGCTACCTGAGCCAGACATTGTCTATGAGCTTCCCATGGGTCTCCTGTTAGAAATCCTCTGTCTGTTGCTGTATCAGTTGAAATACATTTAGCTAAAGCCCTAGAGATCACTCAGTGGTACACTGAAAATTACCAAATGTCTTGACTTCCACTGAACATTAATGAGGTATTGTTTGTGTTACAGTAGCATTGAGAGGGCCAACTGAGATTAAGGCTCCATTGTGCTAGGTGCTGTGAGTACACATGGTAAGAGACTGTCGCTGCTCTAACACTTATGGCTAGCTAGTACTTGCAGTGTGGGGGATTGTATCCTGGAAAGCAGTGACACAGAAGAGGACTTAAGGGTCCTGGTGCATAACCAGCTGAACACAAGCTCCCTGTGCAATGCTGTGGCCAAGAGGACTAAGACAATCCTTGGATGTATAAGCTGGGGATATCAAGTAGGAGCTGAGAGGTGGTGTTACCTCTGTGAACTGCACTAATGGTATTCCAGCAGTGGTCTCACAGCCACTTCCGGAGTCTACCACTTCAAAAAGGATTTTGAGAAATCAGAGTAGGTTCAGAGGAGAGCCACAGAAATGTAAGGAAGATTTCCCAGTCCTCGAAGCAATGAGGGACTTGGCTATTGAGCTTAAGAACTTAGAGCTTAATCTATTGAGTTTATCAAGAAGAAGGTGCTTATGCCAGCATGAGGCATAAGCAGACTAAGTCTTTCCAGGGCCTCCTACTAATTATTTGTATGTGTTGGGGGGGGGGCAGGAGAATATTCCTGCTTAGGGTCCCCAGTGGGTTAGCACCGGCCCTGTGATCCACAGCTCACTAAAGTCAAAGGAAGTCTGTCTATTGATGTCAGGGGCTTTGGACAGCCATGAAACTGCTAGTTTGATGCTGATGCTGAGTCAGAAGGTAACAGAAGGCTGAAACCATCATTTGAAGATGAACTCCATTCTCAGGTGTAAATCCAGGGTAACTACATAGGGCAAATTCAGCGAAGTTACTCCAGATTTGCACCTGCATCACTGGGAGCATCTGTATTTTGGGCTCTGATAAATCTGAGAGTCTAGGCACACAGTGGGTGCTAATCATATACACCTCTACCACGATATAACGCTGTCCTCAGGAGCCAAAAAATCTTAACATGTTATAGGTGAAACCGCGTTATATTGAACTTGCTTTGATCCACCCGAGTGCGCAGCCCCCCGGAGCACTGCTTTACCGCGTTATATCTGAATTCGTGTTATATTGGGTCGTGTTGTTATGGGGTAGAGGTGTATTTATCCAGATTGACTATTCTCACAGCAGCTGGATTACCTGTTGCATGTGCTGATTTGGACTGTGTCCATTCTGGAGCAGGGAGGTAAAAGGCTCTGGGTAACATTTTCAAAAGAGCTTAATTCCCACTGACAGTCAATGGAACTTAGATTCCAAGTGAGCTGCCTTTGAATAACGTTACCCTCGCTAAGGCTCTGGAGTACCCACACCTGGAATGTTCGCTTCCATTCTGCTCACCGGAGAGATATTGATAAAGAAGAGTGAGGTCAACCAAGAGCAACCCAAAGAACCGGGGGGCTGGAAGGATTGGCTTATATGGAAAAACAAGAAGACTTGCATGTGTCTCTTGTCCAAATGAGGCAAAGGAGTGACAAGATAACAATCCATAAGTATCTGAAGCACGTACACATCTTAGGTACTTGTATAGTCCCCATTCCTGTAGTATCTGAGCATCCTGTAACCTTTGCTGTTAGGAGCCCAGACCCTCAAAATCCTGGGCTCCCCAACTCCGAGGCAGCCTGCACGACAGCTCTTTGTCCCTCTGTAGTGGGGGGACCATGCAAAGAGGTTCATAGGTCTGCTAAGACACTGGCTCTTTGGATCAATCAGTACAGGCTTGTTCTTTTACATCCAGCAGTCCTGGGTTCTATCCCCATAGATGACCCAGCTAGCAGCATCATTACATGTATGTAGACAGACAGGCACCAGTTCATTAAGGCAGGGGGTACTTATATGGAGTAAACCACAGCTAAAGTGAGATTGTTCAGGGATTTTTCACTGCCCCATGGGAAACAAAGTAAAGGAGGGAAACAAATATAGCAGCCAGCCTGGCTGGTATTTCAGAACACAGAATTAAAGTTGAGAGCACCGGGTAGTGCAAATTAGCACAAACTCGTTCCATACCACATTGACAGAGACATTTCAGTCACATTTAATTTTTCCTTGTTGTGACATTGTACCCCATAATGCTTTATAGAAATAGGCTTATAATTGTAAATATGACATAACTGGAATAGGTTTTATGCTAGATATGCCATGTAACATCTCTTTGCAAAGGTTATGTTCTACTGCATGTATTCATCCTATTCGTATGCATGTATCATTTTTATATCTGAAGTTATGAGAGTTGGCTCTATGCTTGTATTTAAAGCGTTTGCTGTAGAAAGCACCTAAGGCAGATTTGGTCAACATAATGTGAAGGAGTTATTCAAGTAATTGGGAGTACTTGGCTAACAATTGACCTTGATAGATGCCAATCCACATCTGAGCTTTCCTGGGAAAGTTCACGCAAACATGTGGGCAATGGCATCGGCCTCCAGAGAATTGAGTCATGCACAGACATGTGACTTGCCCATGTGTCTCCAAAATTTCATCTTGTAGCTGTGATTCTACACAGCGGGAGAGAGGGGTTTCCACCCACAGGATAGAGACTATATAAGCCCCTGGAAACTCCTCCATTTTGTCTTCAACTGGCTCAGAGGATAGCCTCTCCACCCCAAAGAGATGCCTGAAAGAAACTGGAACAAAGGAGAGTAACTACAGGTGTGTGAGTGATTGCTGGACCCAGACTAGGAGGAAGTCTAGTCTGTAAAACAAGCTTATTGGAACATCTGAGGGTGAGATTTACCTGCATTTAGTTTCTTACTGTAGCAGGCTAGACTTGCGTGTTTTTGTTTTATTTTGCTTAGTAAATTTACTTTGTTCTATCTGTCATTACTAGGAACCACTTAAATCCTACTTTTTAATAAAAATCACTTTTTACTTATTAATTAACCCAGAGCAAGTATTAGTACCCGGGGGAGCAAACAACTCCCGTTCATCGCTCTCTCTCTCTCTCAGTGTTATAGAGAGCAAACAATTTATGAGTTTACCCTGTATAAGCTTTATACAGAGTAAAACAGATTTATTTGGGGTTTGGATCCCACTGGGAACTGGGTATCTTGGTGTTGGAGACAGGAGCACTTCTTAAGCTGTTTTCAGTTAAGCCTGCAACTTTTGGGAGATGTGGTTCAGACACGGGTCTGTATTTGTAGCAGGCTAGCGTGTCTGGCACAACCAGGCAGGGCACTGAAGTCCCAAGCTGCCAGGGAAAATGGGCTTAGAGGTAGTCCCAGCACAACAGGTGGCAGTCCCAAGGGGGTTTCTATGACTCAACCCATCACACGTCCCTTTAGATCTGCACTGCTCATGTTCCATGCAAAAAGAAAGGGATGAAGAGAGGTTGCCTCAAAATCTGTGTCCAGATGGCCGATGTTATTCATTCTCTGTGGATTATCAGTCTTCTGTCCCCTTTCCCCATGATAAATCAGTATCATTGAACATTCTCAGGGAACAGTAAAGCTGTCCTGGACTCTCTGTAGATTTACTGACGGATAGGAAAACTGACCAGTTAGAAGATGCTGAGCCCATATCAGTCTGTATCTGCAATTGTAATCATCATTCTGGTTAGGAAACTCCTCACATCTTTGAACAGTTAGTCAATGTCTTCCTCCTCGGGAGAAGGTCTGGAGTCCATTTCCGGCAGCTGGCAGAGAGCCTCTTGCCTTTAGTTGACACAAACAGGGTTTGTCAGCTTGAGCATCCTTGGTTTCTGGCTGGTGTAAGGTTACTGTGAAGTGCTTGGAAGTTGCTTACTGGCTAAGAACAGAGATTCTTGGTGCCTTTTTCATAAATGTTCCATTCAACATTTTATGTCCCCACTAGTCTTGTGCAGGCGTGAACCCCAAACACTGCGATATGCAAACACTTCAAACATCATCTCTCATTGCGCTGGCAGGGTGAAGTCACAGCTAAATAAAGTAGCTATAGTGTAAGGCAGATGCAAACATGCGACTGCGCACATTCAATTTCCTCTGCAGACAGAAAACTGAAGAAACAGCCCATCTGGCCAAAGTAAATACATCTGGCATCGTTCCTGCTTCTATTGTGGCTACATTCATGGCCCTGAAACTGAACGTGTGAACACATTGAGCCTGATTCTTTTTTACAGTAAGGGTCTGATCCTCATTTACACTAAAGCCTCTTTACATCACTTTGGCAATATAGAGAGTCTTTACTTGCTGTATATTACATTTACTTGTAAAGGTCTGATTCTTCTTTAATTGCATGGGGAGTGTAAATTACCCATTACACAACCAGAACAGCGTAAAGGGGCCTTAGTGTAACAGAGAATCATGTCCATAATTCTTTAACACCATATTCCACTCACTGTGTTCCAAACCCAAACCATTCCAATGGCCTCAGCATTACACAGTGAGCTGTCTGCAGCTGGTTCTCAGCATCGTGCTCAGGAAAAGGAGCAGTCAATTCGACTCAAATAGAGATTGTTCCAAACCTTTGATCAAGACTGTAAGCACTGTTCAGTTCAAAAAAGTTTGAATTTATTCTATATTTTTCCATTTCAGTCTGTCTGCTCATGGCCAGGACCAGAAGAAAAGTTGTTCTCATGAGACTTCCAGCCCAGTTTTGTGACTCAAGAAGTCTGGGTTGCTTTGGATGTGGTGCAGAAAAGCATTTGAACTTGGGGTTCCTTCTAAACCAGACCTCTGAACTTCTTGGGCCAGATATTCAGGTGGTGTAAATCAGCATCGTTCTATTAGTCAATGGCAGTATGCTGCTGTATGCCAGATGGGGATCTAGTCCTTAGGACCTCATCTGTCGCTAGTTTAATTCTTAGATACTATGGGGACAGGCACTTAGCAATATCCTCCATAGCTAACTAGCTTCTTGCGTTCCTCTCATTCGCTTCACCCTCATATTCCTTGTGCCCTACAATACATATGAACAACGCAAAATGGAATGTTCTATATTGACTTCAGGTGCTCATATCCTAACCTTGCAGACTGTGACTTCTATGCCCTGTTGGTTCAAACTCAGTTCTCAAGGACGCAAAGGCACAGGACACAGCTGATAGAGACACATGATCAGTTCCCTCTGTCTGGCATACTGGAGATCACAGCAAAGATTCGGACCCTCGCAGCCTGGTTCAACATCATCACCCCTGCAATTACTTAGCCCTGAATGATTGGTTATTGATCAGCACACTTAATTAGCCCTCTGTCATGACCTGACTAGGTGGATTACAGAGGCCACTCTGCGTGTGCCTGATCCAATAGCCAATGACATCAGTGGAAAGACTCCAGCTGAGTTCAACAGGCTTTGGATCAGGCCAGACCTATCTAGTGATGTGCCTGCCTGGCCCCCTTTTCAGGAAGCTGACAATCTCTACTGTCGCTCTGCCAGAGGCACACAGCACACAGTCTCCTGAAAGGAAACAGGACTGTAATGGCAACAGTGTGAGGGACAGGTTTGTGGTCAGAATCCCCTCAACCTCAGGGGTCTCTGGACACGTTTGCTCCCAGCCAAGGCACTGGTTTTACCAGTAGCTGTAGATAAATGGGAGCAGGTGAAACAGGCCAGAGGAGCTCACTACAGAAGCTGAGGAATAAAAAGTGATTGTAGAGAGAGGTCCGACGAGGAGTCTGAGTCCCAGATGTAGCCTTCCCAATTCCCCAGGTGTGCTTGGCCATCTGTTAGCTATTTCGCTATTTATTAGTTTCCGAGATTGTTAACCTGACCAAGATCATTCCTCTTTAGGGATCATAAAAGGACAGGGGATGAGAGGGAGAGCTGGTAGCCAGATTGCATAGGGTGCCTATTATCAGGATTCTCATGTCTCACAGCTGGACTTGGCACGTGGATGACCTGCTCTCCTTCTAGTCTTCACCAGAACCTCGGCAAACTAAAGACAGCAAATCACCAGCCAAGCCTGCAGGCATTTAGCGCAGCTTTTCTTAGCTCAAGCGAGTCTGCCCACATCTCAGAGATGCGTGCAGGGGGTGAGGTTGTGGTGGGGGGAGATGGTGGAAAGATGTTGCACCAGTGAGGTTTCTCGACTGATGTTTGACAACTTGTCACAACATGACATGATATATTAACTAGAGGGTTGGTTCCATGCAGAGTGGATTTGGAACTGACTGTATTGAGATGGGCCACAGAAGATTGTGCAGAGGGTAAACAGGGCTGCACAGTAGCATCCCGTATCACTGCAGAAAGCAGACGATGTGTCCCACCTTTGCTTGAGCTTTGCAGTAGGGAGGTGGAGGGAAACATTCAACAGCAGTATTTGGTCAAACATCACTCAAAGAAATCCTCATCAGCACAGCATCTTTCCATCCCTCAGCCGGGATGTGAGAGACCCGTGTTCAACTCCCTCCCCTCTGCCAGAGGGAGAGAGAAGATTTGAACAGGGGTTTCCTGCTTCTCAGGAGAGCGCGCTAGCCACTGAGTTATGGGATACTGTAGTATGCAGCTCCCTCAGTGTGTCCTATTGAAGTTGGTCCCCTGTGAATAAATAATGGAAGAGTGACTGGAGCAGGGGGACTGGACTCAGTCTCCCCCATGGATGTCCTAACCACTGGACTACGGAGCCTTTCTTTCTAGCCCACTGACTATTTAAGTACTTAAGGTTTTCCAGGCCCCTTCCCAAGGCATCATTTCCAGCTCACTCTCCTTAGAGCCCATCTCCAGTGTGTTCCTAGTCTCATTTTGCCCTTGCTCCAGGGCTCCACTTTCCCAATCCTTCCCCTGGGAGCTCCCAGAGTTGCTTCTCTCCCACAAAACATTCCCAGCAGCCCCAAGTCAGATCCCCCTGGGAAAGAACTCCTTGTAGAACTGCACTTACCCAGGCCTCCCAGCTTATGAGTCCCACCTCTGCTCCTGGGATCCACCCTCCGGTATCAACCTCAGCTTCCCCTAACCAGGCTGGATCTTGCCCTTTTGCTAGGGGCCTCTGCACAAGATCTCCTGTAACTCAGAACGAGATTCCCCGCCCTGGCCAGCTCTCACCAACAACTTCTTGCCCCTTTTGGTCTTCCTAAGAGCTTTCTGCTCCAGCTCTCCTTGGCTGCTCCTGTCTCTTGCCTGTCTCCCTTTTGACATGACCCAGGTATCTTCTCTTAAGTCCTGTTGGGAGGCCGCTGACAAGTTACAGGTGCACTAGCCCCCCTGCTTCCTTTTAAAGGGGCCAGCCACCCATTCATTTCAATGGAAGTTAGGAGTGCAATCCCAAAAGGTACATAGACACTTAAGACCAGTTTTTAGGCATCACTACAATCCACAGACCTCCTGCTTGGCTGCCACCTAACCTTGTGGGCACCTAATCTTGTCATCACTTCAGTTATTGCTGTAAAGGTTCCCTAGATGCCTATTTTTCTGCCTCTAGGCATTTGGGTGCCTGTCTCCTGTCTACACCCCACAGCAATTCACAAACAGGAAGGCAAGCGTCCAGCTGCCTAACTCATGTGCAGGGCCTGATCCAGTAGGCGTGCTCAGAGACTGCTACAGGATTGGGCCCATCACACTAAACAGCGGGTGGGGACGGGAAGAGGCCCTCCCTTTTAGCCTGGAGGTTAGGGTACTCAGCCTGGATGTGCGAGCTACTCCTCGCTCGGCTCAAGTCCCCCTCTGCCTGATGAGGCAAAGGAGCTGAGACAGGGCTCTCCTGCCTCTCAGGTGAGTGCCCTGACCACTAGCCCAATTAAAATTTAGTTATTCAATTGTTTAATGAAAGTGGAACAACTTCATCAGGAGAGACTGAGCGGTCCTCCCTCAGACTGTTCCATAGCTCAGTGGGGAGGGCCCTCACCTGAGAGGTGCTAGAGCCTTGCCCAAATCTCTGCTCCTCGGGCAGAAGGCAGACTTGGGTCAGGGATTCCTCACTTCTTGGGTGAGTGCCTTAACCATTGAGCTCAGAGCTAGAAGGCAGATGTCATCCTCCCACCCAGCAGCCATTTTGTATGGAGTTAGGTAGCCTCTGAGCACATTCACTGACTGGACCCCCCCATTCATGAATCACAAGCAGAGAGAGGTGCCTCCCTGAAACCCGGACTTAGGTGCTAAACTCCAAGATAACGGTGAGACTTAGCACCCACCCCTGTTGTCGCCGTCTCCCATTGGCTAGCTTCGGCAGCTCCCTGCCTAGCATGCTGACCTAGGGGATCCCATTCTTAAGCACCAGTCATTGTCTAGGGAGCTAAGGAGCCAGTCTCAGGCTTTTTGGATTGCGGCGTTGTTCCTGTGGGCTTCTAGGCACCTAACGTTAGGTATCAGGGTGCAGAGCAACACATCATCTCAGGCTCTTTTGTGGATTCAGGCCTAGGAACCTAAATATCTTTGTGGATTCGGGTCCCTGTGACAGGATCCTTTCTTTTGGGTTGAGCATTAAAGATGCAGAAATATCCCAGCAGCTGCTCCTGTGGGCTCATCGATTCCATCAGCTTTCAGGCTCTAGAACAATTGACACTGAGAACAGTTGCAAGGCGAAGAGCAGGAAAAGCCCCAAAGCTGCCCCAGCACTCTGACCCTTGGAGCCATTAACTTGTGTATGATCCAGCCTGGCATGTCATCCCACCCTCAGAATATCCCTGTGTCACCTAGACATCGCTTTTTACACTCTTTCTGAGGCTCATTTCAGTTGGTTTGTACCCTGAACGTATATCCATGATGCCAGGGTTTCTCTCTCTCTCTGCAGAGTTAGTCTCAGTCCCAGGGCTAGTGGGGGAGTCAGGGCCAGACCTGGGGACATTTCACCCCCATTAACTGACTAACATTCTCTGTCTCTTTAAGATGAATGCACAAGGGAGGTGCCAGAATTTTTTCCCCCATTCAGTTCCGTAAAACAATCCTCTCCCCAGCTCCTGCCAGCTGAATGCTGCTTTTGTCAAGGAGCAGTCACAGTTTGAAAGGTCCAAGCAAGCCTTATCCAAGAGTTTATGAGCAACGGCGTACAGGCACCTCTGAAAAGAGCAGCATGCAACATGGCCCACTTCAGATTTTTTGTTTTGTTTTAATCTCAGTATAATTTTGGATAGCATTTTAATAGGGCATCCTATTTCAAAGGCAAGGAGTAGGATCTGTGCAAAGCACTGGATAGTTTCTGCATTAATTGACCATTAAATCCTCCTCCTCTGCATCTGCATTCTATTGTTAGAGAATGTAAAACTGTTTATAAGGCTTTCGGCATCTTAAAGCAAACCATCTATGGAAGTTACGCCGCTGCAGAGACCATAGTAGCATTATAGACTTCAGCTCTAATCCAAGGAGAGGAAAAGTGGGAAGAACAGAGCAAACAAAGGATTTCTGGGGCCACAGCCTCAACTGGTGTAAATTGACGTAGCTCTATTGACTTCAAGAGAGTCATGCTGAGATACCCCGGCTAAGGAGCTGGCTCTTGGTCTGTAATCATCATAGATGGTCAGCAGCTACACTCACCTGCGCAGCTTCCTAGTCAGTTGTCCATGATTTAACTCCTCGTGATCTTATTCCAAGATCAAGAGAATGAAGTTCGGAGCAGTCCCCGCCCTGCAATGAGTTGCAGCGTGAACAGGTGACTGGGAGGTGGAGAACAGCAGCCCAGGGCTCATCACTAGGGTACAAAGGGGAATACCAGCTCCAAGAGCCAGAAGCACCAGTGCATGAGCAGCAGTTGGAACCTCACTGCTTTAAAGCATGAAAGGGAGTAGATTCCAAACAGCAGAGGGATCAGTGATGGGGCACAGCTGGCTGGCCTCTGTGAAAGTCACAGCCTCTTGTTCTCTGCAGGGTCCATCGCGAGAGGTGTTGAGCGCCCCATATTCCACTAAAGCCAATAGGTGCCCAGTGCCATTCTGGTTCAAGAACCTGAGTCTGCACCTATGCAATCCACTGACCTTACAGCAGGGCTTGAATCTACAGCCCTGGCCTTTGCTAGGTGCTGGTGAACATTGCATTTCCACCTGACTGACTGCTGCAGCAATTCCAATCAAAGGGGAGAGCAGGCAGCAATACCTGGCCCCACCGCTATCTCATCCTAACCACTACAGTTTGTATCTAGAGAAAACAGAGACCAGCAGCAATGGCGTCCATTAACAAGTTCATGATGAGCTGAGGATGACTGGCCTAGGGAATCACTCCTAGAGAATGAGCCATTCATGGAGGTGGATGTCCTGGTGTCCAGCCACTTAGCGCTGCACAATGTGTCAGGGGAAAGAGAAACTCAGGGAACAATAAGAGCCCAGATCTCTTAGCTCATCGCCCTTTTCTCTAAACAAAAGCCCCAGCACCCCAAAACAAAGACTGACTCTCAAGTGGCACATCCCTCGCTGCCTCCAGCACTCATCGTGACCCAAAATGCTGCTGAATAGGACACGCCTAATAGAAAGAATCCTAGCATTTGAGTCACGTAAGCAATCCCATATGTATCTTGTATATAGGTATTGTACAGTTCCTCCCAGTATCTTGTATCTAGGTATTCAGTAAGGCCCTAACTATGCTATGCCCCTGGATTTGGAACTGTATGTAGGAACCATTCAAAAAAGTGTTTAAAGCCCTTCTTAAAAGGAGTCCAAATGAATTTATAATACTGGCTGCCTGCCAGCAAACAGAACGGGCATTTCAAATGAACAGGAACATGAACTTAATTTGCATCTACTGTTGATATTTAGGGTACCCTAGCCTATCACAAGCCCTCAAATATAATGGACACTAGTCCACAGGCCACTGGCATGATGCAAAACAGACACTGAACAGTAAAGGGAGACAAGGTGGGGGACCGTGTACCAACTTCGGTTGGTGAGAGACACAAGCTTTCCTGCCATACAGAGCTGTTCTTCAGATCTACTTAATTCAGCCAACAAGGATCAGGGGATATCTTTTGATGGCCTGAAAAGCCCACAATAACTTGCTGTTTGCAGTTTCTCTGGACTAGAGGGAGGCAGAGGAGACTTTTTAAGACCAGTTTTACAGCTTGGAGGAGTGCCTGGAATAGTCATTGCTTGTGTGCGGAGAGTTGAATGGGAGTCAGTTCAGTGGCTGGCTACACACTCTCCCGGTTAACGCCCTTCCCCAGATCCTTTAAATGATGCCGTGCCAGCTCCTGCCTTGCTCAAAGTGAGGCTGCCTTTCCCCTTCAGCAATGGAGATTTTGCAGCAGGTGAGGACCTAGGGGGCAGCTCTATGGCACACTCTGGCCTTGGCAAGAGCCCCATATAACTGGCTGCACCACACACACATCACAACCTTGTGGTGCACAAGTTGGATCCCCAGAAAGGTGGCAATTCTTAAAAAAAAAAATTCTGATCTACAGAACCCCCTGCTATCCCAGCACTGTCTGCCACCGATCTGCTACTGCTTCTCCATCCTGTACTGCAGGTCCCTTACTGAGCTACCCACAGGCACAAAGACAGCGCTACCAACACAGCTCTACCTGAGCCGACCTGCAGAACCCATGCTTTTCTAGCCCCAGGCCCATCTGGGTCCCCCATACCTGGGATCTCTTTAGTCGGCACTCCCCTGTAGAATGGCTACGGGAGGTGGAGCGCTCAGATGCACCCTAGAAGATAAACTGCTTTCTGCTACCTCCAATATTGGAGGCAGCCAGAGGCTAGTTCAGGCCCCAGCACACAGACTGCAAAGGCTGGTAATGGACCCCTAGGGCTTCATCCCTTCCTGCCCTCAGCATGCCAGTGACAAACCATAGCTCCACATCAGGGGAATCCTCACATGTCCACTAGAGGCAGCTTTGTTGTCCCTTTGCGCCATTGGAGCTGCACAAAGGAGTTTTCATGTGGAGCAGGCTCTGACCCATGTTACTCCCACCCTGTTTGCGCCCTGCTGTAGGTGCAAAGGGGAAACCAGGGTCTAGCATCTGACCCTGATGGGTCCCCACTTCCCCATCCCAGGACATACACCATTTCCTCTCTTGCCTGGCCAGCGACGCCTCATGAACCTTATCTCCCCTTCCTGGAGAGCTGGGACAGCCGGGGTAAAGCTAGGCTCATGAGTGCCCTGAAGCCAGGCACTTGGCAAAGGAGGAGGCAACAGATAAAACATTTACAAAGCCTGGACAGTTTTATTGCCTTGGGGAACTCAGTGGTTCTGTCTGACCCAGTTCTGCTTCTGGAGCTGAAAACTGGACAGGCAAGAGTGTCAAACCAGCTTGGAGAAAACGCCAGACAAGGAGTATGGGAGAATCCAAACACACACTTACGGCAGCCACACTAATTGGCACCAGCTGAGGATCTGGCCCTTGGTGGGATGCTGAGGGCATTTCAGGCCCTCCCAGTGACCAGTGTACATAGGGCAATAAGGCTGGAACTTTCAAAGGAACTTAAAGGAATTAGACACCCAAATCTCACTGAAATTCAATAAGCATTGGGCGCTGGGTCAGGCCAGTTTGTGGTTCATTACTCTGCATCAGCAACTCCTATCAGGCCAGACAAACTCACTACACCTAACACATTGCTGTCATAGTACTTGTCCAAACAGTGTCCTGCACGGTATCACATGAAAGGCACTGAGACACTGGTCATTAATAGCATGGCAAAATGTATGTGCTGACACTGTATAAGGAATTGTGCCTATATACCAAAATTACGTTTTCAAGACTGGAACAAGGCAGAATGGACAACCAGGTCTTCTGCCAGACAGAAGCACATCTATTCACCTATCTCCGTCTCTAAAGTAAATTACGCATTGCGAAACCAACACAAACGAAGTCCCGTTTGCATATTAAGTCAAAGGGAAAAACAGGTTGACTGGGGATGTGACACCAACAGGGCAGAACAAACTGGAGTCTGAACCCCAGGTATCATCCTGACTCTGGGAACAAAGTCAATGAACTTTGGGAAATATAAGAAGCAAAAGGACATTCCATGATCCATTTCATGGAGGAACACCCTTGGCAGAGACGGGGATTCATGAAGGAATGGATCCTGGATTGACCGAAATCCAGCAAGCTTGGCAGAAAGACTTGGAGGATGAGAAACTGCTTTAGATCCAGGCTGCAGTCCAGGGGTAGGCAACCTATGGCACGTGTGCCGAAGATGGCACGCGAGCTGATTTTCAGTGGCACTCACACTGCTGAGTCCTGGCCACCGGTCTGGGAGCTCTGCATTTTAAGTTAATGTTAAATTAAATTTCTTAAACATTTTAAAACCTTATTTACTTTACATATAACAATAGATTAGTTATATATTATAGACTTATAGAAATAGACCTTCTTAAAATATTAAAATGTGTTACTGGCACACAAAACCTTAAATTAGAGTGAATAAATGAAGACTCCGCACACCGCTGCTGAAAGGTTGCCGACCCCTGCTGCAGTCTATTAAGTGAAGCTTTAGTCTCTAGAAAGCACGTTATACTGCTGTTTACTTGTATCCATTTCCACTATCTTTACTCAATACTCTGCAAATCTCTGTTCTCTGTTAATTCACTTATATTTGTTTCCACTGTAAGAAGATTACAGTGCTGTGGGGTTATAAAGGACCTGAGCCTGAGTGGTAACCTTCCTGCTGCATGTACACTGTTTGGGGACAGCTTACCTGGCAATTACTGAGAGTGTCCCGTGACATGGGCTGGACACTACAGGGGGAGTTTGGGGACTGGAGTGCACCACGTATCAACTTGCAAGGCAAAGGAAGGGCAGGCAGAGTTCTGGTGAGTTTGTTGAGTGGCTGACTGACCAGGAATGGCAGAGAACTGATGCACTGCTTAGCATCAGCATCTCTCTCTCACACCGAGGCAAGGGAGCAACACTGTGATCTATGGTTCTGGACATGATCTGAAAATGTTGCAGGTATCTAACTCCCAAAGGCTCCTTTGACATCCCCAGTCTGATCTCCCAGAGCTGCTCTGATGATCTCCATTGAACCTGTGTCACCCGTACAAACCATCCATATACATGGGTTTGTTCTTTCAGTTTAGGAGTAAGAACCTTGGTACAGAATATTTCCTGAGGATTACTCACAGGCCATACCCCTCAGGCCATCAACCCTCAGCCAGCCATTAATCCTCTGGAAGTGCCCAGTGCCTCACTGGTAATTACTTAAATAAACTTCCCTTCCACGGTAGATGAGACGGGGACATTTTTTCCCTGACATATACCAATAATGTTTTATTTAAGGTAAGATAACATGAGATGTTGGGGGCGGGGGTGATGATCTGCACCTGACTAAACACTGAAACACATCATCCATGGATGGATGGTTATAGCAGAGTTTTTGCCTATTAGCATCTACGCCCATTCTGCAGCCAGTGGAGTGGGGAGGAGTAATTCCCAGCACACAAGGGAGGAGGAAAACAGCCCTAGTATGGTTTCACCTTATATATGCAGGCATATATTCTCCATGCAAATCTGTCTCATAAATCACTGAATCCTCCCCAGGTGCACCGGGGAGTAATTTTCTAGGAAAATACTGTTCCGACTGAAGGACTCAGCATAGCAGAATATTCTTTGTGAAGGATAATATCCAGGATGGAGGTGACTTGGAAACCTGCCATGCTCAGAAAACGATTCAGCCTGCCTGCCCTGAAATCTTTCACCACAACTATTGCAGATGGAGCAGAATTGGCAGGCAGGAAGTGCACTGTTGTGCTTAGCTCCACCGCGCTGCAGTGCAATGGGGCTAGTGTGCTCTCGTAGCCATATGCAAACTTGAAGTCCCCAACATGAGCATCACCAGAAGGTGAGAGTGGGGAAGATAATGGTAAGACAAAGCACTTCTTCATTACCTGTCACAAAAATATTCCAGGGCATGTCACCCTTCAATCACAACTAAAAGCAGCAGCAGCAGCAACCACATACCTCACCGGTATTGATTTGAAAGGCCAGATCCTCAGCTGGCATAAATCAACATGGCTCCATTCATATCACTGGAGCCACGCTAATTTACATCAACTAATTCAGCCCTAAAATTGCAAGAGTTGCATAGCTTTTAAGCCTAGAAGGGACCATTATGCTCATGCACTCTGATCTGTTTCTTAATACAGGGCACAGAATTTCACCCAGTAATTCCTACACCAAGTCTAAACTCAGCCTTTTGCCTTCCAAGTATAGTTAGTGGGACATCTACGTAAACAGCTCAAACACACAAGAGTTTCTAAATCATTTATAGTGCAAACTAAGAACTTATCACCATTCTCTGACTCCCAGGCAGAACTAGGATTCGTTGTTCGTTTTATGTAATAATAAACATCATCATCTTCTTCCATTTTATGTGTAGGGTAGTTTTATTGTAGAGCTGCTTGTGAGTACAGACAGGACTGTTTATGTTTCAGGGTGAGAGAAGAACAGCATTTAATTTGAAGGGGAAACCCCCATTTAAATGACAAGGCCATTGCAAATGGATAGGAAGAAAAGAGAAAAGGGAAGTCAATTAAGTTAGTCCATTTATGTGGGAGGTGCTCAGATACCATGGTGATGGGCAGCGGCATAAAACCCATAAGGATTAATAATCAGAAGAGAAAAGCAAACCAGAAAGATATGCTGGGCCAAGATTTTGAACAGAATCAGAGGAATTGTCATATTGGGTCGGACCAGGGGTCTGTCTAGCTCATTATCCTTCTCCAGTAGTGGCCAGCGCCAGTTGCTTTAGAGGAAGAAGCAAGAAGCTCTGCAGTAGGGCAGTGAATGGATGTCCTGACCCCAGAGAACATTTCTTCCTACCCCTAGTTAGCTAGTGGTTGGCTCATGCCCTGCAACATGAGGATTTATGTTCTTCTTGTTTATTTCTTTGTAATATTTACTAATATGACTTTTGCTATTGTAGAACAGCTGGTCGCAGTCCAGTTCAGAGTGAGCAGGTATCCACCGACCAAAACCACCATCACTGTGGGAACTAATTGGCATCCTTTGTGGGCAGGCTCAGGGCAATCTGTTGTGTTTGTTAGATTTGGAAAATCACCCCAAAGTCCACCACATGGCGAGTCCACGGAGGAGTGTGTGACCATCAGACATTCCCTAAAAATACAGCTACCTGCAATAGTTTGACCCCTGCACCTCTGGAATGAAAAGAGGACCCACAACACTGTTAGCAGGGAACTGAAAATTGCCAGTGACTTAAAATGAGGTGGAAAGCTCCAGGTTTGATGATCCAAGCAAAGGCTACTCATCATCCTGATTCCCTAGCCAAACTCACCCTGCAGAAGGGAATTCTTGCCATCAACTGGCCTAATTAAAAGGCACTGAACTCTGCAGCAGTTATTCCTTGAAGTGCCTTAATACAACATGACACCCGGCATACGCACGGAGCCCGGTCATGCACCCATGCACAGACGGTTCTCATTTCTAAGGGGCTTTCGCATTCGTGGGGGGTTTACCATCTGCAGCATGCTTCCTCCATTTATTCTGTTGGGGAGATCTGGAGCGGTGAAGTGGTGGTTTGTTACATACCTGGGCTCACATTCACTTAGGGCTCTGGCAGGCTAGACATTCTGCAGAAGGCCTCGTTGAGTGGAGGGGTGGCACAGCTCAACATGAAAGGTCAGTCGAAAGGGAAGGTTTCAAAGCTGCTGCACAGGCTAAGATTGGCGTTAAAACCTTTCCTCGGGGGGTATTAAAGCAGAAGGAACAAAACAAGCTGATCCTGGGTCTTAGCCTTTAGCTGCAGCATTACTTCCAGGTCACAGGCTCCTGCACAGTAGGAACAATTAGCTCCTGATCCTCTGGAGCAGTGTCTTTCTAAGTAGCCTAATGGTATGGAAAGGGTCTTGAAATGGTCTAAAATCAGGGAGCACTGGGGCACAGATGAACTCCAGAGGATTTTGGAGGCAGGTTCTACCACTGACTGTCCCTAGCCACCTACTGCTTTTGCTCCAGGAATATGGTCCCAGAGCATGGAAAGGAGGTGGATTCTGCTGGTATATGGTTCGCCTCTCACTCTGTCATCTGCATTCCAGGAATGAGGTCCCAGAGCACAGGATCTTTCTGGCCTTTTCTAGGGAAGTGCTGGCCTCAACTTCCCACTCTCTTTCCAAGGATGGGCTCCTGGATACTGCCAGCGGTATGACCTGCACATGCTCTGACTCACTTTCCAAAGACAGGCTCCTGGAACGTATGTATCCTTAAGAGATGATTCCAGTTCAGCCAGCCTGGTCCTCCCCACTGCACTCAGGAATATGTGCTTTTCCTTCTTGTCGTCCCAAGAACATTTCACTCTACAGATCCCAAATCACAATATTTAGGCTGGGATCAGCAGACTCTCATGCAGTTGGCTTGAGAGGGTTTTAGTTTCCACCAGAACCACATGCCCAACCCTAGGAAGAAACTTTTCCTTCTGAAACCACAGTGAGACAGTGACCAGGAAGAAGCAGACATCATCAGCCCTGAAGACTGAAGTCCCCTCTATCTGCAGAACATTAAAGCATAGGCAGGGAGCAGGCGCAGGCTCCCCACCAGTAGATGGTAGCCTGATCTTGTGGGACCCATCTCTAAGGATGAAAAGAGAGTTCACTTCCCTTGACCCATTGCATCATTGGCCCCCACTGCTGAAAGTGCCAAAAGGATGTCAGTCAGTGCCAGACCGTGCCAGAGCACGCAGTGATGATTTCTGGTATGGACACCTGCCCCCCCGAGGAGCTGGGATGAGACCCATCAGTTCATTTATATAGGTCATCAACCCTCAACACGTTCTCAAGGGCAATGAAAGAAATCAGTATTCTCCTAGGATTATTTCCTTCCACTGTGTGTGTACCATCACTGTGAAGTGTGGGGTGCAAGCCTTCTCTTGTGACTCATGTATGTAGAGACTCTCAGCCCACTACTGCTGCCAGCTTGTAGCATTATTCTTTTAGTTCCTGGGATAAGGACCTGTGCTTTTAGATCTGAAGGTCCCAGGTTCAATCCCCTGTCGATGAGCCATGAGAGTGGTCATTACAGGCAGACATCAATTGTCATTGTAAGGTTGCTCATGAGCGCCAGGCTCCTTATGTTTAGGATGGGAGGAAAGCACTGAAATATTTGTTTTGAGATTTAAACACAAATAAAGGAATATAATGGTATTGCATACAAATAGTGAGATCAAAGGAAGATTAGATTAATTTGGGACATATGAATATTGATTGGGTCCTTTTAAGATGACCGATAATATTCTCCTTCATAGCCCTAAAAATGGATGGCACGTGAAATGCATCTGAATTCGTAATAATAAAATAATTATTGTATATTATTGAACTAAGAATTTATTATTAAAAATACATTTAGTGAGGTTGGACCACAAAGCAATAGATACTTGCCTCTGGCATAGCTGCTAAACCTCAGTAAATAGCGATTATTAGAAACATGTTTACTGAGGCTTAATGATACCATATGTATCAGCGGCAAAAGAGTTCCGTGGCACCATATAGACTAACAAACATATTGGAGCATGAGCTTTCATGGGTGAATACCCACTTCGTCAGATACATGTGTATCAGTTACACAGGTCTTAAAACCCAGTCAGTATGTTCATAATCCACAATTTACTGAGGATTTATAGCACTGGAATAGATCTACTGGTCTTCAGATATTGTTGCTGAGCCCTAAGAAAGGTCATCTCAATGTTCATTTGATAGTGAATTATGGTATAATACATGGGGAAAGGACTGTAACAACCAAAGGCCAGAAAAAAAAATACACCCAATTTCCTGCTCCCAAATCAAGACAATAATATGGCTCTGTAACTGACCAGTCACCTAACTCCTTCCATCTTTCTTCGAGGGGCTGTTCCAGTGGGTTTGAACTACAGTCCATGAATCATTTGGAGGACACATCCAGAACTATTTCAGCCACAGCAGTTCAGCCACGGACGCTCAAACAGTGACACCTCCTGCTCGTAGCAACACAGTTCAGGGCTTTCTTAGGGTTTCCAGGGGCCATTTGACCCACTACATTCAAAAAGCCTCTCTCCATCCCAAGAGGGGTCTTTCCTTGTCAGGAGTGTTGTTGCAAATTGACTGCGATCACAACTGCAATGACACTAAAACTGGACGAAAACCAAATACCACCCAGGAGGACAGAACCAAACTGCAGACTGGCCTGATTAGATCAGTGCAGGCCACAGCAATGAGAGGAGACTGAGGACTGGTAAATGGAAAATCCTTCACCTAGGGAGAGGAAATGAACACAAGATGTAGTGCAAAATGGGAGGAGAGGGAAAAGTAACCAAAGAGTTCTCTGTTGGGTCTGGAACTGAAATGTGTCTTCAATTATTATTTTCGCTAAAAGAACTTTGTCCAGATTGTCCACTGGGGTAAAGCAATGTAGGTCTATTGAAATCAACAATGCTGCGCTGATTTGCACCAGCTGTGGATCTGACCCCACCAGTCTGAAAGGGCCAAATTGGGTAAGGGGGAAGGGATGCTGGTTCCGTCTTTGCATAGCATGATCTTGCCAAGATAACTGGACTTTTGAACAAGATTCCTTCCTTCTGACTATTTTCCCTTCTTTCCTGCCTGTTCTGAATACTTGAGTTCAATGTCCATGGTGTGTACCAGACTAACAATCCCCGAGATTCACATCCTCTCTGCATCCACAGAGCTGGTTCCTTATTCACTAATGAATGAGAATTCTTTTAGAGATGCTTAGAAACCCAGGCATTTATTCTTGGATTTGTAAAAAAAAAAAAAAAAAAAAAAAAAAAAAAAAAAAAAGATTATTATTGAGATCACAATAGTGCCTAGAGGCCCCAGCCAAGATCAGGGCTCCATTGCTCTGGGCGCTGGACAAACACATAGTAAGAGACAGCACATGCCCTGATGTGTTCACAGCAGCAATCAACAAGGCAAAAGGGGAAGGGGATGCACAGAGAGGTGAAGTGACTTCCCCACGGTCACACAGCAGGACTAGAACTCAGGGCGTCTGTCTGTTTGCCCATTGGCATCCACTACTAAGCCAAGCCACTTCCCATGGAGAACAAGAGGAAGGAAACCCGCTCTGATGATTGAAGAACTCCCTTAAGCCTGTCGTCTTTTGTTAAGGCTCATGTATTCCAGTACAGGTGACATCATGATTGCCGGAGCTGGATGGGTGATGCTATAAAATGCATGAAACCATAAAAAATGTCAACAGCCACAAGCTCCATTGCTGCTATGTCTGACAGCTCTTTGCTGCCCAGCTAACACAAATTTTCTAAGAGGCAGTGGCCGAGCCAGGTTTTGCAACTGGGGGGTGGGGGCAATGAGTCATTGATTGTGGGGCAGAGAGCAAGCCCACCCTACATTCAGCTAGCAGTAATGGCTCCTGTCCCGTGGGGCTGGACCCAATTCCCCACTCCAGGCATTGCAATCTGGCACATGGGGTCAGAGCACCACTCAGGTTTGGCCAACCCACCCCTCTGTCATGACGAAGTGGCAGCTGGGCTGAATTTGAGCAAATGACATTGCCACCCGGTACATGGGAGTCACAGTGCCATGCAACCCCACATGCCATGTCGCAACTCTGGGAGTGGGGAGCTGGGCCCAGCTCCGCAGGGCAGCAGGCACCACTGCTGGGCAAGAGCAAGGCAGGCTTACTCTCCAGTCCCAAAAAGGCATCACACATCCACCTAAAAGGTCACTTGCCGGAGAGGGCTATTAGTTTCACCACTGACTATAGGGAAAGATCAAGTAAACTTCTCTCAGAAACTCTGACAGAAAGTGAATCTGAAGGAGCAGAAGAATAGCTATCCCTTTTTCATTGTCACCATTGCCACCTCATAAATAATAATTGCACTGTATTGAGGGGGTAGTGCCAAGGGGCCTTGGTCTGGGATCAGGGCTTCATTGTGCTAGAGTCTCTACAAAGGTATCATAAAAAGATGGTTCCTGCTCCAAACTCTTCTAACCAAGGCTGCAACCCTGGCCTGACTGAAGTCTAGGGCAAAACTCCCATGTTGAGATGACAGCCAACAGGGGGATATAACACAGACACCCTGAGAACATGGTAACAGGGAGAGGATTTAGAACAGTGGGAACAGCGCACCAGCTGCCTAACCAATTTCTTTTGTTTTCTAAGATCTCTCCCATCCCGCACACTCTTAGACATATGCTTACCTCTGTTCACGTGAGGAGCCCTATCCCACCCAGGCGCTTAGATGGCACTCATTTCCTTGGTGTCTGAGCAACTCAAAACTTTTAGTGCATTTATCTTTGTGGCAAGTACAGTTACCTGCATTTTATAGATGGGGAACTGAGGCACTTGGCCAAGGTTACACAGAAGGCCCGTGGCGTAGCTGGAAAATGGACCCAGGTCTCATTGTAAGATTCAGACCATCACCAGGACTGCTGGATCATCCTTCTCTCACTAGAATTACTTACCTGTGTAATGTTAAGTGCTTGCACTGTATCACTGTCTATATTAATGTAACACTGACCAGTGGTTTCCCTCTTCTAGTCTCTGCTTCTCCTTCCTCCAACAGTTTGGAAAGAGTGAAGCAGCTTGCACATCAGGGCTTGAATGGGAGACATATAATGAGGGAAGTGACTTTTGCTGCTAAACTTCTCCCTACAGGTAAGTGATCAAATGTGACATTTACACATTGAGTTAATGTTATGCTCTCTTTGCCGTGAGCTGATCAGTACAAGTGATTTGATGTGGGTGGACTGTGCACATTAAGGAGAATGGAGAGGATAACAGGTAAATGAGAAGGAAACTCTTGGCCCTCCTTTTCCACAGAGCAACACCAAAGGAGTCAAACTGACTCCAAGGACCAAGGTGAAGTGTATAAGGTGGAGTCAATTATGGGGGTGTAAGGAGACCTAAGTGATCATCAGAGAGTCTAAGGACTGTCAGGAAGTTTAAGATGGTGTAACGGGCGTGCCAATGAGCCGGAAGGAGGGGTCAGATTCACCAACTTAGACTCCTCTCTGAATCTGGGTCTAAATTTCAATACATTAAACTGCTCAGAAGTCTAGCCTCAGGCACTCAGTGTTATACAACCTCCACCTCTGGATGCCTCTGCAAATGTACCTGCCATCGATTCTTTTTGTCACGTTCTGCCAACAGCCAGTTCTAAGTGCCAACTTACAATGCCACAGTATTGTTGGGGTATCATCAGTAGGCTGACAGAAGAGCGTGGGAGCAGATGGATGATAAGGCAGGTGGAGGAGAAAGGAGCAAAATAGGTACTAAAAACAAACCCTTAGCTCACTTGAAGGAAGAAGGGAGGGCACCAGACTAGTCAACATAACACTTTTCAGTATAAGGAGATCAACTGGCTATGCACTCAGATGATGAGCAAAAACATAAATGCTAGGGCTCAGAGTTTCAAAACTGCCTAGGGGAGTTAGATGCCCAAGTTCTGTTAATTTTCATTTGGAACTGGGCCCCTTTTGAAATCTCAGCCTAAACAGACAGGTGTATTCATTTCCCACAGAGGCTCAGGGATGTTTAAAGAGCAAGGTTCTCTGCATGAAATACAAACTTTCAGAATGTAAGAACAGCCATACTGGCTCAGACCAATGGTCCATCGAGCCCCATATCCTGTCTTCCAACAATGGCCAATGTCAGAAATAAGAAATATATCCAAAATGAGAATATAGGAAAAATGGAAAAAATGACTTCCTATTCCAATAAAGACCATCCCCTGCCCTTAGGGTACAGGGTCTGGAATTTAAGCTTAGTGTATCTTTAGCAGGTGCTTGCCAGCTATTACCAATCAGGATGTATAATACACTGGGCATTGTCTTATGCAAACAAGCACCACTAGAGGCTACCACACACTGTACTTCATTAAATAAACAAGCCTGCAAGCCAATGAATGTATTCATTTCAAGGAGGAAGTCAGAGGTAGAACTGGAATCTGGGTCCCTGGCCGATGGCAGAATCTCTTTTATATGTAACACACAGTGTATAACACCTTGCTCCCTAAACTCTCCCCCAACTAAATGAGCTAGGACTTGTCCTTGAGCTCCCCCACACGAGGTCACAAAATTAAGCAACGGACATGGCAGCAAATGGGTATTTTTTTCTGCGACTCCTGTCTTGTAGTTATGCTACCGTGTAAAATAACTATAATCATTTATTATGAATAGAACTAGTTGACATTTTACACTTTTTTTTTTAATATAAAAAGGGCCTTTTTTCAAAACTAGAACTTTTTTGCAAAAAATTGTTCACATGATCAGTTTTCTGTTTCTCGTGACATTTTCTGGTGTATCACATTTTTTACTAACATTTTTATTGACATATCCACCAGCCATGTTTTCAGAATCATTAATGATATTTTTCCATTTACTGACAATGGCATTTTCTTACTGAACAGAGTTATTGATAAACAAAAAGCTTTGAGAATTTTAGTAAAATTTGCAGTAAATAGTATAGTAGAAAATGGGCCCATTTTGAACCCTGAAAAACGTGAAATATTTTGAAACTTTACATAATTTCCTTATTTTCCACTTATCACTACCACCACTTAATTTAAAATGTGTAGGTACATGTACAAAAATAAATTCATAGATATTGACAAATGTGATCAGATACCATGGAGATGTGTATGATCTTTAGAAGTCAGTTACAGAGCCTGAAAGATATCAACTCCCATTGATTTCAACTAAAAGCTTTCTATTGGTTGCCACAGGCTCTGGAACAGGCTTCTTTTTTGCAGATGGGAAACTGAAGCAGAGGGAAAAAGATACCTCCCTCTATCTCACAGGGTGCTGTGAATATAAATGCATTAATGTATGTGGGAATCTCAGATATTACAGTGAAAAGCAGCATAAAATTATGTAATTAAATCATTAAAATTAAACAACATCAAGAAATAAGATTTATCCGCTTACCACAATAAATGATATTAAAAAAAACAAAACACCACACAACCATACTGCCACCTGTCTTCCTCAAGCAAATCATTCTTGACTGAGGCAAAAACCTGAAGAAAGAGACTGCAGCTGTCACAGGACCACTACCTTCTTCACTCCATTGACTGGAGGTGGGTGTTACAGGAGCATTTTATAAATGAGAGATACTGATATATATATTTAGAGTTAGTTAACAGAGAAGATTCCGGTAGATGTCGCTCAAGAATCTGTAGCATAATTCCTGGTTTTGTAGGCCCAATAAACCTTGCTCTTGTGCATTTAAAATGGTTTCTTGTGTTCAATAGAGCTGAACAAAACTTTTGCACAAAATTTTTATTCTGCAAAAAAATGCAGATTCGACAACACTGAAACCTTTCACGAATGTGTGTCGATTTCACAAAATTATTTCTCTAAAACCATTTTTTTGAATTCCACAAACTTTGAACTGGGCAATGTTGTCATTTTCCAAACAAAATATTCAGAATTTTTTGTTTGAAATGACTTGTCATTTCAAAATTTCCTTTAAAATTAAAATTACTCTAAAACTTTACTTCATAAGTTTTTGGAAAACTCAGAATCAAAATGAGATGTTTCAGTTTTGCCTAATATACATTTCATTTAACCCAAAACAATTTATTTACCTAAGTTCTTGATTCGATAAAAATTTTTAAAAAAAATTCTGTTTCAGCCCAAACTGGACCTACTCTTTTTTCGATATTTCAAAATTGACAACGAACCAAGAAAACCATTTTTCACCAAGCTCTAGTATTTCTCTCTTTACTTGAAGCATTTAACACTGGGGATTAATTAAGACTGATATAAACTTGGGATCTGATCCAAAAGCCAGGCTCCAAATGAGGGAGCCCTCCTGCAGGAACAATAGCATGTGGTCATAAAAAGACCCCATTGTGATGCGTACGCGCAAGGAGGCAGGGTTTTGACTGCTTGAGTAAGCCTAACTTTGGCATTTCCTCATCTCTCAGTGTTCCAATTTGCAACTTAAGGGATCTTTTAATGTAGTTTTTTTCCCCTATGGAATACACAAAATATAAAGCTAATGATGATCATGAAAAAAAATCAAAATCATTTACCTTTCAAAGGGCAGCTCAAATAGGACTATTAAAGTGTAATTTGGTACATCATAAACTTTCCTATTAGAACAGAAAATGGAGCTGCTTGCCTGAATTGCCAATTGGAAATAAAATAGTAAAGGGCTATGATCATTAGCATTGCTCCTTCTATTCAGATTACTTCTCATCAGTGGCATGAACAGGAAGAAGGTTTACATTTAGATGACTGCCATATCTCTGGAAGACAAGAGAGATGGGAATAGAAGCCTTGCCCTTTAGCACTGGCATGTGCATATTCATTAAGGGTTTGATCCTGTGCTCATTGAAATGAGCGGCAAGGTTCACGCTCACTTCGGCGGTGGCAGGTCAGGCCTGCGATTACAATTGACCCTCCAGTCCCTCAAATTTCATGCCACCAAAATGATTGGAGAGAGACATGCTAGAAATACCTGCAATGGGATCTGAACTCCTTGAAAGCTGAGCATTTTTGGCAAATCCCCAAATGATTTGTTTTTATTTTAGGAAAACTGACTAGTTTCAGTACAAATTGGCCCATTTTTGAGGAAAACTTAACACTGAAAACTTTTGCAGTTGCATGTTTGCCAGAATGATTCCCTCTGCTGCAGTCAGACGCTGAAGGTGGTCCTCCTGCTCTGATACTTCCCTGACCCACAAGGTATAAGTTAACTCAAAGTCACATACGCACACAATAAAACATACACTGTTATTTGTCTAACAGTAACCCCTGGAGGCCCTAACTCAAATCAGTGCCTCACTGAGCTGGGCACTGCACAAAGAGATAGAGACACAATCCCTGCTGCAGGCTAAGGAGACAAAGGGTGTGAGTATAAACAGTGACACAGAGGGGATGTGTCATGTGTGTTGCCCAAGTTTGCACGACAACAGGTGAGAAGAAGAGCAAAAAGAGGCATCCAGGTTTCCTGTGGCCCAAGGCAGTGCCCTATCTACGAGACCCTGCTGCCTCTGAAAACCCTTATGCTCCTCAAAGGACGTGGATTCACTTCCAGTGAGTTTATGATCATGTTGTCTTTGCTCATGCTGACACCTCCTGCTCTTTTCATCTTACCATTGGGCCTGACCCAGCAAGCGCTTGCTGCCAAGCATAGCGATTCTGACCATGATCGATCACATGGACATCAGTGAGCTCACTCATCCTAGTAAGCATTGTGCTGTCAGTAAGTGCCTGCAAGATCGGGCCAGTCGATTGTAAATCCTCTGGAGCATGGACACCATCTTTAGCACAGCTATGGCACTATCTAAGTTATTAATCTTAATAATAGTAGCTGAGCCTGTAAACCTAAGGATAACCACAGATATGCAATGCTGAAGTATGTCCTGTGAAAACAAACCACACAAACTAACACAGGAAAGAGTTTTTTTCCTCTTTAAAGAGAGCACAAATTGTCATTTATATTCCTTTATACCAGCAAAAGCCCTAGTATAGATACAGTTATATCAGCACAGAGGTGCTCTTGCTGGTATAGCTTGTTTCATTTGGCAAACCGGTATAAACTGTACCAGCAAAACTCTCTTATATACAAGCAATATGCTTTTGCTGATATAAACTCTGTGTCTCTACACTAGGATAGTTTGCCAGGGAGCTACATCAGCAAACTTTTTCTAATGCAGATTAGGCCAAAAGTGTCCACATAACCTTTTGCACCAGTTCAACAAAACTGATTTAAAATCACCCTTTAAGTTAAACTGGAGCAACTTTCTCCTGTAAACAGCAATGTAGGCTGTAACTTTGTGCTGCAGATCCAGTGGAAACAGGGCAGCCTTTGGCACTTGCAGAATTGATCATTGAAGTAGTTTCCATCTGGCTCCACTTGGCCCGGACAGTTTTTCTTTTTCCTAATGGAAAGTGAGTGAAACTCATGGTCTTTGCCAAAATTTAACTTCTCTCACATGGGCATCCCTTCCAAAATTCATTCACATGCATTACGAGGAGTGGCATTCTTTAGTTGCATCCAGCAAATAGACATTGAAAGAAATCCACAGGTATGGATCACATCCAGATATGCACTCTAGGTGTTCAAAAAGAGAAAGCTGCAATGGCCATAAAGGTACTTTAACATCTTGTAGATTTATTTAAAAACTTCCTTTTGGAATAATTTGGAGAACTCATTAATTGGAATTCTGCTCCCCCATATTCTGGCAGATCCATTCTCCCTTCAGCTTCTCCAGGACCCAGTTTCTAGACTCCAGTGTTGGGAACATAACATTTATTTATTTCCCCACAACTGTCAATGTAAGGTGACTGTTTTTGTAAGGGAGTCAGCAGTCCTTCCCATGGCTACCTAGTCCAGTCTGGGATTTACAGAAATCCACTAGGCAACATAGGCTGTGTTTAATTACTGACTCTGATAAGGTTATGATGAATGCTGTACACCACCACAGATAGGGAGCTAGACAGCAAGAGAGGACTACAGCATCCTGTCTCTCTCTAGTAACCTCATCATTTCCATTTTTATTCAATAAAGCTGGTTGGGGTTTTCCTTCAAAAATGCAGTTTCAGAACAAAATGAAATTTCCACTGGAGATATGTCATTTTGGATAGTTTTGATTCAGGTCAAACCATTTTGGTTTGGTGAACTGAACCAAGGCATTTTGTTCCGAGTCAGTGCCTTAGACAGCTTAATGTCAAACTGTGGTACCTTATGAGAGCTGTAGTTTGGATGCTTCATGCCACGGTTCACTATGAGCTGGGCTCCTTGGTTGGATTACATTTCCCATGATGCACTGTGGTCTCCCCTCTGACTGAGCCCCATGGTGCATCATGGGAGTTACATGGCTACAGAGCATTATGGTCCCAATTTGGGACAAAACAAAATGTCAAAACATTGGAATTTCCTGCAGGACAGAAATGTTGGTGTGAGAAGTTGACAAATAAGCCTATGAGCCTGGCATCACAAGCAGAGGAGGCTGAGAGGAAGGGGACAACATGAGAAGGGACCTGGGGCTTGGTTCTCTAGTTTGTCAAGATTGCACTTAACAGGAAAAGAGGGGCAGTTCATAAGAGATATGGTCACAGCTCCCTGATTCTTTGCTTGACCCTTGCACAGGTGAAAGCAGCCTGGGGGTTGCATTAACTTGCACCAGCTGCCAATGATCCACAATAGATCATATGGCAGCTGAACCTAGCTGATGTGCTTTGTGCTCCAGTGATGCCTCCTCATCCTTCCTGGCCTGACACACCTCTCCGTGTCTCCTGCCCTAGGAGCTACGGGGAGAGCGGTGTAGGAGCTGTTTAAATTGGCTGTACAACCACCGACAATCCCCAGGCTGGAGGAATTTCTAGCTAGGGGGAAGGCCAGTCCACTCTTGCTGTGTGCACAACTTGATGGCAATCTCAGCAATTTTAAAACAGATGAAGTTCTCAAATCGTTGGATATGTGACAGTCAGATGTGCCAATTTGTTGCAACAGAAGATACTGAGTCACCAGATAGAGTTTGCATTGAGGTGCCAATTTGAGGAAGCTGCGGTGTGTATTGTTTTTTTTTGGTATCTGTTGGAGATGAACATGAAAAGACCTGTGGAGGGGCGGAGTGTGTTCCTGACAGCACTGTCGGCAAGATAAAGTCACCAAGAATTTCAGGACACTTTTCCCCTAACCATCTTATTTCCAGGCTGTGAAGGTTTCGGGTGGCTGGCATGGGGTGTAACCCTTGCTGTCACTAAGCAAAGTTTCTGTTTGTGTTAATTTTTATTTAACTGAGTCCTGTATCTTTGTTAGCAGAAGGAGTATTATGCTGGCCCTTCCAACCCAGTCTATTCCTAACCCACTGACTGAAAGAAGTCACCCTTGTTTTCCATCTAACCTCCACTGTGACAGTATATTTTTGTTAGTGTGTAGAAGTGCTTCTAGTCAATATCAGTATCTACATGATGCAGGGTTTAGCTATCGTTAGTTCTCTTGTATTATAAAGGGTCTTCCTTGGGCCCTTTTACCCCCATTTGACTTGGATTTGTGCCTTTCTTAATAATTAAATGGCAAGTTTCTATAGCCTGAGATTGAATTATAATTCCTGTTTAGAGTAATCAAAAATGATCAGAGTAAATGTTGCACGCTCTCTCTCTATATATATTTTATATAAATATATTTTATATAAGATTTTGGTTCCAGACATTTGGATCCAATTAAATAGAGGATCAAATTAACTAGAGACTGAGCTGAGTGGAAAGCATCTCATTATCTAAAAGATGGAAACATGTGTCAGTTTATAAAAGCTAAAAATAAAATAAGAATGTATTGAAATGAAAACCAGGAGCTCTCAAAACATCAGCCAAATTCAGAATGCGTCCAGCCCTACGTACTGGAAGCCTGTGAATAAGGTATTTGCAGTTCCATTATGGGAAACTTTGTGAAATGATGAGCTTTTAAAAAACAGATGTTGCAAAAAAGTAGCATCTTTCCCACTGTGATCCAAGGACCTCTTGAGGCCCGTGGCAGAGGGCACAGGGATCCCCTGAGTTCAGCAAAAGAATGTCATGTAAATTCTCTAGTGAAAGCCTGTGTGTCACTGGTTATCATAATTTTTAGGCCATGCAGTTAAAGGCATATCACTCAGGGGATATCTATACAGCAGGTAAACACTTGCAGGTGCCCCAGCTCAGCTGACTCAGGCGGCAGGGCTGTAAAATTGTGCTGTAGATGTGTAGGGGGAGGATCCCAGAACCCCTGGTCCAGCCCAAACTTGAATGTTTAAAACAGCAATTTTTAGCCAGTTGGCTCAGGCAGTGGCCCCACTGCAGGTCTTTTATTCCGGCATAGCGGTACCCTTCAAAGGTAGCAGGCCTGGAGATAAACATCTTCAGAAAGGAGGTGAGAGACGCTTCTCACCCTGGTGGACTGCTGTGCAGTGTATGTTTAATCACCTAGCAAGCAGTCAAAATTTTGTTTTATAAGCAGCCATTTATTTCCAATATTCTTACTTACGCTCATAAATCTCTAAGTGCTACACGTTTAGCAGAGCAGCAAGCATGAGATGAATGCTGTAAGTTGGCGTATACAATTCCTTTGGGAGTAGCACATCTGAGAGTTCTGTGACTGTCTGAGGAAACAGGGACTGGGCGCTCCAAAGGGACGCTCTTGGGGGCTGTTGTGTGCCTATCGCTAACCTCAACAGAGCAAGCGAGGCCTGCAGTGGCCTGGCAGGCAGTGCTTGTATTGCCAGGGGCTGGGGGAGTCAGGGAGCAGACCCCCAGCAAGCACAGACAAGAGTAGTGAGGTGCTTCTCAACCCTGGGTACCCCGGGAAGCATCGCACCCACCTTTGCAATCAGTAAAAGGCGGGGGGATTAAATTAAAAGAACAGAAGGTCGGTTATTTTCTGGGGGTGAGTAAGAAGGTGTTTGGGACAACATGGGATCTTGCAGAGACAAGACCATGGGCTCCTTCCAATTACTCCAGTGTAAAGCCAAGTGACTCTTGACTTCTGGAAGTGACTGGCTCTACAAAGTGGTGAGTGAGGACTTGCTGGAGGTCCAGGCCTTCAGTTCACTATCTCGAGGAGAATTCATTCAGATCAAAGGTCTATGCTCAAGTAACAATCACGCAAAGAATCAAAAGCCGTGGCACAAATTTATCATTTTGTGCTAAGACTAAAATAGCAGTGTGCTGTCCCTTAAACAAGAGCTCTCTCCTCTCTTTTCCAGACACTATTTCCGCAACTTCTCTGCTAACATTAAATATGAGTCTCATCCCCCCTCTGCCACCTCCCCAATGTACAAAATGAAAGTGAGATGTGAGATCTTGCAACCTGTGCTTACCTCCTGTGATGCTAACAGGATTTTCCTTCCTGCTCATCTGGACCTCACAATCTTGCCACGCTATTTTGCCAAGCAAAGAGTGACAACTTTGAGTTGACGAAGTGCTGGAAATCAGCTCCTCCCTCCACCAGACTCAAAGGCCCCCCTGCATAACTCTGCATGATGAATTAGGCTTTAGTCTAGCCCTTCCGAATCTAGCCTCATATTTCTTCCCGATCGTTTCTTTTATCTCTCAAGTCTTGTCAAATGCCAGTGGAAGCTTTCCAGAATAAGCTTTCTTTGCAAAACCCTGTGGCACCCCCTGGCAATTCATTATTTTCCAATTCAATTTATTATTCATTGGCAGTTGCCCTGGTTTAATTTTCAGCTATTTGTTTACTGAACAGGAAAACACAGAACACAAAGTCCTATAAAAAGTTAGACTGAGTTAATTAAATGTGGAACTGGGAAATCCTAACACTGCCTCCAGAGTAGTTTTATCATCAGCTCACCTTTAAAAAGTCATTTTGCAGGAATTTGGACATTTGCAAGCCATTATTAATTTGGTGTGCAGTCCCTGCATTGCTGACATCAAGAGGTGCTTGACACTCTTATAGACCATGGTTTGGGGAAATGATAGTTCTCTAAGCGATTCAGGAAAAGAAAAAGTTTTGTAAGCACTTTTTGCTCAGTCCCAGCGTACCAGCCCAATTTTGGCTCGGGTATCTGCATTCCGCCTCTTTAATCCTTAAGAATCCCCAGCTGCTTCAATTGAATGGTAGTCTTCATTTTATACCTTAAAGTACTGTGCAATGTTGCTGTGCTCTCTACTGTTTCACCCTAGAGGCAGCTGCATTTCTGCCATAGGGGAAGAGATCTTTGTACATCCCTTACTTATCTCAGCTGTTTACAGTGAAGGAGGGAGGATTTTCTTGCAGTTAGTACACAAAAACACACACTGTGCTTTTAAAGTGTATTAGTCTTGAATCCCATGCAAAATATTTGCACATTAGCATTATTACATTAGCTCCTAGAGCCCCCAACTGTGATCAGTGCTTCACTGTGCTAGGAGCTGTACAAACACATAGTAAAAATAATAACCACTACCCAGTCTCTTCCCCCAAAGAATTTTCAATCTAACGCTGAGATTTTTCAAAGCAGGCTAGTGGATATGGATGATTAATTCCAGTGCCTATGCAAACCCCTTAGGCCACACTGAAAATCTGAGCCTTCAGAGGTGGGAGTCAGACAAAGTAGGGAGAAAGGAAATATTGTCCTCACCCGACATATGGGAAATGAGGCACTGAAAGTGCTAGGGTACAATTTTGAATGGAGACTTAGAAGCCTAAGCCACTTAAACACTGTTGAAAATTTTACCCAAGTGACTTATCTGAGGTCACACTGGAAACTGACCTAAATTCTCCTGAACCTCAATTTAGTGCCTTGACCACAAGATTTCTGTGCTGTACAGTGAAAAAAATGTGAAAAAAACCACTGGTCCAAATTCTATCCTTGGTTGCCACTGACACTCTGGAGTGATTCCACTGACTACATATGCAGTTATTGTGGAGTTATACAGGTGTCACTCTCAGCAGAATTGATCAGGTTGCGAGGAGAGTAAGAACCAGTTTTTGTTGTTGACACGCGATTTAAATTAGAAAACTATTTCTAGAACTGGGGACCATTTATGGGGAGAGAATATTAGCTGGGAAAAGCAAGAACAATCTGGTCTGTGATAGACCAACCAGAAATGGCTCAGGCTACTGAGCCGCTAGGAAGCAAAGAGTGATGCTTGAGAAGGAAGCACATGAATCAGATGTGAGTGAAGGGTGGTGTGATGGCACTGAGGTGAGATCTCCATCTTCTGGAAGACTTGGGAAGCACAATGTCAGTTAAGTTCATAATGGGGTCTCTTCTGCATGCAGGTTTAGAAATCTCCCATCTCTTCCTGAACCTCCCTGCTCTCCTCCATAAAGGTTTCATTATTCAGTTTACAGGCATGCTTCTTTTAAGGGCTCTGAGGGAGCAGGTCTCCAAATGGGATCCAGAAGCCATTTCCACTGCTATTTACATAACCTCACAATCTCTGGGTCTGTCAGTAACTCTGGCACTCCAAACAATAGCCTTATGGCTAAGGCACTGGACCGAGAATCAGGGACCGTTAGCCTAATTCTAGACTCTGCCACGCACTCCTGATGTGACCTTGGAACAGTCACTTCAGGTGGGATCTGTGAAACAGTTCAGCAATAGCCCTAACTCTGATCTCATCGGTTTCACTTCTGAAAACCCCACCCTTAAATTCTCTCTCGGCCTTATTTCCCCATCTGTCCCATGGCAGTACTACTACTTCCTTTGTCACCTCCATTTAAGTTGTACATTCTTCAGGGCAGGGATTAGCTGTATAGGAGATATCCTGGCATCGCTGAAGCCACTGAGAGCTTTATGGATTTCACCGTGTTTGTACAGAGTCTAGTATATTGAGGCCTGTGTCTCAATTGTTGCCTCTAACCACTAGCATAATATAAATAATGTGAACCACGCCAGGGTCTAGCCATCTCAGAGCAATGGAATTGGTCACCTTTCACTTCCAGGTCATAGGTTTTAATGCAGAGCAGGCTGCTATTTACCAAAAGTTACTATCTGATGGCTGGTGGCAGCCAGCCTGAAATGAACTTGTCTCAGTCTAATAACTAGGGAAAAGCCAAGCACAATTAGTATCCTTCTTGGAGGTTTCAGTAAAGAAGCCAAGGATCTGAACAGAGAATGATCTAACTTATCAGCCAGAGGTGATTCATCTTGGTCAGAGCTGAGACAGTCAAGGGCAGCCCGAGGAAAACTTGCATCTTCAGATTACTGAAGGACTTCCAATTATGTCTACAGTGCCAGAAACACCCCACAACAGCAAGTCTCAGAGCCCTGGCCCACTGGCTCAGGCTCAAGCTATGGGGCTAAAAATAGCATATGAATCAAATGTGAGTGGCATGATGGCACTGAGGTGAGGTCTCCATCTTCTGGAAGACTTGGGGAGCACAATGTTATCAAGTAAGCTCATAAGGGGGTCTCTTCCGCATGCAGGTTTAGAAATCCCCTAGCTCTTCCTGAACCTCCCTGCTCTCCTCCATGAAGGTTTCATTATTCAGTTACCAGCATGCTTCTTTTAAGGGCTCTGAGGGAGAAGGTCTACAAGTGGGATCCAGCAGCCATTTCCAGTGCTGTTCACATAACCTCACAATCCCTCAGGCTATCAGTAACTCTGGCACTCCAAACTGACTGAGAGGGACAGTGACTTTATGGCTAAGTCACTGAACCCAAGTCAGTTGACTCAGGTTCTGAGACTCACTGCTGGGGGGGGTGTCTTTTTTTTTTTTGTAGTGTAGCTGTACCCCAAGGCTGTCGAGCCAGTAGTAAGACAGAACAAGAGCTACTTGTTGCCTAAGCCAAATATTCACAGGGGTCTGGTCCAAGCATGCAGGGCACTCTGATCTCAGCAAGAAAGTGGCACGACATATGGGACATAGATGTACCACATAGATGCACTGGGTGGCTGCTTGCCTGTAGTATTATCCCATATGCTCCTGTTGGTCTGGTATCCATCACCACTCTTTTTCTAGATGTGGATCCCAGGCTATATGGTACAGATGTAAGCGCATGCAGCATTTCAGAGATGGAAAGGAAAGCTATTTCTTATTAGAGGGATAGTTTGCTGTGTGCCTTGAAAATAAAGGTCTGCATTTTGCATGCTACATTTTGAGCTAATAAGAGTAAAAAGAAATGTCCCTCCAGTTGTTTCTAACAAAGCCCAGTCTTGACAGTACATGGCTACTGATGTAATGAGACAGATTTTCTCCATCAGGGAAATACTGAAAGGCAGAGACACTCTTGCCCGGAGCTGCCAATTAAGTTATGCCAGAAGCAGGAAGAAGGTGTCCTGGATAGAACGGAGGCCCTTTGACAGTTATGCAATTCACTAAACTCTCTTCCCACCCCCCAGTGGGTCAGCTGGCTTTTTTGTGTGCTACCCTATAACTATTCTTAATATCATTCCCACATACTTCTTTTATGAGAGCTGGGAGTCTTGATGGGATCAGTGAGAAAGAAACAGTTCCACATTAGAAATATGAGAGTTTAGGGGTGAAATCCTGGCTCCATTGAAGGCAATGGATTATTGCCATTCACTTCAGTGGGGTCAGACTTTCACTCTAGAGTTCTGAGGTGAAGAAAAGTGGATCCTCAGCTGGTGTAAATATCCACTGAAGTCAATAGAACTAGGAAAATTTACGCCAGATGAGGGTCTGTCCTACTGTGCTTTTCTGACCGTTTAAACCTAATCTAGGACCCTGATCCTAAAAATCCTTAGTGATTTGAGCAAGGCGCTACTCAAGCAGTAGCTTCACTGAAGTCAATGGAATCACTTCTGTGAGTAAGCTCCAGCCTCTTAATTTAAGTATTTTTCTGAGCTTGAAAATAATTTTCTGCTGCTCCTTATTTCTCTCCTCATGCTGTTCCCTATTAGTTCAGAAATAAAGGATTATGAAATTGAGATGACAGAGTTATTTACATGAAAGGGAGGCCTCCCACAGCCTTTCAAAAGTTTCCTGTTTGAATGATTTGTGTGTCCCCTTATTTTGGGTCTGTCACACATCAGACTGGGGCTGTAGCCAGAAGAGGTACGGGCCTACGCAGTTACATTGAACATCCTGAGATTTTGGTGGCAAGCCTAGGAAAAGAAAAAATAAATCCCACAAAAGCCTGAGTATCAGGCCAAAAAACTAGTTTAAGCAGATTTTATCCAAATCATGCAGGGGGTAAAGTCCAGGTGCTGCTGCTGCAGGATCCCTTAGTGGAATATGCCGTACATAAGTATGGGGCTAGAACAGCCATACCAGTAGGAACCCAGTGGCAGGATCTACTGCCTCGAGTGGCTACAGTTATACCAAGTGCCCCAGTGATAGAGCTGTCCCTACCAAAGGACTTGAACTTTGTGACAACCTCACTGGGACACTATCACCAGACATAGCTGCTCACTTCAGAGTGTTCTTTTATTAAAAAAAAAAGCTTCCAACCACAAACAGCCTTTTCATATATACCAGTTTCAAGCCACATTGAAGTTGCTTAAACATTTTGGCTTAGGCCTTCACCTTTTCCATTTAACTGGGGCTTTAGTAAGTGCATTCCAATAGGATGAAGTGTGCCTGCTTATCCCCAATCCTGGACTCTTTAGTTGGCTCTAACTGTGCCTGATTTACAGTCTCCCTTTATAGTCCCTCTTTGTTCACCATCTGGTGAAAGGATCCTGCAGTGGAGGATCATTCTCTGAGGACGACTCCTTTGCAACAAGGCAATGCACACGCGTTAATGACACAGCCACTCCAGCCTGTCTGATCCTTTCTCTGTCAAAAGCCATAAAGCAGCCCAGCTCGTTCCATGGGAAAGTGCTGAGGGGCACTGAGCGAAGCCGCATCAAACGTCAGAGGAGTGGGTCGTGCTTTTGCAGAGTGTCGCTGCATGATATCTCCTTCTTCTCTCCAAACCAAACAACAAGAGACGTGCAAGGCCTTTAGCTTTTATGGAGTATCCAGTAGTTTTAGCATCCAGCAGGTAGCTCAGAACCTGTGCAATGACTAAGCCCACCTGCCCCCTACCCTGAGTTAGGGCGATAGGGAAAATTAAAATACTCAGCTCACCCACCAAGTTTGGAGGTGTGATCAGCAAGCTGTGAAAATACACCTGGGTTTCAGTGGTTGGTGAGGGTCCTGTACCTCCCACATTGCAAGCGTTGTGCTTTGATGGGTATTGCTGATGTTCTCTAACTGGAGCAGAGTTGGCCTCCAACCTGCACTATAGTTTGTTCCTCCCTGTCCATAGTCACAGCACCCAGCTTTTGGTGTAGCAGGGCTGATGGCAGCACTTTCTGGAGCTCACCAATGCTTCTTGCACTGACCAGGAGTTACTAGAGAGCAAACGGGAAGCACTCCCTGATGTCCACCTGGGGCTACTCACAAGCTCAGCCACTGATGGCCCAGGGATGGGGAATGCCAGCTGCCACCAGCAGGAGACAGTCCAACAGCGCTACTAGAAGTTTTTTTATTTTAGCCAGGGGAAAGCATGAATACAGTCCCCCACTATCACAAATTATGCAGTCGAGTTTCTCACATTTTGGGAAATCACAGGGGGTCAGCACATCTGCAGGGCAATGGATGAGCCTCACCCTGGGAAAACCACCTTCGTGATTGTGGTATCTCCCCTGCCAGGCAAGTTGTCAGGCTACTTTCCCACCTGAATTGGTGCTCTATGTTGCAACTTCATGTTCTACCCCCTCAGATCACACAGCACTTCCAGGAAGGACTGAATCCAAAACACTAAGACACAACACTGAAACGCAAGAGGACTAGCACTCTGGATAAGGTCCGACACGCTACAAAAGTAGCCTTTCCCATGGTATTTTGGCATTTCCTCTTCTAGAGGCTGCCATATCACAGAGGAATCATCAAATTGAGAAATAACAGAAGGAGCTGGTTGGGAAATTTTCAATGAAGTGATTTTTTCCAACAGTAAATTCTGATCTGTTAAAACCAAAACTTTTCACAGAAACATATCTGTTCTGATGACAGTTGTGTCAGTTTCTTAGGTCCTGGTCCAGGATGGAATTTCCAGCCAGAAACAGAGCATGAGAGACCACCCAGAAGAGCCACCAGCGTAGGGTCCACTGCCTACTTAGAGCAGGGATTTGAACCAGGATCTCCCACATGCCAGCTAAGTGCCCCAAACCACTGGACTATTCTGGCAGGAGTCTCACTTAGGTTTTTCCTGAACAATTTCAGAAGGGTCAAATGTCATCCCAATACAAAACCTTGTGAGTTTTCATGAGACAGAATTCTTGTTTTCAAGTCAGCCATAACAACAAGAGTATTAGGTCAATGAACCAGAGTATTTTGGTAAGTTTCTGAATTTCTAGCACTCTACTTCTCAAACTAGAAATCTCCCCAGAAGAGCATAGATCAGCATGTCTGCTCACTGCTGGAAGCAGACGGCAAAAAAACAGGGCATCAAAATAATGCTGAGAAAACGTAGTGCAGAAAGGAAGGATGGTTGTATGGCTAAGACCCTGGACCAGGCCTCAGGAAATCTTGGTCCAGCTCCCAGCTCTGTCCCAGACTCCCTGTGGGAGCTAGAGTAAGACCATTAGAGTGTGTCTACACTGCAAAGAAAAACCTGCAGCAAAGCGTCTCAGAGCCCATATCAATTGACTTGGGTTCCCAGGGATCATGCTGTAGGGCTAAAAATAGCATAGATGGTCAGGCTCCGGCTGGCACCCAGGCACTGAGACTGCGGCTGGTTTTCAGAGCCAGGGCTGCAGCCTGAGCATGAATGCCTACACTGCTATTTTTAGCCCTGCAACCCCAGCCTGAATCAATTGACCCCAGCTCTGAGACTTGCTGCGGGTCTTTTATTGCAGTGTAGATGTACCCCTAATCTCTGTGCCTCAGTTCCCCATCTATAAAAATGGCAACTATACAAAACGTTCATTGTTTAAAGCTTGAGCACCAGGATTGTCTCCTATTATGTGTTTGTACAGGGCCAGCATAACACTGACAGACCCCGGGTATCAGCGGGCCAGATCAAACCTGGGACCTCTAGATCTTAGTGCTTGAGCCTCTATCGCACAAATTAAAAGCCAACTGACTGTTAGCTAAGGCTGTAGAGCAGCCTCATTTCTCTCTCTCAAAGTGGTCTCAGTGCTACTAAATGGGACACAACACCACACCCAGAAGGTGTGTGGGTTACACCAGCACAACAGGACAATGATCTCAGTGGAAGCCTTTAAGTGCTACTGAAATAGAGCAGCTCTTCTAAACTGCGAAGCATTATAATTCGGCATGGATGTGGTCTACTATTCTGGATGGGTCCCATTTTCTCCTGACCTTGTTGTGCTTCCCAGTTTACATCCACTTCCCTTTTCAGGGGATAATACTCCCTAGAACTCTTAGATTTGGACTGACACGAAGCCTCTAATCTAAGAACAGAAGTTTGCTTTAGGAGCTGACTTGCACAAGTAGCCGACAAACCTTCCAGAGCTCTCAGCCTGTAAATGTAATGTCCTTTCTTCTGGATGGATTGTAATCAGTGAGGTAACAGTTTAAACAGTTCTGGAGCAGGGTTTTGAGGTTGCGCCTCTCTCTGCTGGGAACAGGAGCCAAGATCCTAGTACAGAATCAGATAATTCATCATAGCATGGATGCCTTATTAAGATTTATTAGAAACTTTTTGATAGCCCAGGAAAACTGCTTCCAGAAGTTGTCCAGTATAACAGAACAACAAGACAGCCCTTCAGATGAAATGACACAATCCAAATCTCTTATGCTGACTCGCAGCCAAGAAAGGGTACAGACAGACTCACTCAGCGGCTGCCCAGATTTAATGGAGCATCCAGAACTTTTAAGGAGAGTCAGGTATTCAGCTATTCCAAGGCACGGCTATAAAACTGATGAACTGAGAGCAAGGTCTCAGAGAAAGAGGGGAAAAACAGCAGCCTTCCTTTAGCTGTTTGTTGGTGATTTATACCATAGCCTACTTTGCATTAACTCTGCAAAGCCTTTCAGGAGAAAAATACTACACACCGTAAAATGCTCTTGTATTGAAACAGTTGCAGATCCCTGCTTGAAGAACAAACTGCTATGCAGTTTTGTAGGGCTCTGACACAATAGCAAGAAGGGTTGAGGACTATGTCCCCACCAATGAGGAGTTTCGGATTGAGGCAGCGGTGAGGATTTATTGCTCTTTTCTGTATAAAGCAGGTATCCACACCACACTGACTAAATTCCCAAAGTCTTATGATGGCCTGAGCTGTGTGCACTGTAAAACATGGGGTGTATTCTGAGGGAAGTCTCTCTTTTTGATGTTCCAATGGTTCTGGTCAAATATCTTGAATGAGCTCCAGCCCATAAGCACTATGGTGGTTGGCACTCTAAAAATATTAGTTTAGAGGGAAAACCAAATTTTCCACAGGAAAAAAATGAACAATTTTATATAGAAGTGCTGGCTCTCCACAGAATATTTTGATTTTTCATTAAAAAACCCTAAATGACCCAACACTGAAATATTTCAGCCAAAAAACAGTAATATTTTTTGATTTGGATAGTCTGCCATAGTGCCTCACAAGACTTGTAGTAAGGTTTCCTCATGTCCCCATTCTCTTTTAATGGGTCAGGCTCCCCAGCTGAACTACATCTTTCATGACGCACTATAGCCAGGCACTCCCATGATGCAACCACCTCCCCTAAATGTCAGGGAAGGCAAGAGGGCATCATGGGATATGTAATCCCAATCTAAAGCCAGCCTACAGAGGAAAATGGAAGCATGAGGCACATGTACTACTACTCTGATGAGGCACCATCACAGCATTTTCTAATCAATATATGCACTTAGTTCTTCAGCCAAAAAATAGTTACGTTTTCAACTTTGTCAAAGTCTAAATTTTCTCTGGGGAGAAAAAAGCCCATTTTCCAACCAGCTCTAATAGATAAAGCCTCACAGTACATCAGAGTGACTAATATATTTTGTTGTAGGACCAAACATGGGACAGATGAATCTCTTAAGTGGTAAGGTCTAGACACACTGCTCATCTGGGTTAGGCTGGCCAGCCTGGGAAAAGCTCCAGGGCACTACTTGCTAGTCGTATTTGTGCACTGATGCACGACACTACCCAGCCCAATTACTTGTGGTTGAACTAAATCATGTCTTTGAGAGAGACATTCAAGTCTCAATTTAAAAAGATTCAGAGTGATGATGAATTTATGCCTCCCTTTGGAAAGCTGATTCGATGATTAATTATCTCCACTGTAAGGGAGTTGTGTCTTATTTCCATTTTAAATGTTTTATTCTTCCATGTTTGCTAAATGGAAGAAATCTTCTCCCAGCATATGGGCTTACAGACTGCGATCAAGTTGCTTCATAACCTCCTCTTCATTAAGCTAAATGGATTGAGCTCCTAAAGTCAGTCATGCTAAGGTCTTTTTTTCCAGACCTTGACCTGCCTCATTACAGCTCAGATATCCCTTAGCACATATCCAAGAAACAAAAGTGTACGTAGCTTCAATCATTGCCTCATTTGTCATTTCATAAACATCAAGCCTGCATACTTAGCCAACCAATATAGTATGCTGCAATGCCGCCAACAGTAAAAAGCCTAAGTGTAAGAAATGTGACATGTCAGGAGAAAGGAAGCATGTGCTCCAAAGTACCTTGAAGGTTTTCATGAGTAGCCAACTGTACACGCTTCCTGACGCCAGTTGTCCATTGACTCAGGAACATTTGGCTCCCTCCATCTGCTTTGAAAACTAGGGAGTCTGTTCTCTGCCTCATTTCCGTAGGACGTCCATGAGCATTGGGCATGCTGATTTAGATCATTTTGGTCACCCTTGCAAGAGTCCATCCAATAGAAGACACTTCGCTAAACAAATGGCTTATTCTCCTGCTCCCCGGGAGAGGGTCAAAGAGTGGCTGCACCAATGAAGCCCTCTCTGGGCCACACTGACAGCCAGAACTTCCCAATAAAGATGTGCTGAGCGGAAAGTCCAAGGAATGCTGTTCTCTCTCATTTGAGATGACGTCCCTTTGCAACCAGAGACAGTCTAAAGAAAATACATTCAAGGCAATATTCTTAGATGTTACAAGCCCTGAAAAATAAGGTCTAACAGAGATGGGTGATCCAATGTTGTTCAAAAGGCAGCCTACCTGTCACAGCACTCACCCCCAGGTTTTCCTGAGTAAAATATTACCTGCTTCCTTCAGGGCCTGGCACTGTTGTTTTTGCTAATGCAATGCACAGCAGCATGAAGTGGGCTGTTCCTCCATCTTACATTTGTTCAGTCTAGACCGAGGCATATATATCTTCCTGCTCACAAGGCAGCCCTGCATAAAGCACATCTTGGCATATGGTGGCCGGCTACCTCCCAGAGCTCTGCACATCTCAGAGACTGGACTTTGCTCTCTAGCAGCAGCCACAAATAAAGATCCCAAGGACTCAGATAAACAAGGAACCTAAAAAACACACAATGAAGAGTTTTGAGAGTGAATTTAGGGCTCATGTTATCAAGGGATTAATAATATGGCAGCCAGGCCCAATGCAGGCAACACTGTAGAATAGATACTCACACAGCTCTGCCAAAGCACCTCAGCAGTGAGTTGCTGTATCAGTTCTGGTTTCCCCCACCGTTTTAATGGTGCACCTCATTCCTGATTGGCAGCCCTCCCTGCTATTCCAGGCATGGGCTCCGCCAGATCCCGGGAGCTAGGGCTTTAAGAAAATTACACAAATTTCATGAAACTTGCAATAAAATAACAAGAAATGGCAATGCTGCTTTGATAGATGTTGAGTGTTTGCTTGGTGCCAGAGATGTCAAAATGACTGAGGTTTCTTGAATAACTGACTAGAGGTTCCATGGGTCCCCATGTTTAGCACAAGCAATGGTAGATCAACTTATTCTCTTTACAATCTCTCAACTGACCACAACAATGCAGTTTCCACAACAATCTACTGTTCAGCTCACATCAGTATTTTCCTGTACTGTTCTCTTGACAATGCAATATCTGGCTTGGGCAACACATCCCTGACTAACGCAAGGTAACTGGCAATGCCTCTTACTGAGGTCCTCTAATGGAAGCTGGGTCACATTAATTACATTGCACTGACTCAACTTAGCATACTAGGAGAAAATGCAGATGTTATTAATTCTCCTTTCTGTACAAGCGTAAACTGGGGTCTGAATGAGTTCTCCCCTGCCATCTGAAGCAGACCTTATTTGCACAGACACACCTACTTTACAAGTGATTGGCAGACCTGCTTTGCCAAAGTGATCAGTTATGGCTGTTTTGGGTTAAAATTCACTTTAGTCTTGGACATGTAAGGATAACAGCACTTCATAACCCCTGTGTGACTAAAGGGAGTTCTGTTCTGTAATGTTACGCAGAACCCCTAGATGTTGAACCCAGCCCTTGTTTCTCCCAACACCACTTGGTGGAGGGGATACATAAGCACCAAATTCAGAAGTATGAATATAGAAAATGCTGCAAAAAATATATATAGTTTGCATTTACAGATCATCCTTCAACCCAAAGAATCTCCTCTCCTTTTAAAAGATAACTACAAGATTCAGTTCACCCGTTGTGGAACAGCACTCAACACCTGCGCACAAAGGGAGAGAGAATGAATAACCCAACAAACTGCAGAGGGGATTTCAATGGATGGGATTGAATTGCCCCAGTTGGAATGTGGCCAGAATACCAGGAACATACACACACCCCTTACTCTTAGAATCACCATGGGCTCTTTAATAATCCATAAAATGTTTTCAACCCCACACTACCACAGCAGCCCATAACACCTCACTGGGTCATTGGCTCAGGAGAAAGAGCACATCTGCTAGCTCACTGACAAAATCTGAATGAAGATGGTTGCATGCAGATTAACAATACTCATTTCATTGATCAGCAATGGTGTTTCCAGTGTCCATAGTATATGGTACAAAAGCATTTTCTACTGTATGGCATAGCACCTTAATAGCACCAAACGTGGAAGTGAGGCCATGCCTACACCACAAATGGTTGACACAAGTTAAGTCAGTGTAAAGAAACTGCAGTTAGTATATCACTTGCTACATGCATGCTTGGCTGCTTGCATCAGCGCTGCATGTACTGACCAGGAACGCTTGTGTCAATGCAGAGTGCAGTGCACCATGAGTAGGTATCCCAGTGTGCCATGCACCATCCTATGCTGCAATGCCTTCTGGGGAATTTTTGCAGTGTGCTGTGGGGCACACATGTCATGCAGGGAGCAAGGGGGCAAGTTGAAATATTTCTGTTTTGGGGTGGGTTTTTGGGGGAGAGTGGTGGAACAAAAATAAATATGATGTTGAGTCAAAAAACCAAGTTCCCAAAGGGGTGGTGGGGGGGGGAAGGGTGGATGAAAGTTTTCAATCAGCCTTTGGGAAAAAAAAAATCTACCTCTTTGTGGCTTTTCATGTGTTTGAGGTTATTGGATGTGTTTCATAATGCTTCAATGTGTATTAGGTTAGAGAGACCATCAAGAAGATTAGCCTCAAAATATAGGTTTAGTTAAATGATTTTACAAAAAACTTAATATGAAAGAAAGTGTCTGATGATTATTTATATTACTGTTACAACAAGTGATTCTCTCTTTAAGGGGAAATGTAGCCTTCTCCAGAAGTAATGGAAATCCACATACTGAGTAGAAATTAAAGTGAGACTGACTATCAACAGAAAATGAAACTGAGCAATCCAGTTTCACTGACGGTTGAATGAAGATGGTAAAGAAACGCCATGAAAAAGTAAGTTAGATATCCAAACTATGATTTTTTTGTCTGTGTCCCTTTAAAACCTAAACTTTACATTTTACTTCCAAATTTTAAGTGAAGAATAAGTGCATTTGGAGTGACTCTTAATACGACTGATTTTTTTTGGATGAAAATATTTTGTAAGACAAAGACAAATAAACCCAAAATCGACGAATAGGTTTGTTACCAGACAATACTGAAAAAGGAGCTCACAGCAGTTCAGTGCAGCATGCAAAAGAAACTATTTTTATTTTAGCACTTTGGAAAAACGAACTCTAAAAAATAATATTTGGAATACCACTGAATGTTAAGAGAAAAATAGAACCTGCACAGAGCTGCTATGGAGGATGTGGGAACCTTGCTGTGAAACTGAAAACTACAGTTAATCCTCTCTCCCCAGGATTGCCCTGGGTGAGAGTGGGACAGCTACTGGGAAAAAAAAAAAAAACTGATCGGAGAAAATCCAGGTTTCCTGTTTTCAATCCTTCAGCTTTTGTTTCAGAGGCTGCTGGTTTATTTAATTAATAAGTTGCTCTCTCCCAAGTCTGTGGTTCTGATTCCACTCTTGATTACCTTATTCTAGTGTAAACAGAGAGAAATTCCATTGCAATCATTGAGATTAAATTGGTGTAAAACTATCCTGAGATTAGCGTCAAGGCCTGTTTTTTTGTAGTGATGGGACCAAGCTGCAGAATCTGGATCTAGATTTCAAACATTCCAGAACTTGGGGACATGTGGATCTAGGCTATATTATGAAGATAAGAGGCCATTGCGAACTTGGGATTCCGATCTAGGTTTGGATTTCAAACTACCCAATGTTTAGGGGTGTCAGGGTGGTCTACTTCAGGGAGTCCTATACATTTTAGAAGAATTTCGTACATTCAGCCTATTTATTCAATATTGAAATAGGAAGGATACTTGCATTCTTATCTCTTATTTCCTGAAGAGTCAGCACAGACAACCGTAGCTTGATTATTGGAACAGCGCTACTATAGGGCTCAAAACTTACAGTGCTCAGCGCCTTGGAGTCCTGATGCAGTAAAGCACTTGAGCATGAGTATAATACCCTGGTATTCAGCATCTTGCAGGATCAAGCAGACAGTGAATTGAACAAGATTGTACTTTAGTGTTACTGAATCCCAAACATTTCAAAAACAACTAAATGATTTGAGTGCAAGTCCCACTGGTTTTCCATGGAACTTACACACTTTTGAAAATTTTACCCCACACTAATTTCAACAGAACCTAATCCATGATGATAAATAATAAACCACTTATTTTCACTGCAGTTACAAACAAGTAAAAACACAGTCCTTTATTGGAGGAATGCAAGATTAATGTCTAAACTGCTCCAGGGATTGGTTTCTTGTTCTAAACTGCCAAGTTACATCAATCAATACCAACTGAAAATTGTTACTGATTGATGGCTTATGGGGCAATTGTGTGTGAAATGAATTTGGGAAATTGATCAAATTCCAGCGAAGCATTTGTTCACTTAAAAAAAACAAAACCAACTTTATTGCTATTATGGACTGGCATTCTTGTTGATCGTCTCAGAGGATAAAAAAAAATACATGGACATGGAGACTGTTCCACATCTGTATAGCCACCTACCTATCGCATGTGTAAAGCGGTCACCACCACAGTACAAACTTGAGAATCACATTGCAACCAAAACAAAGAGCCCTGCTTTCCACCCAACCAAGACACAGCCAAACTTGACTTTAAGAGGTATTATTCATTTTAATCTCAGGGTTGCCACTGCTGGGATACAGAAAAAGTTGGGGCGGGGAGGGGAATGACATCTGGAATGCTCTTGAGCTCATAAAACTGGACAGTTGGCAATGTGTACTGAGCACCTTGACAGATTTCCCAGGAGAACTGCCTTGAAAAAGGGATGGTCTGGGAAAACCTGGAAAAGGTGGCAACCCTATTTAATATCCATGATGCTGGGTCATCATTAATCAAGACTGCGGAAGGCTTGCAAAAAATGATGGCTATTGCAATATTCTGTGTCAGACGTATGCTGATCCTGATTATTGGTCAGGAGTTCCATAGCTGAAGATTCTCTGCTAAGGACTCTGCACTTATGCCCAGATGTCTCACCTTAGATTCTATGAACCTCAGCAGGCCCAGTTTATGCAATTGCCTTGGTAGCTCATGCATGGCCTTTGCAGAAGCTAAGTCAGACCATTAAGGAGTTTAAAGAAAGATCAGGGACTGTGAAGCAGCTTTTAGCAATTCATTCTCAGAATACGTTCACAGCATACATAGGGCTTGGGAGCATTCCTTGAGGTCAAAGAGAGTCTTTCCACCAGTAGACTATGGATCATGGCCTTAAGGCAATTTTTCAGAACTCAATGTGCTGCGCTCTTTTGAAAATATGGCCATTAATTTAGGTGCCTAAATGGGAGCAGAGTTCTTCTGGGGGAAATATATATCAGACCCCATTTGAGGGTGCTGAGCCCTTTCAAACATTCCAGCCTAAATGTGCTTAATTTCTACTTTAGGGAATGACTTGGCAAATGGCTTTTCACAAGTGATGGCAAAACTAGTTGAAAACTGAGAGGCCAGGGAGAGATTTACCACAAAACATCCCCTGGGACCAGGATGGTTAAGATAAATATTTGGCTCAATCTCTGTAAGACTCTATGCAATAAAGAATTTCCACTGCAGACTATAAACTTGGTTGCCTCTCACATTAGTTGTACAGCAGCATAAGCACATCAACTTCTGTGGAGTTCCTCCTGATTTGCATTAGTGTAAGCAAGAGAAGAAGCAAGCCCTGACCATTCGAAGAACAGATTCTAGCCCTACAGCACAAGTGATTACTTCATTTGGACAAGGCTTCACGTGGGCAAAATATTATGGGTTAATTCTTGGCCCTATTCAATTAAATGGGAGTTCTGCCATTAATTTCAGAAGGCCTGGGATTTTACCTTCTTTTCTCACCTGATCTCTTAAAACAATTAACCGAGATCTGGAAATGAATGCCCCTTTAACATACCTTTCACAGTTATTGTATAAATAATAATCCAATAAAATGAGTGTGATACAAAGTCTTCTTTAATGTTGTGCTCACTAGATTTTTCACCCTTGCCTTTCAGGCCTCAGGATCAGTAGTGTAAGGTTTCTTTTATCCATCAATTTATAGTTAAATAATTCATAAAACTGTCTTATTAAGTGGGTGTTGAATATTTATTTGGGCACATAAGTTGAAAGATAACCTTCATGTTCAATTCCCTTTGCGATAATCAGCTAATTGGGTATCAGCAGAGGCACAGCCTTTTTAGTGTGTTGCTTGCTGGTTTTGGATCCTCTTCTAAAAATACTGTCACATGGCAACAGCACAGATGCACTCAAACCCATAAGCAACTTTGCCCAATCTAGGCCCATCCATAAAGAAGACGAGAGAGACAGTGAAAGAGACCATGAGGCTCACTGTTAAGTAGTGTCTTCAAGCTGGTGCCAGGAATATGCTGGAAAGATCTTACTGCATCACCATGTAATAACTACTAAAAAACCAGTGTCCTTTGGACTTTAAATGCACACCATGGTTACTCAGGACCTCACAAGAGCAGCAGAGAGAGAACTCAGCTACTCTGCTGCAAAGGTTCTGACCACTTGCACTAAATATGGTTGCCAAGTGTCCAGTTTTCAACTGGAATGCCCAGCTGAAAAGGGACCTTGACAGCTCTGGTCAGCACTGCTGACCAGGCTGTTAAAAGTCTGGTTGGCAGCACAGGCAGGATCCCTACCCGGCTCCACATGACTCCCAGGAAGCTGCCAGCATCTCCCTCTAGTTCCTAAGCAGAAGGATAGCCATGGCGGCTCTGCGTGCTGCCCCCACCTCCAGCGCCAACTCAGCTGCTCCCATTGGCCTGGAACTATGGCCAATAGGAGCTGAGGGGATGGTGCCTAAAGGCACAGGAAGTGTGGAGAGCCATGTGGTCAAGCCTCCACTTAGGAGCTGTAGAGAGATGCTGGCAGCTTCCCAGGAGCTGCCTGAGGTAAGTGCCACCCAGAGCCTGCACATACCTCCTACACCTCAACTCCCTTCCCCAGCCCCACCCCAGAGCCCCCATCACCAGCTGGAGCCCTCACCCCCTCCTGCACCCAGCTCCCTGCCAGAGCCCTCTTCTGCACCCCAAACCTCTCATCTACAGCCCCACAGAGCCTGTACCTACAGGCAGAGCCTTCACCACCATTCCTCACCGCATCCTAACCCCCTGCCCGGTGAAAATGAGTGAGAGTGGAGGATAGCAAGAGGGACATCATAGGACCTAAATCACATCAGCCACACTATCAGAGGTTTGTTCACCTGCACATCTACCAATGCGATATGCCATCATGTGCCAGCAATGCCCCTCTGCCATGTACATTGGCCAAACCAGACAGTCTCTACACAAAAGAGTAAATGGACACAAGTCAGACATCAAAAATTGTAACATTCAAAAAACCAGACGGAGATCACTTCAACCGCCCTGGTCACTCAATTACAGACCTCAAAGTCACAATACTCCAACAAAAAAAACTTCAAAAACATACTCCAATGAGAAACTGCAGAACTGGAATTAATTTGCAAACTGGACACTATTAAATTAGGCTTGAATAAAGACTGAGGGTGGATGGGTCATTACACAAAGTAAAAACTATTTCCCCGTCCTAATTTTCCCCCTACTGTTACTCACACCTTCTTGTCAACAGTTGGAAATGGGTCATCTTGATTATCACTACAAAAGTTTTTTCCACCTGCTGAGAATAGCTCACCTTAATAGATCACTTTCGTTATAGTTAGTATGGCAACACCCATTTTTCCATGTTCTGTGTATATAGATCTTCCTACCGTATTTTCCACTGCATGCATCCAATGAAGTGGGTTTTAGCCCACAGATGCTTATGCTCAAATCAATTTATTAGTCTCTAAGGTGCCACAAGTACTCCTCATTCTTAAGAGACTATTTGTTTGGGCCAAATGAATCCAAAATGTAATATGGATTTTGGAAAAAAAGTGAGGGGGGGGAAGGGACAGGGAAAATTGTGGGCCAACCCGGAAATGTTCCTTTTAAGGGTCAAATCCTGCATTCCTTGCATATATAAAAATGCCCATTGACTTGGATGGGGGTTGCAGATGCAATTTCTCAACTAAGCAGGTGCATGTTTCTGACATGTTCCACAAGACAAGACCTGACAATTTAGCACATGGGAGAGATTTACCTATTCCTGACACTGTCAGATCTTTGGCAGCTGCTGGAAGTGGCTGTGGAGTGAATGAACGGAAGCACTTTTGTGTAACACCATCTTTCAAGGTTGTCAAATTCACTTTTAATGGAGATTCATTAAAATAATATTGTATGTAAAAATGTCAATCATTTTTAAATGCTTCCTTATTGCCAAATGGGGAGAGCTGGTCAAAAAAAAAAAAAAAAAAAAAATGGAGTGAAACTTTTCACAGTAGGAAAGCATGGTTTCATTTGAACCAGAAGGTTTCATGGACATGCCTGGTTCAATGAGCTTTCCATCAGGAATGTTTCTCAGCTCCAGAATGGAATTTCCCAGAGGCCACCGCACAAAAAAAAAAAAAAAAAAAAAGAAAAAAAAAAGAAAAGTCAAAAGCCCGTTGAATAGGGCAGACACATAGGTGCAAGTCTCTACTCCATGTTAGGGACACACTGATCCTATAGGTTAGCAAATATAAGTGCAATGAAGTTCATATACTCAGATTCTCCCATCCCTGTTCACAATGAGTAGCATTTTAAAAGTAGTTCGGTTGGTTTCAGTGGGGCAATTTGTGGAATAGTGTACTAATTAATGTGAAGAGGTGTACCAAGAATCTGGCCCAGAGCTGCTATTCCTGTATATTTATAAAAACTCAGTATCCTTGGACAATAGACTGGGGGCTTGAAGCTGATCTCAGTCATACCAGAGTTACACCAGTGCAGTTGCATTGACTCCAGTAGGGATACTTCTTATTTGCACCAGTGTCAGTAAAAGGAAAGATCAGGCCCACTATGTGCTACTAAATCTGACCTCTAACTTTCATTTAAATATATTTGGAGGTGTCAGTTGGAACTCAATAGTTAAGGCTGACTTTCTTTTTGCACATAAAAGCAGGAATTCAAACTCTTCATGTATGAAAGTATCCTCCACAAACTTACAGCCTAGATTTTCTGAGAATTTACAAGCAAGCCATTAGTTTGAGTTAAAATGAACTAAAAACTGGGTCCTTCAAGGAATATAGCATCTGTGCCAGTTTTTTTCCCTTTGCCCTAAATGATCTTAAAAATGAAATGACAGATTCTTCAAACTTTCCATATAATTAAAATTAATTGGAATCTTAAGCACAGGCTATATTTAAAGAAATTAGGTTGCAATTAATAAGTTAGCTCAGTTGTTGTAGTATTGTATTTAGTTAGAATTATATAAGCAACAAAGCAGGTCTGGTCAACAGTTCAAATAACTTAAGAGGTAACAACCAAACACCAGCCTCTCTCTACAGCTAATTTCCATACAATAATTCTATTGACTGAATGAGTGAGACTGGACATGTGTGGAGAACACTCATTTGGCAGATTACTTGGCAATACCATCACTGCTTTGTAAAGGTTCCATGCTGACAGGCTAGACTGAATATCAATGCTTGACAGACTCACTTTGGTACTATTGCATTGGCTTCATAGATTCCAAGGCCAGAATGGACCATTGTGTGCCTCTAGTCTGACCTCTTGTAGAACAGAGGCCAGACAACTCCTCCAAATTATTTCCTAGAGCAGATCTTTTAGAAACTGATCCACTTTTGATTTTAAAATTCCCAGTGATGGAGAGAATCCACGCAACGCTTGGCAAGTTGTTCCAGTGGTTAATTACTCTCACTGTTAAAAATTTACCACTTATTGCCAGTCTGAATTTGTCTAGCAACAACTTTGAGCCACTGGATCAAGTTATACCAGTCTCTGCCAGGCTGAAGAGTCCTTTATCAAATATTTGTTTCCCCATGTAGGTATTTGTAGACTAATCCAGTAACCCCTTAAGCTAAAGAGACTTCTTTGTTAGACTTGAGCTCTATCACTATAAGTCATATTTTTCTAATCCTTTAAATCATTCTCATGGCTCTTCTATGAACCTCTCCAATTTATCAGTATCCTTAAGTTGTTCACACCAGAACTGGACAGAGTATTCCAGCAGTCACACCAGTGACAAATACAGAGGTAAAAATAACCTCTCTGCTCCTACTTTAAATTCTTCTGTTTATGCATCCAAGGATTGCATTATCCCTTTTTGCAACAGCATCACAATGGAGCACAGGTTCAGCTGATTAGCCACCATAACCACCCCAAGTCTTTCAGAATCATTGTTTCCCCACCAACCTATAAGCATGACCTACTTTCTTTGTTTTAGCCATGTTAAAATGAATATTGTTTGCTTGCACCCAGCTTACAGAATAAACTGGATAATCCAGTGATCAGATCATCCTTTAAATACTGGCACAACACTAGCTTTTTGGAACTTCCCCAGCATTCCCAATCAACACTAATGGTCCAGCAATTTCCTCAGCCAACTCTTTTAAAACTCTTGGATGCAAGTTATCCTGACCTGCTGATTTAAGAATGTCTAATTTTAGGAGCTGCTGTTTAACATTCTCCTAAGATACTAATGGAATGGACAGAGTTATATATGACACGACTACATCTTTCCCCTCCCCTCTAAATATAGGATATTCATTGAACATTATCTTTTCTGCATTATTGATAATGCTACCATTTCTATCTAATAATTGAGATATGCATATGTATAATTAAAAACACTCAACCTTAACTCTGCCCTGTAATGACACCATGAGAGGTGAAAAAAATATACACCTTAAGTTTTCACTAACAATAAAATACCTTAGTCATGATCATAAAGATATTGAAGGGTATCAATACAGGACAGAGATAAGGATTTCCACATATGGAGTGCTTAGAAATTAACCCCCCTCATTTCATTAACAGCAATAGATACTCTCATGCCCTTTCTGAATATTTGGGCTCACAAAACACATGAATCAACTTCATCAGTATCTACGGAAGAGGTCATCTTGTTTCTACCAAAGCCATGTGCAGATGGGCAACCAAAATGCTCTTACGCTACATGTTTGATTTTGTAACAAATCACTGACCACAGAATGCCACCCTTAATTAGAAACATTATGAACTTGAATATTCCCTCACATGAATTCTACATCAGTATCATCTCATGTCCTTCCAGAGTCACTTATGACTTATAGCAGTGAAAATGAAAGAATATCGAAAGCATCCAAGCCAGCTGCACAAGTTAACTCTTCAGTGCCACAACTAGCCACTCTATACCTAGCAAATTGCTTAAGGTATATTCCAAAAGTTCAGGGGAGTTAACCTTTTTTACCAGTAAGCTATTGCCAGTCTCAATGATATCCCCATTCCAGGTACAGGGAATACTTGCTCAAACCAGGCAGCCAATGAACTCTCAGAAAATATTACTTTGACACCTATACTTGCCCTGTATGCTATCACCTAAATCAGAGACAAACCAGAGGCAGCAGGAAAAGCATCTCAGCCCTGCCCTGTGATGTCACCCTCTCAGCACACAGCCCAGCACTGGGAGGTCAGTGCTGTGCTGTGCGGGAGAAGAAGCTCTAGCATTGTCCTAGTCTTCAGTGGTCACATTAGGAGCAGAGCAGCTGGGTACAGTCTCATGGCCACTTGGTCCCATAGGGGAAGTGAAAGAGGAAACAAAAAAGGAATCAAAAGGCAGCATGGGCAGAAAAGGAGAGGAATCCAGATCAGAACCTAGGAACAGGTACAGCATGTGCCCATTCCCAGGCTGATATGCAATAACCGATATGTAACTGACATGGGATTCTCAGTGAAGGATAAAGATATCTGTTGGTACATAAACAAGGGAACTAGGCTAGGGAAATTCTCAAGTCAGCAAAGTCATGAAGATTCATCCCACTGTTGAGTTCCATGGACCTAGTAATGGGATCCATTCAGAGACAGGGAATGATGGGCTCAGAGATGACTGCTAGGATATGACATCTTAACACCACTAGCCTCCAAAAATTACAGAGCAAACAACCTCCCTCAAAACAGAATATACTAAACAGGCATAAAAGCATAGGCACTGACTCTATGGGTGCTCAAGCCCTGGAGCACCCATGGGGAAAAAAAATAGTGGGTGCCCAGCATTCACCAGCCACCCGCCAACCAGCTGTTTGGTGGCAGGCCAGATGTGCTGAGGGAAGAGGCTCAGCAGGGACCGGAAGAGGTGGAGTGAGTTTGGGAGAAGGAGCAGAGCACCCACCCAGAAAATTGAAAGTTGGCACCTGTGCATAAAAAGAACAAAGGAATGCCCAGGAAACAGACTCAGCAGTGAAAGCCCACCAGATCACTACAGGTCCTTAATCAAAACCTTCTTGTTACCAGAACCACTGCCAACAGTGAAATCTGGAAAAATTAGAACCATGCAGTATCTAGAATTAGTGATCACAGTCTAGAAGAAAAAGGAGACAAACTACCATGGAAACCTAGAGGTGAATGATCGCGCTGCTAAGGCAACAGAGGAGATATAGAAAACTAGAGACATTTTCTGCTCCCTTCTGCAAGATACCAGAGATTGCGGAAGTGACTTCCTCACAGCTGTTAACATAAGGCTTTCCTGCAAAAAGTGAGGCCATATTTTACTCCCTAACTCTTGCAGAAAGAAAAAAAGGGAAGAGTAGGTATAGCTGCATTCACATACAGAACATCCCAGAAGGAGCTTACAATCTAAGTACACAAGACAGAACAGGCTGGAGAAAGGAGATATTATCACCATTGTATGGCTAGGGAACGACTTTCCCAAGGTCACAAAAGAAATCTGTGAGGCTGAACCCGGAGTCCCAGGCCTGTGCCTCAGCAACAAATCCAGCCATTCCATCTATATGAGGAAGAGTTCCATTCCAGCTTTCAGTGACACAACCCTTACAGGTGCCTTAAATTATAAATGTTAATAACCTAACTTCTGCTTTGCTGTCTCAGGCTTATAATTGGCAAATGCCTCATGTCAATTTCAGATGTGTCCAGGCATCTGTTAATCGTTTTCCTGAGGTTACCTGTACAGATAGATCTTTTGAAAGTAATCTAAAGCACATGTGGTTTTAAGCAAGATGTTAATTAGAAACATTTATAGTGCCAAATGTATGATTAATGCACAGGGTTTAATTGAAATGAACCAGCATTCTTGAAATCTGCTTTCCTTTCCTGATGGAAGAGTTTGGGAAGTGGTAAAGATTTAAAATAAAAATAATAATAATAATAAAAAAAGCCAGATACACAGCAATTGTAAGTCAACAAAGGCAATTTACACTAGCTTAAGATCAGGTCCAGAGGCTGTGGGCTATAATAAAAAATACTGTAACATTGACCTACCATGTTTCCTTATTAACAAACATAGCTGCAAGGGATTTTGAAAAGATTATTAAAGGTGTTCAGCATTGTTGTTATTATGATGTCTTATTTGTAATGCCATTTTAATTTGCCTAGCAGTAATTCACTGAGAAAACTCATTGACTCTCAGTTCACTACACTATTATCTTTCCTCTCCCCACCCCCATTATAATGGAGAACTTGGCATGTGTTTTTAAACCTTGGGAGATTGGGACAGGTGGCAAAAATAGAATGTGATCACTGTAAAACAGGTAGAACCAAAGAATTATTGGGGAAGGAGGTGGGGGGGGGGGGGAGGGTCATCATCTTGACTTTTAGATACCTTTGTTTTTATTAGGATCTTTACATCTTTCGTTGTAAAACTGGTCTTGAGATCTATACCTAGGATTTTTCCAAAAACTACTAAGAAAATTCTTCAGGTCAGTTCTGGGGACAGATTTGTCTTGACAATGAATGGTGGGAATCCACATCTTGGAGGTGCAGATGAAATATGTTTTGAGTTTTGCTGTATGTGGAGCTTGTTTCATTTCTGATAAAGTGTCCCAAGACATATTCTTGTCAGTGATCTATGGAGTGTTTCTCAGGAGCACTATGGAGTGTTTCTCAGGAGCAGTATATACATCCACCAGCACATCCTTTGACCAGACTGCTTTTGTTTTAACCCTTTAGCGCCCAAGAATATATTGCAACTGGGCTTTGTGGTGAAAAGTAGTATGTGATAATGTAATTAAAGGCTGGATCATAATACATACACACATCAGGATTGAATTAAAGTTGCACAGGAAGCCTTAATCCTAACATTTTAGTACTTCTCTAGAAGCCTTTATAGTCTTTGAGTAGAGTTTTTTGGGTTTTTTTTTTAAATGTAAAAATAAGTGGGGCTGGCAGCACCTCTTACTGTTAAGGTTGTTCAACACTTTCCACAATAAGACCCTGTTCTCAGTTGCTGACAACTGTCAGACTTTCATCATTTGGGCTGAAGTTTTATGTGCCTGATGTCTGACTTAGGAGGAGGTTTTTTTGTTGGAAAATTTCAGTCAAAACAGTTCAGCCATGTTGGAGAATGAGAGTAGAGGAAAAACTAGGTTGTTTTGCCCATGTCAAGAGATTTCTAGAGACCTTTTCCTTGAGAAGCTCTAGTGCTCCCATGCTTTAGAGCAGGGGCTTGAAATGTGGCAGGTGGCCTTCATCAGGATGTTCTTCTGAGCTCTCAGTGAGGCAAGGGTCCTACAGAAGTTACAGTATGCGAACACAAGTATAGATTGCATCATAATGTACATGCACAAGACAGCAGAATTAAGACTGCACAGACAATTTGAATTCTGGCCTTGCTTAACATTTTGAGTGCTTGATTTTACAACCTTAACAGTGTTAACAGATTGCGTAACAGGTGGTGGTAAGCTGTACCACTCCAGGAGCAGCCCTGGAAAGAGATTATGATTTACATATACCCCTGGGTGTACACAGAGGTCTGCCATGGGATACATCAACTCATCTAGATATTTGCCTAGTTTTACAACAGGCTACATAAAAAGCACTAGCGAAGTCAGAACAAAAAATTCATACAGACAAAATGAGAAAGCAAGCAATGCTGTGACACTTCTGTCTTTTTATGTCTCATTTTGTAAGGAAGTGAGGTGAAACTTGGGGGTACATAAGACAAAACCAACTCCTGAAAGGGGTACAGTAGTCGGGAAAGGTCAAGAAGCACTGATTTAGAGAGAGTTTGAATTCCTCCTTTGCTTCCCAACTTATGCCTGGGAGGACAAGTATGGAACTTCTCACAGTAACATTATTGGTGCTTCCCACTCATGAGGCAAGGGAGCATTATTGCTATTTTACCTAGGTGAGAACTGAGGCAAGGGGAGGCCTAGCGCTTGATTTAGGGAAGCATTGAGTACTCACAAATTCTCAGCTGCTCAATGCTGATTGCAAATGTTTGGCACTTCTGCACACAGGTCTAGCTCACTCATCCACACAGGAGGTCTGTAGCAGCCAAGTCTCTGGAGAGTCTTTCTTGTCTATTTGCCACAAGGTCATCCTTCTTCCTCTTTTCAAGGAGACTTAACCTGGGATTGTGACAGGGAGCTCAGTGTTTCAGGAAAGTGCTCCACCATTAGGCTTTATACTTGGAAATTTTATGTCAACGCACCCCTCCTGGGCTTCCTTATTCCAAGGCCTGCCCCCAGGAGCGGCGAGCTCCCTAATAAATACTGTAGGTGCTCTCCAAAGGCCTTGGTGGGAAAACCCACTCACCACAGCTCCACTCCAGACTTGTAATTCATAAAGGAAAAAGTTTGTTAACCATATAGGAACTAAGTTAGATTCCATCCTAGCACCTTCTGCAGCATCCCAGAACAACCCACCTCCAGCCAGCTTGCCTCAACTCTCCCCTCCAACAGTCCTCATTCAACTGCTAGCAACTGAATAGATATTCCATTGTGGCTCCTACTAACCAAATGGGCCTTTATAGAGCCTTCTAATGTTAAATCCCTGTCTTATGTCCAGCCACAAGTTTTACTGCCCACAACCTCATATGTAAAGCAACATTAACTCAACACATTACTCAGCATTCTCTGCAAACCATACAGCCTTCCCAGGATTTGACTTTCAGTCTCTACTAGCCTGGTTTAGAACCACAGTCCTAAATGTTCTTCACTTTATCAGTCTCCTGGACATGTAGTCACTAGGACTGGCAAGCTTTTACTATTATGAATCTGTAAAAAAAAAGAGAGTGACTCACCCACTGGTGCTCCCCCTCATGGCTGGGCATCACATAGCTGGCTCTTCTTCTCGAGTGCGACCTGCCAACAGCTGGTCCAGCCCTGCAGCAAGCCATTTCTTCTCATGATGTAGCCCTCCAGCCAGGTCACATTCAGTCACATGCCTTCTGGGATAAGAGAGAGTCCCACAGAACAATAGTTCAATGATCTTACTCCAGGTCATCAGCCCACTTCAGGGTTCAATGGTCACTACACCTCTTACATCAGAGGGCTTTTCAGCCACCATCCTCAGTAGCTAATAGGGAAACCCAGGCTCTCTCTCTACTCTCAGTTCCAGTCCAGGGACCCTCTAACAAATAGCTACAGTCTGCTCCTTATTGCCTCCTTGGGCCATTTCCTACCACAGCTTCTCTCTCACCTCCTTTCCCCAGCCCCTTTCTTGACTCACTCCCCTCTGACTCTCCACCACTTCCCAGGCTCTGCAAAGTTCTTTCCAACATCTATACCAAGGTAACACCTCCCAGGGCTTTCCTCCTTTCTGACTCTCCCAGGGTTCTCTTTGTTTCCTCCTATAACTTGGCCCTTGAGCTGCCTCCACAGGGTCTAGTCCTTTTGTCCAGGCTTACCACAGGAGCTCACTCCACCCTCTAGCTTCCCAGTTTCTCTCCCCCTACCCTTTACCAGCACTCTCTGCTGGAGAGAGGATACTAACACCTACTCTGAGCTTCCCTTCTACTACCCAGATTACCTCCCTTCATTGGTCAGTTGGCTCCCCCCTCAGCTGGGCCTAATCCTAAATTGGGCCTGGCTCAGCCTCCAGGTGCAACTGGATGTACTAATTGCTCTCCGGCTCCCATTAATTCTGCCAGTGTAGGGTGAACACTGCTGAAAAGAACCACTGAATCTTTTATCCTCCCAAATGTTCTGGGCTTTCTAATAATAAGGTGGCTATGTTTATATTGTTCTCCCCCTTACTAGAAAAAGGCTATAATTTCCAAGTGACAAGTACCTGTGCACACTGTTGGACTGGGGTGTTTGGTAACTATCCAATTTCTGTTGTAGGTCACCACTTCAGGTGTGGCCATAATAGGGAGAAACCATGTCATTACTATTTGTTCACTGGCTTGTATGAAATGAGTAAGTGGTCTCAATCCTCCTATACAACAAATACCCATGTCATTGACACCAGCTAACACCCTTGTTTTCAGACTCAGCAGAGAGAACAAAGTCTGAATGGGGCATTTTTGACATCTCCAGAGAGAACAAGCTGTCTCATGAAATTCCCCACTGCTAGGGCTGCTAGTCCCTTTTCAAGTTATTTAAACCTTTCAGAATCTCAAAAAGACATTCATTCCAGAGTTTGTTTCTAAAAACTGGCAACATTTTGGGACCTTCTTTTTCCTCTGAACAAGCTTGTCTACCCAAATTGTGCCTCTCCTTTGGAGGCAAAGATACATTAAAGGCTTCTCATGGAATTTTAGACTGTCTTGTGGGGAAAAAGGGCAGGTGATGGTAGCTAATAGGTAAGGCCCTACCAAATTCAGAGCTGGGCAGATGGAGAGTGGCAGCTGTTGACTGAGGGCCCAGCTCTGCAGGCAGCCGTGCAGAAGTAAGGGGGCAATACCATGCCATGCCATCCATACTTCTGCACTGCTGATGATGGCAGCACTGCCTTCAGTGCTGGGGTCCCAGCCAGCAGCTGCAGCTCTCCAGCTGCCCAGCTCTGAAGGAAGCACCACTGCTAGCAGCAGTGCAGAAGTAAGGGTAACAGTACCACAACCCTCCCTACAATAACCTTGTGACCCCCCCCCCCCACACACACACACACAAAACTCCTTTTTGGGTCAGGATCCCTACAATTACACCACCATGAAATTTCAAATGTAAATAGCTGAAATCATGAAATTCATTATTTTAAAAATCCTATGACCATGAAATTGACCAAAATGGACCGTGAATTTAGTAGGACTCTACTAGTAGGCTTCCCCATTTAAAAGGAAAGCTTCTTTTAGGTTGCTAGTCAAGGAACTGAATGGTTTTTTTTTTTCTCTTAGCCCCTCTCCTTCTCCTTTCATCTCTCCCTCCTTTCTTCAACATAAAGATCTTGATCACAATGCTGATAATTGAAGTCATTCTAATTTGTGGCCATCTGAGAAGCTCAGAACTATCTTTGTCTCTGGCCTGTCGCTCTTCTCACAAAGAAGAATAAACATAAAAGTACATGAAAAGCACTTGGTTTCAAGCAGCATTTTAATTTAAAACAAATATGGTGTCAAGTTCATGATTAATATTGTTTTTCACTGAAATGACCATGAAGCTTGGTTTCATTGGGGAGTGGTTTTTTTGTCTCTCTCCATTTATAATGACACAAACTTTCACTGATATGATTGATGAAGGTGATGATGATGGGAGGTGATTAAAACAGCTGAATGGAACAGTTTGGATTTTCTCCAGATTCTACTGTTCTGGCCTGAAATAGGAGTTAAGTTTACATGCTAGACTCCTGATTCCCCTCCTATAATTGGCTGCAGTTGTTCAACCAATGACGTTGTTTTGCATTACTCTGTTAGGCCAAATAATCTGTAGAGCTAAAGGCACCAGGTTACAGTAGTGTATGCAGTGTTACACATGCACCTCCAAGCAGCAACACACCAAGAAGTGGAATGAATGGATTACAGGCTGGAATGTCGTGCTGCAAGCACCAGCCATAACTCACATGCCTCCTTCTCTCAACAGCCCAAAACCACCTTATGTGCTGGTCGGATGGGTGCTGCTGTTGAGGCTCAGGGAGAGTTGGTGAGTTAAATGTCACTTAAACCGGTCCGAATTGCAGTCAGTGAGGTGAGGAAAGGCAGGATGGGAATCAGAATGATGTAATTATAAGGTCCAATGTCTTCTGAATGTCTAGAGCTGTGGTGGGTGCACTATACTAAACTCTAGAGTAATCACAGTGTGAAACAATATAACAAAATCAATGTGAGAGTGCGTGATACAATGAGAGCATCACTTGGGGCGGGGGAGAGAGTCTAGCCTCAATACCAGACCTGCTCTGCTCCACGTTTGTGTCTGGGGCAAATCCCGCATGGAGATGTTGTTGTGGAGGGGGAGACTAGGCCCAGCAGCCCCGGCTTCCTGAGATTCACCATGACTCTCAGCCAGCCAGTAAAACAGAAGGTTTATTTAGATGATAGGAACACAGTCCAAAACAGGTCTTGCTAGTACAGACAACAGGACCCCTTTAGTTAGGTCCATCTGGGGGCCCTGGGGAGGCCACAGCCCCGTTGGGAAGCCCAAGCCCTGTCAGGGCACCCCTCTCCATTTCCCAGCCAGCTTCAAACTGAAACTTCCTCCAGCCTCTCACTCAGCCTCTCCCCGGCTCCTCCCCCAGTCTTTGTGTCCTTTGTCCAGTTTCCCAGGCAGAGGTGTTCCCTGGCCTCCAACCCCCATCCTGGGTTCTCATGTTACATGCTCAGGTATGCTCCCTTCCCCAATGCAGGCAGTCCCAACTCCCCTGCAACCTTCCCAGGTTAATACTCCCCACTCAGCGTTCACATAACACAGTAAGAACATTCCCACTTCGTCACAGATACCCCATGTGGTGTGGGAGGCAGCTCCACTTACATGGCAGACCCAACTGCTCAGAGCAAGGACAGGCCCTGCCATAAGCCCAGCACCCACCCCCATGTTGCTACTGGCTGGTGAGCAGGACACGTCAGGGCATCCTTCCCTTTCCCTTCCCCCACCCCAGCTCTCCCTCTGGCAGATTTTGTCCTTTGGGCCTCTGCAGCAACACACAACTCTGACATCATCACAGTGAGGTGGTTGGGAGTTGGCACCACCATAATGTGAGGCCCAGGTTGGGGTGACCATTCACACATTCCAGTTCTTCTGGGAATGGTGTGGGCCCACCTTGCTAGCATGGCGTACTCTACAAAATGGCATCCCCTGTCCACTACCAGATAAAGCCATGTCAAGTTTTGTCTCAGTACCAGATGGGGGACAAACTTGAAATGAGCAGGACTGTCCAGTTTTAATCCAGACAAATGGCCTGCCTAGCCTGGCCCATGGAACTGGACATGGTTTCTCATGCAAAGAAACAATTGCAGCTCCCCATCTCTCCCCACCCTCACAGGGTATTTTTGCACCCTTAGTTTCATGATTTCTGCGAGTGGACCCATGAACCCCCACTAAAGCTGTTCCTGGTCTAGAGTTAGGAAAAGTTGGTCTGTGCCACTGGGAGGTGAGATTGCTGGCTTTCCAGTGATGTGCAGAGTTAGTTTCTAGGTGGTTCCTGAGAGATCATGAATTCATATGGCCACTAGTCTCTCAGACCAGATGTGCCATTTATCATCTAGGCCAATATCATTCCAAACACCCTGGGCCAGTAACCCACACAGAGTGCTGGTGGCTTCTAGTCCACGTAGCACGTAGTACATGAGATAGGTTTGGCAGCAGCCTTGGTGCTTGAAGACCTTCAGACTAATAAGGAGAGAGCAGAATCTCTTTTAGATGAGCACACAAATCCGGAAAGGGAATAATCTGGAATGTAGTCGGATTAGGTTATAGTTGGCCAATGATATCGTCAGACTATGCAGTGGACTTCCTTACCTGACAAAGTTTGGTCACTTGGAATAAGGGATTAGAGTCAAGACACAGTGTGATCCAGTGCATAGGCAGTGGATGGGGACTTCTGGCTTCTACTTCTAGCTCTAGGAATGACCTATTGTCATATGGCCCTTGGCAAGTCACTCCACATCTCTGTGCCTCAGGTCCCATCTGTAAAGTGGCAATAATAATACTTTTGTTCTCCCACCTCTTGGCTATTTAGATTGTAAACTTCTCAGGGTAAGAACTATTACTTATGATGTGTATGCACAGCCCCTAGCAAAATGTGGCCCAGTCTCTGCTGGGGGCTCTAGATGCTACAGAAATATAAATAATCAGAAGAAAGTTGCTGAAGCAAAGTGGCCTCCAAGCCCCATGGATTTCCTTCTATTGTAAGAAGAAAGGGGACTATTTATCTGATATCAGAAGTGTACAAATACACTGGGGAAATGCAATAAGGAATGAAAAAGTTTACATTCACCTCTTGCGTAGTCATTGGCCTATAGAGAGCTTTCAACAGTCCTTGGATTTGGCCTATAGAAAGTAGGCTGCCGTTCAGAGTGGGCGACTGGAATTCAGTAGTTTGAGATTCTCGAATGGACTCGGCCACTAATTCAGGGTGAAATCCCTAGTCTCCACGCAAAGCCTCAGTACAGACGGGCATTATGCATGGGTTCTGCACATGTCTCAAAGGGATGGAACCCTTGGACCACACCATCACTGACACACCTCCATTGACTGCATTGGAACAATGCCCATTTAATACCCACCAAAAGTTAGTGAAAATTAAACATTCAAGCCTGGGAACCTGAAGTGTAAGGAACACTCCTGTCCCGGACCAGAGTGAAGGGCAAGGTGACCTATCTTAGCAGTCTTTCCCATTTCTGATTGGTTTGATCCTCTGATTCCCCCAACTACCACACTGTGAAATTCATTTGAGACATCAAAGTGGGATTGTGCATTAAAGTAGAATATATTCTTCTTTACTTACAGTCCAACAAAAGACCTCCCTGCTTTTCTGCCTTAGCCACCTCACTGCCTTTCAGCTCAGCATCCCATGGATTTTCCTAAGAGCTTCCTTGGAATAAAGCATGATGGGTTCATCGGAAAATCCAGATTGATGCACTTTAGTCCTTTTTTTTATGCAAATGATTTTATACATATAAATAAAAAAAAACAATAATCTGTCATTTAAATCCTGTTCTCGCAATTAGTTCTCCACTCAGCCCTGCTTTAATGCACTCGCCTTTCATTGTTTGTGCCTATTTATACCACTCTTTAAAGTTCATTAAAATCGCTGCCGCTATCTCTCACAAAACAACTGTTCAAGACATCAGTGTCAGACACTCAGGAAATTTATGCTTTGAAGTTCCCCTTTTATTCATTTTTATCAGGATTTTTTTAAATGGCTAAACCAGTTTTATGCTTTTCACAGTTATTCAGAAATCTGTTCCTCCTGACACAGAGCCGAGACATCATTCCTTGCACATTGCCCATTTTCTCTTTTTCATCATTTCTCTCCCTGCTTGTTCTGGCTCTCTGCTAAGTCCATCACAGTTTTGTTTTTATATTCTCCTCACTGTATTTAATAGCCCAGTAAAACCTAGAAAGCTGCTTCAGAAAACACACATGCCGGCCCTTTGATGTTTGTATTTGTGTGGCAGCTCACTGGAATTTGTCAGCACTCACACAGAGACAAAGACATTTGAACTTGCCTGCTGCTAGAATCAACTGCTGCCAGACAGAAGACTGAAGGCAGGCAGTGACATACCAAGGGCAAGAATAATAAAAAGGGACAGGTGAACACTTTTCTCTCCAGGCCCAACCCATTCTTGATTGAGAAAAATATCACAGCTGTGTTTTCCAAAGGGCCTAGGACTCCCATTGAGTCCAGTGGAGATCGGCTGATCAGAATGGATGGATTAGGCCCAGAGAATGCAGTGGTTCTAGGTATGGCAGCTCCAGAATTTGTATCTGTCTTCTCCAGTATTAGAGCAGCATGACAAAATCTAGACTATACGGGAAGAGTCTCCTGACTCCTAGACCAGTGCTCTAGCTACTAACTACACTGCCTCCTTATAGTGCATCTGCAGAACCCCTGTACCAAGCCCCTGTGCATAGAGGTTTTGCACAGACAGTAGGGATTTGACCCTGAATCAGTTAGAAACCTGAGTGGTTACCAGTTGGTCCCATAAAAGATATTACCTCACCCGCCTTGTCTCCTGGCATGACTATGTCCCTGCCCTGAGGAACTATCTATCACTATATGTATGTACAGCACTGTAGTGCTCCCTCGCTGTCCAGTCCAGACGGAAGCCACTCTGCCTCATTGTGTTCGGGTTTAGTCCTCAGACTTGGGTCACATTGGGAGGCCCGAGCCATAAACAGTCTAGAGCTCTGGGCCCATCTGACAAAGGCAAGCAGACAACAGTCTGGGGCTCTTGCCATTGGGCAGGGCAGCGGCCGGCGTAGTCTCTAGTGTATAGCCCCTCAATGAGGCTGACTCAGGCTAAAGACTACCTCTGCTCTGCCCCGCCCAAAGGTCTAGAGCTTATTGACTCAATGTATTTGTTGGCTGCCTGGGCCGAGAGGAGTCAGCCTGCCTCTTCGGTACAGATTCCCACAGCAACAGTGATTTTCAACTACAATTGTCAACTTTTATAATAATGTCAACTCAGGAAAAAAGAAATCTTTAAAACAGCAGTGACAACATCTCCATTCTTGTTCCACTGGTTAACTCTCATCTAGCAAAACGTAAAACATTGGGCTGATGCTAAGTGCCAGGTTCCTTCTAACTTCTTCAATGCCCTATGGACAGACCGGGTCACAGTCACAGCTGGTGTAAATCTCCTAAAGTCTATAGCCTTTCACCAGCCGAGGTTCTGCCCCATAATAGCACCCATTAACCATGTTCTTATGTAACACATTTTCCTTAGAGACACCAAGTAGGGGATAAATTCTAAGGGCTAAACTATGCTGTGAGCTACATGCCTACACAAGGTAGCAAGGGAGGAAACTCCTACGCAGGCTGGTCAGATCTTGGATCCAGGTAAACAGGGGCTACACAACTTTTTACTCCACCCCTACCAGAGAGGACATGAGCAGGGACTGGCTGGTCCTTGGCGCCACGCACCCATTCATTAATCAGTGCAGCAAAGCCACTGTGGTGATGCTGGAATTTGTTGCTTACACAGGCCAGCAGCAAATTGCTCTAGTCCCCAGAGCAAGGAGGAAGTAGGTGAGGCAGTGTGAGTGAATGTGTCCCTGAGGCACAGCGCCTCATGGGGCTACTCTTGGGGTTGTGCAGCTTAGATAGCACCCCTTGGGCCCAAGAACACCTTCTAGCCTGAAACACTCCGTGGACCTGCCTGGCGACATGCTAAGCACAGAGCTTACCCTGGAGGGTAGCACTCCAGAGGTGAGGTGCAGTTTGCTGTACTAAAGGTGCTTTGTGTTTAGTACCGTTAATGGTTTTTCTCTTCAAGAGGGTCTTGCACATATGAAGGTGGGGGTGGGGAGAGCAACGTTTTATGGGGCTAAGTGACATGCTGTGATCCTGCAGCAGCTCTCTAACAGCCCTTGGGAGAAAGCCGACTGATGCGCTGAAATGCCTAAACCAGGCCTGACCTGCGAGGGGATAGAAAGGTTTCTGCTCTGGGTACTGTCAGCCCAGTTTGGATCCTAAATGTTTACGTCTTGTATTTGGAAACCTGTGGTTCAGATTCCCTTATGATGCACATGTTGATGGAGAGGTGGAGAATTTCCAGATTCTTTGGGCAGGAACCTGGTATGAAACAGAGCCACTCTCTGATGTACAGAATTGTACAATGCACAAAGAAAACCGTACAGCTCCCTCCCTTGCTGCTCTCGCTGTCACCTCATGCCAACCCACTCACATGTGAGGTCTGTCCCAGATGTACTGTCACTGATAGGCAGCATTAGCCCCGCTAGAGCCTTGCAACCCAACCTTAACCTGACGGGATCCAACTACAAGTGTTGGATTCAGGTTGGGTCTGAAAAAACCTGACCCTCTTGGGCTGAGGCTGGATCGTCTCTGATCACCTTCTCTTGCCCCTGGGGTTGGCACAGCAGTGGTTACATGCCTTGCTCCTGCCAGCCACCACCTTGCTGCCCTGTGTGCACAATGCAGTGAGTGTGCCCATGAATTCTATCACCTCTTGCACTGCAGCCCACACAAGTGCAGCAAGGGGCAGGAGGCTGCTGGAGACAGATGGCGGACATGGAGAGCAGGAAGCCCCCACCAGGCCAAGCCCCGAGGATGAGGCGATGGTACTGACACAGATTTGGGGCGAGATCTGTAAATGACTTGACACTCTTAAGTCAGGTTTGGATCAGCTGTGCTTGGATCGTGTTTGAGTCCAGGTTGGGCTATAAAATTAGGCCTGAGTGGACCCCTTAGCCCTCTCACCATCACCACCCCCACATGAAGTCACTGATAACTAATGCTAACTTGAATTCCTTTCCCCTTCCCGTACCCCACTAACCCACTGCAGTGTAAGGTCTTCTTTCCAATAGATCTATCGTGTTAACCTTAATGCTTATCCTATCAACCCCTGTGCTAAATGATCACAATGTGAGGTCTTTCCTAACTCCAGTAGATAGTGCTAACCTTATCCCTGCCCTATGCTGACCCATTGCAGTGAGAGGTCTTTCCCACTCTGATAGCTCGGGAAGCTCCTAGTATGAAAGAATCAGTGTGGGAGATTCTCAAAAGAGCCACAGGGAGCATAAGTCCAACGGAAAATCAATATTCCTATGAGATCAGTTCTCAGAGTCCCACCCTCAGGGCCAGGAGAAGTGGTTACCCCCAGAGAGAATGCTGCCAAAACCAACCCTTACTCAACTCAATCCATTAAGTCAATAGGCTTGCATCCACTGACATCAGGGCTGAAGTTGGTCCCTCATCCCTACCCCTGGGTTGGAGAACAGGTAACTGGAGCTTCCATAGGGAGCCAACCCTGTAATAATATCTCAGAGTAAGTCACCCTCTGATCTTCTACCACCCTTCGGTAAAGCCAAAGCAGGCAGGCATCCAGGGAAAGCCGCAAGAATGAGCAGGTGAGGCCCCTCGCACACAGAAACGGGACATAAAACAGCACTGAATCAATTCTATGGCTATGTACTGGACTGAACAATAGAGTCTCTTTTCCCTGTGTTGGGGATTAACAGGCACTAACATTGTCTCATCATGACTCTCAGTTTTGCTTCCAAACATTTATTCTGCTATAATGTCCTGGACCCGTTAATCTTTGTACAATGTTCTGTTATTCCATGGCAAGGGTCACAGGCAAGTGTGTGTATCAAGGCTACAGGAGCCTTTTCTCCCCTTGCTCCATGTGTGTAAATCCCATTGTTGTTAATGGAAGTGACTCAAGGACAACTGATGAATGTTTGGATGCATCAGGTGCAGTGATTATTGCCAGCATTCTTTGAACTGAAGTCAATGAGAATTTTCAGAGAGCACTAGATACAGGATCAGACTGTAAGCCTAAATTTCCGCAGCAGGCCAAATTAAGGTTCCACAGGCAACCTGACTTCCGGCATTTCTTAACCTCTGAGTGGCTAACTTTGCACCCTTAATATTCTTTGAACATTGGGGGCAGGGTTGGCGCTTGTCTGTGGTTTGTTTTTTTTTCCTAGTGCTTGTTTCCAAAGTTCAGGATATTCCTAGTGCTGGACTGGGACTTGGAAAACATGGGTTCTATTCCTGGCTCTGCTACAAGCCTGTTGGTGACCTTGGGCAAGTCACTTCCCTTTTCTGTGCCTCAATTTCCCCATCTCTAACATGGGGATAATGATACCTCCTTTGTAATGGACCTTCTTTGCAAAGCAATGTGACAGCTGCTACTGAAAAACACTAAATAAGAGCTAAGAGTTATTATTATCCCCCCCCAATTTCAATGACCCTCTTAAAAACAAAACAGAAGCCTAGCAGCAACAAGCAACCCTACAATAACAAATCTGTATGTGCACTCTAGCAACCATGAGCCACTTTGCAGTAATAAACTAGGGTGTGTACTTGAAGGGAAAGAGAAAAGAGAGGGAAAGATTTCTGTTTCAAGCTTCTTATTCACATAAATAACTTCCTGGCCATGCCCCCAGTCATGTTGTTAACAGTTTCCTCTGCCTCTGATCCCTCTTCCGGTAGATGTGGTAGTCCCTTTTTCATATGAAGTCTGTTCCACATGGTTCATGCTGCCGTTTACTAACTTACATGAAATGACAGGAACAAGTGGTTTAGAGGGAACGGATTCCAGCAGTCAAAATGCACATTTTCCCTATCTTGACTTTTTAATGGCAGTCCTGAGTATAGGAGGCTCCAAATGCTACTCAAGAAGGGTTATGAAGAGCCGGCTTCTGGCCTTGTTTCTCCCTTTCCTTTTTTATATTCCAAATGGTAAATGAAGACACGTGTGGGATTGGGGAATGCCAAAACAGGATGCTGTTAGCATAGAGCACTGTTACTTGCAGGGTATGTAAGGCCAGCAACAGGAAGATAGATGCAGGTTGGGTCTGAGTCTTCTCCATACTCTCAAAAGTCCCACTAGGACCCACCTGTAACAGGGTCCTGGACCTGTGGGGACAATTTTAAACTCCATGCTCATCTCACACATAAATCAGCGTAGTGTTCTCTGCACTTGACGCTACCTCAGATATCTCAATCTACCTCCCAGGCATAAGCAACTACTTTAAATTATCCCCATGCGATTTCCATTACAAAGTTTTTGACCTTTGAAGACCACCCTCTGTTGATCTACTGATTATGACTGGTCCCTTTGATGGTCATACAATTTCACCACCCATCATGTCCAGGAATTTCATGCGGAAGGGCTTCTCATTCACTCTGCGATCAAGACAAGTCAGGGGGCAGAAGACACTGCAAAAACAACACTTAGGCCTCCTGCCCCCAGGCTGGCTGGTGAGGAGGTTCCTGGTTTAACTGAACTAATCATGTGATGTGTTCAGCCTACCATTCTAATGTACGAGGAGAGGGCTTGTTGCTCTTTCCCACACGGACTGAGCTGAGAACCAAAATTCCAACACTACCATTTTTATTGTTATATTTGGATTTCAGATTGTCTAATTTATGATGCATTTTAATCAGCTCAAGGATTTGTCCCCTGGATATCCGGAGGCTTCCTCGAACAGGAACAGTGACCTTCTGAGGAGCATCCATCACTATCTAAATTACCTTTGTACTGAATGGAATAATTTCTCCTCCACAGTTCTTTAGGGCTAAAGGCGACTGACTTAGAGGTGATTATCTTTTGCTAATAACGTGCATTAGTGAGCAAGATCTCACAATTACCTTGGTAATCCTTCCCTATACTTTAATGTTGCTATTATTATTAATATTGCTCTTTAAAACTTACTCCTTTCCTGTCACATAGAGGCACTGACTGCAGCTTCCAACAAAAAAAAAGAGAAAGCTGCATAAAGTACTCTGTATATAACTCTATTTAAAAAAACAAAGCTGAAGGATGTTTGAGTCAGGCCAGAAGGAACAAGAGGTACTTGTTTAAACCAGTACAGGTTGACTATAATCACACTTAGCTGATCTATACGTTACCTCAGTAAATATCCTTCTCCACAAATTTTGGACCAGTCCAAACTATTCAGTAGCCTGGATTTTTCTGTATATTGACTGAAAATTATTAAGACCCAAAGTGGCTGTGAGTGTGATTTAAAAAAAACAAACCCCACACATACACAGTTGCTGAGATTGCCAAAGCTGCCTAAGGGATTTAGATGCCTGATACCCATTAATTTTAATGAGCTTCTAAATCCCTAGTTGGCCTTGGAGATCTTCGTTTTTGCTTCCCTTCTATGTTCTGCTCTGTGTAAGGGATTTAATCAGGTATTTACAGCCTTCTTGGCTTCTGACTTTGTTGTTTCCTGGATCCACCAATTCGATTGAGCTACCACTTGGAGTCAGACAGCTCACCACCTTCACTGCTCCTCCACAAGAAGATGGAGGAACTTCATTCGGGTTTTTCCAGTCTTGCTGTCCCGCACCTGCCTTCCAGAGTGTGCTCAGGCAGGACAAGGAGGGTGGCAGAGAATGGAAATTTTTGAAGTTCACAACTTAGAGGGGAGGGAAAATGGGACAAAGTTGAATACTTTATTCCATTTTAAAACCAGCTTGAGCTGAAGCCATGGGCTTCCATTCTGCTGATGAAAGAGACATTTCCTGCCTGAAATAATAGCGTCCACAACCAACCAGTCCATACATTTAACAGGAAAGTTCACTTACCTAGAAGTAAAGAAGTATTTTTCCATCCTATCTGCCTCTCGTGTTTATATTGGCCTTTTTGTCTGCCAGTTTTAAGGGAAATTAACTCAAACCTCAGGTTTGTAAGGATTTTGTTTTAACATAGTTAATATTTCCTGTTATATAATAAATGTTACCTTTGAGCTTATAACTTGAAATTTTTCCTGGGGTGTTTCAGTTAATAAAAGCAAACGGTCATGAATATGCTGTGTTATTATTAACTAGTTAAACTTCCACCACTAAATAAAAAAATCCCAAACCTTTTCCTTCCTGAGCATTAGCTGCAAATTGCATAAGCAATTACATAAGAATATCACAAACAAAATAAAGTGTATCAAAAGAATATCAAGGCTGTAAAGTTAAGCACTCAAGAGTTAGGAAATGACAGATTTAAGGTTGTATGTCTAATGAAAAAAAAAAAAGGAGGGAACCATCTGACTGTCTAATAATCATTCCAGCCAATAGGATTATGAGGTGAATAACTACACGGTTCAGCACTACTTACATTTACCATCAGAAAGTCTGTGACTTTTTCTAGACTTTTAGAGATGGGCCTGTACAAAAACCCAACATCCAAATCACTTTGAACTTTGGAAGCATCTGGAGTCCAAATCTGGATCCAGCTTGAAAAGTCATATCTGAGCACAATGACTGAAATGGTCCAACCCCAACCCCTGAATCCAAATACCTTCAAACTTGGCAATGTTTGAAATCTTGTTCTGAATTGTATACCTTGGGGCATGTTTCACTATTTTGACTGCTGTCACAGGTTTTGCAAAAAGTTTCCAAAGGCTTCAAATAAGCATATCAGGAAGGAAAATCCACAAGCCTTAAAAGAATGGGTTCTGGGTATGTAAACAGGGGAAGGTTATGAATATGGCAGCATTGTGTTACAAGAAATGGAAAGATTTTTGGAGAGTAATCCATGTTGTCAGTGAAGTCTCAGCTTTAGGGAATGGATAGTCATACTTCCTCGGGTGCTGAAGGCATCTTACCATGCACGAGGAGGTGTGGGCTATTTATCACCCTGTCATCTGTTACTCTTTATTTATGGCTTTAGAAACCTGCATGTAATTGGAACTTTTTGACTGGCTGCTAATGACATCATGTCTATAATGTCCAACAAATGCCCATGGCTGTATGCTTTATTTTTATGTATAAATTCCACTTCATAATAGCAGCCAGATGCCCCATGCTGAGCATTTCAGGTTAATCATTGCACTTGTCAGATGGTTAAAGCCACTCAGCCTTTGGCCTCATGTCTTGTATTTTAACACCCAAACCGCACTATAATCACCCTGGCATGCATACTGTGCCATGCCTTAATGCTCAGCTGAAGATGGGCTCTTCAGATGAAGTGCTAGCATATAGCAAAGGAAGGGAATGATTTTTAAAACCAGCTTCTAATTTGGTGCCCACATTTTTGTCATTTCAGTTAGTCACAAATGCAAAATCAGAAGCTGGTTTATCAAGTCCAAAATATAGAGCCAGGCTCAAAACTATGGAATGCAATGTCCCACTTCCCTTAACTGATTTGCAAATATTGCTATGCAAATGAAGGGAAAGGGTATGAGCAGGCAACATGAGGAACTCATTGAAATGGAGAAGGATAAGGCCCAAATATAGAAAAGAGTGATTGAGAAAAGACCTTGACTCTGAGAAACAAATTTGCTGTAGAGTTGGTTGGAAAACATTACTCCCTCGCTTCCCCCCCCCCCCCCCACTGTGGAAAATATTTACTTTTCAAAGAAAAACTGAAAACACAGTAACTGAAATTTTTCATCTGAACCAAAATTATCTAGTCCAAAACTGCACAAAACCTGAGAAGTTTAATCTGAAATTGTTCAAAAACAGCAGACACTTTCCATGAAAATTTTACTTGAGTTGAAAATCCAGTTTTCCATCCCACTCCACTCCATTCCCCACAAAAAGTGTTGATGGAAAATTTACAGTTAGACCTGACTGAGACATTAACAAATCGGATTTTCAACTCTGTGGTAATGTAGCTCCACTCCCACTGGCATCAGTCCTTTGACTTCAATGGAAAGAAAGTTAGATCAATGCTGAGTATGTCTGAAAATCCCACCTTTAGAAATCATCTAGTGTAACCAAGCATCTCTGTGGTTCACCAGCAAATACTCACCGAGAAGTACATGAGACAATCTTTCAAGCATAAAAAGAAAGTGATCAAGGTCTTGTTGCCTAAACCTACCATTAGTGATGGGGGAAGCCCAGAAGATCCAGTAGTTCAACTCAGCATCAAAAATTTAGTAACTTCTCTGAAATTCTTGAGTCTGAAAAACTGGGTGGAAAATATCACAGAGTCAGGCTCTTGGGAAATATTCTATATGTCCTTCTTCTGGGCATGTTGAAAATACCGTAAGAATATCCTCTCTCAAGATATTTCAGCACTTCCACTCCTATCTAAACCATTGTAGAGGCTCATGGCAATGAAAAATACCTGGGGAAATGTTAATGGAGACATTTAAGTTTTTCTAAAAGGTTCAGTTTGGATTTGGATCATGTTTAGCATAAAGGCTGGTTAAGGGGATGAGGAGGGTTTTGGACAAGTGAAGAAGTTAAGGGAGTTGAGAAGGCTATTTCTTAATTTATCAGAAAAATTCAGCCATCTTGTATTTGAATATGGCTAAGAAGTACTGGAGTTGGACTAAATATTGTCCCTCAGCAGCAGTGATGGGCCTGAACTGAAATACCATCTCCAACTGCCCACTCAAACACTGGCAAAGTTTGAATCTTGATGAAGATCCAAAAACAGGCCTCCTGGCTCATGCCTTCATTGAGCATTAGGTACCTAAATACCTTTGCGGATGTAGGCCTTAGATACCATAGTGATGAGCAAAGGATAGATATAACAAGTACTTCAGACCACAACAGCTAGAAGTTGACTATCATCCCAAGCCACTAGGCCATGCCCACCTGAGGCCATGAAGAGCCTGTAGGTGGATTATTCAGACATCCTTCCAGGTGCACAATTGCGGGATGGGAAAGAGACACCCTGTACCACCTTTTCCCCAGTTTAAACCTCCTATACCACCTAGGCATCACAGAACAGGGTTGGGCCCTTAGACTGAGATTTTCAGAGCCATTTAAAGGACTGGGATGCTTAATTCTCATTAAAAACTAACTGGATCATTAAATCCCTTAGGCAGCTTTGAGAGCCTCACTGTACAATAAGTAACATTTCTCCTGTGATGACAGCTGGAGGGTTTGAAAGCATTTAGGAAAGGGCAATTCTGCAGCTGAATTTCCAGGTAAAGAGCTGTGTTAGCCCTGGCGTATGTTTAATCAGCAGGAATCTAGCTTTGGGCTGAGCCGTGGCTGGTGGAGGCTGGGGTGAATGAGCAAGCGATGGATGTTTTGATTCAAGTACTTGAGCTGTGGTGAGAATATATTTGTAAGTTTGAGAGGAAGCAGCCTGACAGGGAGGGTTTCCTTCCTCAGCTGCTGCCAGCTGGCAAAACCATTGTGTAAATTGCTTCACACAACACGTTTCAGGCTGTGAAGGAGGAAAAGTCCTGGCTGCATGGAGAACAGCCTTCACTTTGCAGGGCTTGGAGGCTACTTTCACAGCTGAACCATGGACTTTGAGAGGCCTCCCCAACCTGATGCAGGCCTCAGGATCATTGGCTGCCCAGGGCAAGTGCCGTTTGGAATCTACTAGGAAACCTGTGTTTGAAACATGTGCAAGAAGAATAGGGAAAGACGAAGGACACTCCCTATTAACCAGCTGTCACAATAGCAACAAGGGCCAGATCCCCAGTTGGTGTAAATCAACATAGCTCCATTCCTTTCAGGGACAATATCAGTTTATGTCACTTGCAGATCTGCCACAATTCTTCTGTGAGGAGGACTGGAGAAAATCAAAGCCCTGTCCATAACTCACTGTCAAATGCTGATGTGGTCTGTTTGAGCTAAGACAAGATAGAATTCCTTGAGCGATGATTCACTCTCACCCCATCCCCACCTTCTCTGGAAGGTCAGAGGATCCGGGAGCCATAATCAAACAAAGTTCTTTTTTTTTTTTTTTAATCCAATGGGGGTTTCAGCTCATCAGCCATAAAACAAAACGAAACACTACTAACCCTCAGAGAACGTGTCTGGAAATGAGGAGAAAGGAGCCTTGTGCTTCCTGGGCAAAGGAGTGCCAAATTATGCATGCAAAGAAGCCACACTATGCTGTCTTCAGCTAACTATTATCTGACAGATGCACGGCACAAATACTAACGTCTGCTGTTTATTTTTCCCCTCTGACTGTAACAGCAGCTCTAGACACCATTCCTCACGCAGCCCCAGCAGAAACTACACAGCCCAAAGCAAACTCACTCTCATTGGGCAGGCCTGAGAGAGCCTTTCCTTCTCATGCAAAGAGGAGGTGGAGCTTAAAGTGGCTGAAATATTGGAGGGAGCATCCAGAGTGAAAAATCAATAGGAAAATCATTCTGCTAGCTATAGGCTTGGCAGAATTTGGTTTCTATTTTTTAACAATTTTGACAGAATATTGATGCTTATCTTAAAGCATTTTTTAATCAATTTAAATTTTCACAATTGTGGGAAGTTATGAGGGGAGGATCAGACAATAATTATTTATAGACTGTAAATGTTGAGAGTCAAGAAGTTAAAGCTTTATAACCATTAAAACAGAAATTGTCAATATCACGTCAGAATAATAAGTAAATATCCTTAAATCAAACTCTAGTAAGTTCTCAAGCAGTAGTTTCCTAACCTTGCCTATTTGTACATTTTGATGATTATTGACGGAAATATTTATCGTCACTTCACACATGTACGGTGAAATCAACATTTACCGATAAAAATCTCATCCTTCCAAGCGTACAACATAGGGACACATGTTTCACTACCTTGTACTATGGCATCTCAACATGCACAAAAATCCATCCAGGACATTATCCACCCCCTAGACTCAGAGTACCAAGCTCCATGTGGACACTGGGGGATGTTATGTAATGGTTATACACAGGCAGGGCCGCCCAGAGGAATCAGAGGGCCTGGGGTCTTCAGCGGTGGTGGGATCCCGCTTCGGTGGTAATTTGGCGGGCGGGGGTCCTTCCACTCTAGGACCCACCGCCGGGACCCCTCGCTGCCGAATTGCCGCCAAAGACCCGGCACTTCGGCGGCAGGTCGCATTTCTGCGGTAATTAGGCGGCAGGGGGTCTTTCCGCCCTGGAGTGGAAGGACCCCCCGCCGTTGAATTGCCGCCGAAGACCCGGAGCGGAAGAAGCTCCGGGGGCCCCGGCCCCACAAGAGTTTTCTGGGGCCCCCAAAGCAAGTGAAGGACCCTGCTCCAGGGGCCCCAAAAACTCTCGTGGGGGCCCCTGTGGGGTCCGGGACCTGGGGCAAATTGCCCCACTTGCCCCCCTGCCCCGGATGGCCCTGTACACAGGGCCTGCCCACAATATTTTGGCACCTGAGGCGGGGAGCTCAAATGATGCCCCCATGTCCCCTCACTTGAGCCAAAACTTTGAAAGGTCTCAATTCTGCCTTCTTCCTGTTCTACTCCTCTCATGTGTGAGGGAAAATTAACAGGATGTAAAACATTAGTCAAGGCCCTGACTTTGGTCAAGCTTGGTGTGAAGTTCCTCTGTCAACTTCTGTGCACTCTTCAGAACGTTTTGAAATCTCTCATCTGACCGGTAAGACTGTAGGTATGACTTTGCTTTGTCCAGTTGTTTCATTGCTTCAGATACATCAAGGTCAACACCTTGGAGTCTCTTACAACATTTATTTCAAATGGTATCTCATGCCACAACACTAAGCCACACTGAAATTTGAAATTATGTACGTTTCTCGTGATTCCATTTCCCTCTGCCACTGTTCTCCCATGAACAGTTCCTGTCTTAGCATTATCCTCCATAATGGCAACTGTGGCATCATCTATCTTCCCAATTTGTTGATTGATAGGCTTTATCACCTCCACTCGACTTTCCCATCATGTAGCACTCAGTGGTTTCAGTGTCAGAGAGGATGTTCCCAGATGTTGCTTCAAAATTTGCCGTCGATAAGTTGATGCAGAGAAAAACACATAGATGCTTTGAATTACATTAAAAAATTCAGCAACCTCACTATAAGCTGATGCTGTATCACTGACCGCCAAGTTCAAAGAATGAGAACTGCATGGGACAAAAAAAGCTCTAGAGTTTAACTCTCGGATCCGTGTCTGCACTCCTCTGTTCTTTCCTCTCATGTTGGCACCATTATCATAGCCCTGACCTCTTATGTCAGCTATCACAATTCCTGTATCTTCCAGTTTTTTAAGAAGCACATTTGTCACATCAGCTCCTGTTGTATCATCAATTTCAATAAATTCTAAAAAATGCTCTGATAGTCACCATGCAGGGACATTTGCACTAAGTTCTGTTGTTGTTACAAAACACACCTTAAAGTCATTTGTTCTGTATGGCTGATGTCAGGTGTGCAGTCTAGAATAACAGAGTAATATCTTGCTGACTTCAGACTGCCACAATCTTCTTTTTTACTTTTGTTGCCAATAGCTGTATGATCTCATTTTGAATTGTTTTTCCAATGTAGCAGTGAGTCTTCTTAGATGCTCCTGGAGTACAGCATCAAACTCAGCCATCAGCTTCACAATTTTAAGGAAGTTTCCATTGTTTGGCACATACAGCTGATCTGAAGTGCCATGCAGTACTAGGTTTTGGGTAGCAAGCATTTTCACAATGGCAATGAGCATTTTCATAACAATTTTGCCAGTAAAGAGACTCTGATGCAATCTTCTCTTGATGCTGATCATCTATGATGGCCTTTAACCTTAGTCTCATCACAAGCTCTTTCCACCTATGGAATCCTCTTGGGTGATTTGTTGCCTTCTCACAGCATGCCAGATTTCTAGCCAGATTTTTCCAGTCATTTGTTTCTGTAGAACTCAATGTGGCAGGAACATTAGATTGGAAGAGTTTGCAACAAAAACAGTATGCAGCAGTCTGGGTTTTTGAGTACATAAGCCATGGCCTCTCCACTTTGTCACCATTGGGGATTTCGTGCCAGTAATGTGTTGGATGGAAACTTCTATTTTCATTGTCCTTGGGGAACATGAAGCTCCCAGAGAAGCTGGTGTTAATCAGTCCCGGCTCTTGGGGGTGTTAGAGAGGTACATAAGAGACGACTCCTCCTCTCTCTCCCTGCAGCTCCTGCTGCTTTCCATTATCACCTCTTGCCTTTTCTCCTGCCTGCCTATTATGTCTCTTGTGCCCTCCTTCCTCCAGCACAGCACTCCACCATCTCTGTGCATCTAGAGCAGAGAGAATACATATGCACCAGCAGCAGACAATTGTCTACACTCTGGGTCCTAGTGACGGCCTCCCCACAGTCTGGCACCTGAGGCAGCCGCCTCAGTTCACCTTATGGTAAGGCCAGCCCTGGTTGTACACCACTCCTGATATTTGCTTTGCAAGTGAGCAAATGGAATTTCCATGGGTGTCCAGTGCATGATTTCACTCCTAGGTGGAACTATGCTATGAATGTTACATACATGTTATAAGAAGTACAGGCATAATTGTTGTAGCTGTGTTGGTGCTCAGACCTGAAGAAGAGCTCTGTGTAGCATGAAAGCTGGTCTCTTTCACCAACCAAGTTGGCCCAATCAAAGGTATTACCTCACCCACCTTGTCTCTCTACAGGCATAATGTTTACCACTGATACCTGGGCATAGGTCTGGCTACTCTGCCAGCTCGCACAAGCACAGAAACTGAGGCACTTGCAGTGAAATGCACGTTTCACAATGACCACTGTGCATGTCAGAGTGGTGAGGGTGTTATCCAGTTATGGTTTCTTGGTTCTTCAAGGATCAACAAGACAGTTACTCAAGGAGTGCATGAGATTGAATAATGTATCTTCAGATCTCTACTTTTAAGTATTATGGAATTGTTCGCTACAAAGTCACTAATTAGGCCCTCTGCATGGGGCTGCTACATTGCAACAACATATCCATATATCTAAGATCCCACAGAGTGTTGTAGTTAGACAAGAAAGATGGTTCTGTGATTAAGGAATTGAACTAGAACCCAGAAGATCTAGGTTCCATTCTCAGTTTAATTCTTGTTGGCCACAAGCTTCCTCTGTGCACTTGGGCAAGTCAAGTAATCTCTTTGCATCATCTCTAAAAAGGAGACAATACTCCGTTTGTCTGTCAGGCCTGTTTTGATTGTAAGCTCTTCAGGGCACGCACTTTCTTACCATGTGTCTGTGCAGCACCCAGCACAATGGGACCCTGACCCTGGTTGAGCTTCTAGGTCCCACTATAATATGAACAACACTAATCAGGATCAAGTCCTCACATTCCAAAAATACAGTTTCTAATTCCAAGATTTCAGTCTTCCCTGAGACAAGATGTGGCAGAGGGTCAAAGGAGTTCAAAGTTGTCCATTGCTCTAAACCTCATCATCCATTGTGAAGGAGAATTCACTTCCTCCTACTTCCACGCTTATAGGAGCTCCTTTCCCCCTAACCTCACACTTGGCAACCTGAGCTCATTCTGCGGGTCATCCATTCAGTTTCCCTATGAATTGAAGTCTTTACTACCTCTCAGATGGAATCACACTGGGCCCATTAATCATCATATCTCTGTTTTCCGCTCAGCCTCCTGCAGTCTTGAACCAAAGCATTCCAACTGCCACTCCTCCGCAACACTTGTAGGCTGAGGAGTCATTCAGCCTCTTGCTAGCCTCTTCTGACTTCATCTCCGTATGCACATCTGACACCATTTCCTATGCCATGATACCGTGGGCCTCACAGCATCTCTTTTACTATTCGGATACACTTATATGAACCCTCTGGATGAGATAATGAATGCTGAGAAACTGTTTTTTGCCTACACTGGGAACAAAATTTGCAGCATTATTGGGAAACTGGGACATATTCAAACACCCCAGATGTCTGACATTTGTTAATTTAACCATTCTCTTACCTTCCAAGTTAAAACAGTAAGAGGTTCTTTCGTCAGCTATCACATTGAAATGGCCCATTAGGCTGCATGTGACAGCATCTTTGCATGAAAGAAAAGTTTTGGAAAGTCTAGATAACAGAGTGACATCATTAGCTAAACATTCCAGTAAATCAGATCTGTACCATCATTCAGATTGTTTGAAACAAAGGAGAGACGTGTTTTTCCAGCTTGAGACTGAAATATTGACTATTCTAATGCCTTTGGTTTGTGAATGGGCACCATACAGCTTCTCTGCCTTTCCCTCAGTCCTTTAAAACTGTGCCCATGCAGTTAGAGGTGATACTGAGCCAAACAGAGCAGAAATGAGAAAGTGCAATACAACAGCTGGTTGCAAAATGTTATTTTTTTTCCTGTGGAAAATTTGCACTTCTCATTGAAAAAATGAAAACTGAAAAATGTGACTAAAAATACTAAAAACTCTCAGCTGAAAACTGATAAAAACAAAACTGGTTTTTGGTTGAAAAGTCTTGGGTTTCGGTCTTTGATTTTCTGATGAAAAAATCAAGCGTTTTAGAAGAAAGAACACTTTCTGTTAAAAATTATATTAACTGAAAACCCTATCTTCTGTCCCAAAAAACTTTCTATGGAGAGATTTTCAATCAGCCCTATGCAATACATATTTGAGGGCACTAGAGGGTGGGGTGGGGTGGGGTGGGGTGTGTGTGTGTGAGAGAGAGAGAGAGAGAGAGAGAGAGAGAGAGAGAGAGAGAGAGAGAACAAAGCCAGGTACTGGAGCTCATTTATTTTGTGAGTTGACTTGAGTAAAGAATGTAGTTTAATGCTGTTGATTGCTTTGCTTAGGTCAAAATGCTACACGTACCCAAATGCACTTTGTTACTACAGAACCCCAATGACAGCTGGTTGAAACACTGAATTTCTTTCCCTGAACAATTTTGACATGTCTAAATTTGTTTTTGTTCTAAATCAGAAAAAAAAAACACCAAAATTAGAAATTTTCCACAAAATGAACTTTAAAAAAAAATTTTTTCTGGTCAATTGAAGTGTTCTGTTTCAATAAAATCAAAAATTTCATTCTGATTTTGACTTTCAATAGTTATGTGATATTATAATTCATATTATTTAAAGTCTTCTATAGAAATAATATAATTTATAATATAATATTTCTAACTGGAAATTTATTTGGAAACAAAAAATTAAAACATTCTTTTCTGGTAAGGCTGAAATTGAACTCTTCAACCTAATCAAAAGGTTTTTCAATTTTTTTTTTTAAATATCAAAATTAACAGGTTCCCTCAGGAAGACCTGATTTTGACAAAACACCATTTTCTGAAAAATGTTCCACTGGAAATATTTTCCCACTTCTACCCACAAAATCAGGACAGATAAAATTTACCAAGCAGTCTGGACCTCTTCAAGTACCCTTCCATGGTTTCAACCGAAATAATATCATAATAATGTACATGTGAGCATAGGCACCAACTCTGTGCATGGTCTAGAGCCGGGGCACCCATGGAAAAAAATAATGGGTGCTCAGCACCTACCAGCAGCCCTGCAGATCAGCGCCACCTCTTCCCCCACCAGCACCTCCCGTCTGCTGACAGCCCCTGCCAATCAGCTCATCCCTCTCCCTCCCAGCACCTCCTGCCTGTCGCAATCAGTTGTTCAGCCGCGTGCAGGAGGCACTGGGGGGGAGGAGTAGGAGTGGGGGCAGGAAGAGATGGGGAGGGGCAGGAAGAGGCAGGGCAGGGGTGGGGGCTCGGAGGAAGTGGTGGAGTGGAAGTGGGACCTGGGGCGGAGTGGAGGTCGATCACCCCCCGGGATCAGAGTAAGTCGGTGCCTATGCATTTAAGGGGCCCAATTTTCAACTACACTAAAACCACTTTATGCCATTCTAGCAGTGCAAGGTGTCTTAAAGTGGGTGTCAATATAATTTATTCCCATTTAAGGCCCATTTACACTGCTCTAGCATGTAAAGTTGCCTTAGTGTAAATGAGAGAGTTAGGCTTTTTAATGCCAGAATTCTAATTTGAGTTATGATAACCTAATACAGATATGCAATTCATATCATCTATGTGTATGCTAGGCCTTGAAATACAGGTTAGGTAAAGTAATAACCCTTATCCATAATTTGAACTGACCTAGAAGCTCTGCATGATATAGGGAAAGTTTGGTCCATTTTTTGATTGTTTGTGTTGGATTTCCATAGCCTTCCGGGTTCTGGCTTGGAGGAGGAGTGGGTTCTTTCTCCACATTTCCAACCCAGTTAGAATGAGGAACCAGAAACCACACAATAGCCTCATCTTGCAAAATTTAAATCCAAGATTCCAGAGCAGAGTAGTTTGGGCAGAATGAGCACCTGGATGTTCAAAAATTGACATTATAATATCCAGGGATTGATACAAAAAGTGAAATTCTGAGACCTAGAAAGTCTGAGCCACAGGGAAACATGGTGGAGAGCTCTCTTTGTTTAGAACATGACCCAGTTGAATTATCACTAGGGTTCACAGTCTATTACTTCCAGTTTCTACAGTAAAACACGTATCTATGGCATGCCAAGAGTCTTGGACCTTTACAATGTCAGAAGTAGCTCAACCAATCACCATGCTTACTCTACAGCTAATTCATACAACCAATGAAATTATTGCATGTGGGAGACTGCACAGACGGTGGATTACGTGGCCCAACAGCCACATTTCTTCAAAACAACCCACACAACAGCCCAACCAGCACAATAATCCCAAACACAAATAGCCCCTCACAGCTGCACGCCCCCCTCATCTGCCACTCCCACAGGTTTCCACAAATCTCCCTGCACAAATCAAACATACACATTCATGCACCCTCACTCATTCTTACCATAAAATCATAACCATGAGTCATCAGAAGTAGACTCATAAAAGTAGGCTCCTAAATCCACAGTTGGGCACCTAAGCCCTGTGCACCCAGCAGCTTTCATTGCAGTTAAAAGAAGATGCAGATTTTCAGTGAGAGAGACTGGCAATATCCTGAACAAACCTTATGCAATTCAGATACACTTTTCTGAAGTAAGGTAAATCTTCTTGAATTAGAGGTAATACCTTTGGGGTACATTTGAATTAAAAAGTGCAATTGTGTTATTGTGGCATTGTATATACCTTCTCTAGTAGGGAAGGAGGATGCTAGTGAAGTGCCTCTGGCATCCTTTTGAATCTCCACTCCCACCCCAAAGAGATGCACCTATACTAGTTCAAAATGGATTCTCCAGAGACCAATGGACAAAGAAAGGATTTTTGGATAACTAGCCTGGTTTTAAACAGGTCCCTTCTGATCCAGCAAATGGACAGAATCCCTGGTCCACAGAGGACCACAATCCTTAGGGAAGGGTTGGAAGGACTTGACCCATTGAGGCCCCATAAGACTGGGCATTTGTTCTGATCTGAAGCTGTGATGAACTTGTAACCACAAGGAATCCCCTTGGGTAGCTGAAGTGCTGAAGTGCCAGAGCCCATGTCAGGGTTGGATGATCTCTGGTAAGCTTATCAGCGTGTGTGGAGGTTCTTTTATTGTTTTCTTAGTAATGCTTTCTTATCTTCAGAATAAAATAGGCTTACCTAGGAAGTGCTGTGTGGTACCTTATAACTGTAGCAATTACACCTATTAAGCTATGAAGAGAAAGCAAGCAGGAGGCGTCATTGGCAACCTGTCTGGGCTGGGAATAAAACAGTGAAGGCAGGGAACTGTGCAGTCTGGAAATACCCTGGTCAGAAAGGAGAGAGACATAGGTCTCCACCCTGAAGGGCTGGAGAGTTGGAAGCCCTTGCTGGCCCACTAAAGGGAAATACAGGTGCAGTTGCCCTGCACTGTGACATGCAGCACCTTGGAAGATCAGGCCACTTTTAATTAGATACCTAAATATGGATTTAGAAGCCTAACTTTATCAACCCAGCTGTGAAAATTTTGGCTCAAACCTTCAATCAATTGGAAGTTCACCCGTTACTCTAGATAAGGTATGTGTTGAAGTGATAGCAAGTTTATGATCTTTCTCTCTCTCTCACACACACACACACACACACACACACACACACACACACGTGTGACTGGTAAACAGATCTAGAATGCAGGATCTTCTCCAAAAATACAAGCCTGGTCCAGTTCAAGATAATCTCGCTTGGATGAATTATTAGTGGGGCTTCTTTAGGACAGCTTTTAGAGAGGGACGGATTCACAAACTCTGGAGCAGGTCTAATATTCTGTTCCATAGGGGGCCATGGTGCAAATTCCAATACACATTCTAGCACCACAGTACAGGTGTCTTTAAAGAAGTGGGATTGATTAAGAAATTCACCTGGCTAAGGGCTGGGCGATCTAAAACTATTTTAGAAATAAATTTCTAAAGCAAAAGAAAATAGGGCAAAATCCATCCTCAAGGTATAAAGGGCCAAATTTCACCAAGTGTCATTCCCACACAACCCCCACTTCTTCACTTCAGTTATATCCATGCAACTCAAGATTGGATTTCCCCCAAGGATGGCAAATATCACAATGAAATGCTTAATTCCGGCTAGATGCAATCTACAGTTTGGAATCTGTGATGATTTACATGGAGGATCCATGGTGTTTTCTGTCAGTGCCTTTGGCATCTGTTCCTACAGAGGGATCTCTAATAGTTTCCTGACTGCTCCATTTCCTGTGTTGGAGCAATTGGATATAACAGAAAGAAGAGGGTGCTGAGGCCTACCAGGTGGGGAAAGGAAATCAGATATTTTATTAAATTAAATATAACACTCATGCCTCAGTGGAGTTAGAGGGAGGGAAGGGGCTTGGGAAGCATTAGAAATATTTTGTCTTCAGAAAAAGATGTGCAATAAGGACTGTCCCGCTCAGTTGTAGCCCAGGACGGTGTAATTACTGATGTTGGTTACATTTGAATACGGACTGTAATTCAACTAGAAAAAAAGAATCTCAAACCTTCTAAAATGAGTCATGGTGGACTTATTATGCAAACTAGGTCAGATCTGTAATCCGCCTCTCTCCATGAAAGCTACGCTGGTGTATACCCCTCTGAGACAGAATGTAGAGATTTTCATACCAGGAAGTGTCTAATGCACCTGAAATCTCTCCAGATTGAAGGAAAAAAAGCAGTAAGTCACTAGGATTAAAAAAGGGCGTGGGAGGATAGATTTCTAGAGTCCATGCAGAAGCCTTCAGCTTAGGGTAAGTCAATCACATTTCAGTCAGTCGACGAACTACAGGACAAAATACACTGAAGTGCTGTCCCATTTATCACTGCCATACCAAGATAAAACTCCAGGAAATGTCTATAATAAATAGAGTGAGGATCTGATTCAAAGCTCACAGAAGTCAATGAGTACACTATCATCAACTTTCACAAGCTTTGGATCAGGCTATTAACAATTATGGATTTTCAAAAGCCCCTACATGATTTAGGGGTAAAATTCCTATTGACTTTCAAGAGGGTTTGTGCTCCTAGGTCACCCAAGCGCATTTGAAAAAATCACAGCCTTCCTAGCCCCCCTAACCAGGGTCCTAAAGTGCTTTGCTGAATCGAGGCCTAGATACTCGCACTAGAGAAAGGAGACTTCCGCAGGTACACACACGCAATCACTATTTAGCACTGCGTTTTCAGAGGAGTCCCAAAATTATCCTTTATAACCCACTTCTGCAGCTTGACATGGCCCTTACCCAGGCAAATCCACCAATCAAACTAATGGGGCTTTTTCTTGAATCCTGGAGTGGTGCTTTTCCTATGGAGTCAGGATTGAGAAACATAATACCAGAGCTACATAGAGGTTTTGGAGGGCCTGGGGCAAAATCTGAAACCGAGGCCCCCTACCCTTCCAAAAGAATTCTGACGACAACCTAGTGGGGCTGCAGAGTGAGCCTGCCCCACACTCATCCCATGATGCCTTTCCTTGTCTGACAATCAAACCAAACCAAAGCAACCTTCAGGCTGCTCTAATTTATGCAAGAATCCAGTCCAGGATTGAGTGCTAAGGACCTCTGGTACGTACTCCCCGCTCCAACCTGCATGGAGCACTTTCCTGGGACACACAGCAGGAAGAAGAGTCAGTGTTTTCTGCACACAACCTTACCAATGAAGAGGAAAGAGTAACTCTAGAACAGTGGTTCTGAAACTTGGACTGCCACTTGTTCAGACAAAGCCCCTGGCAGGCCTGGATAGTTTGTTTACCTGCGTGTCTGCAGGTTCAGCTGATCGCGGCTCCCGCTGGCTGCAGTTCACTGCTCCAGGCCAATGGGGGCTGCAAGAAGGGCGGCCAGCACATCCCTTGACCCACACCACTTCCCGCAGCTCCCATTGGCCTGGAGCGGGTACCCGCGGCCAGCGGGAGCCACGATCGGCTGAACCTGCGGATGTGGCAGGTAAACAAACCGACCCAGGCACCCAGGGGCTTTCCCTGAACAAGCGGCAGCCCAAGTTTGAGAACCACTGCTCTAGAACACCAGCAGAATTCTCCCATTAGGTGCGCTAACTGCTCTTTATGGGGCCCTGCCATAGCAAAATTCTTTATGTCAATGGGATTTCACTTCAGTTGTGGTTTAGATTACTCACATGGGCAAGGCTGACTTTGCGGAGAGTACTTTTTTCAGGGTAAGGTCGTGACAGTTCAATTTCATTCCTTTCCCATCTCTCCCCTAACCTTGCTTCCCCAGCTAAAGAATTCTTGTGAATATCTGTATTCAATATAAAAAAGTATTGAAAGTGGTCTAGGGATATGATTCTCACTTCTAGTGCAAAAGGGCCCAGGTTCAAATCTCAAAGGAGCAGTTGCAAAGGCTGGGATTATTCTTGAATCTTTAAAATTTGGCTAGAAGCTGAAGCTAAAGTCAAATGGAAATAAAGCATGATTTTTTTTTTAAAAGAGTGAGCGCAATTAAGCATTGGAGAATCTACCACAACCGTTGGTAAATTGTTCCACCACAAACAATTTTCAGATCAAGATTAATTTTTTAAAAAAAAAAAATCAGCTCTAGCTAAAAAGGAATTACTCTGGGGAAGTTCCGTGATCTCTGTTATACTGGAGATCAGCTGAGATGATCACATTGGTCCTGTTTAGCCTTGAAATCTAGGAATCTATGTGCCACAAGAGACTGTTTTAGTCTTTCTAATAAGCGGAATGTAAAGGAATTCCTCAAGTGTCCCTTAAAAGAAAGCAAACCCCCAATATTCATGCTGTATTATTACCACCATCTGTAACCATCTTCAGACTTGGAAAACCCATTTGCTCTGCAGATTTGCATTGCCCCTGCAGGGAACAGTTTTTCCTCTATTAAACAAAAGTCTCAGTGAAAATGGTATTTGGAGCCCAAGAATTTACCTTTTGTCTTGCCAGTTTTTCTTGGCTACAGCTTTCAGTCTCCCTAAGACTCCATAGGTATGACGTTGGCTGGTGCCATAAAAATCCTCAATCAGGGAAATAGCAAATGCAACAATAGCAAAAGCAGAAGCTTGAAATATTTCAGGGCTTATTCTTTTAACCTGTGTGACATGCTTAATGATCTGTCTCATGAGTCAGCATTCCCAATGCCAGTAATTAACACTCCTAAGCACCAGACCTGTGAGGTACAGAGATAAATTTGGAGCTAAAGAGGAGTGAAATCCCTTAATTAGAAACACTGAAGAGACATATTTCTTGTGTCCATGAAAAACGAAAAGGAGAGAACTCATTGACTCCAGTGGCCTGATTGCTCAGCACCCCTGAAAATCAGGTCACTGATGTATAACCTTCGAAAGGGCTCTGTGGGATACAGAATAGATCATCATTAAGAGCTATCTGGGGGTCTAGATTGAAGGACCATAGAGTAAAGGCTTCTGTGGGGTGTAGGATAACATGGAACTATGGAATCTAAAAAGTAAGAACCTCTGAACTCCATGGGGACTAGAATTAAGAACTGTACTGAATCTGTGAGGACTGTGTGTAAATCAGAATTACTGCTTATGAAACAAACCTGTCTGTTCTCCCCTGTTGATTTTAGTACACATTGGGTGAAGAACTGGATGTTGGGATCTGGATTAGGTTTGGGTTCCAAACTAGAGCAGGGCTCAGGTTTGGGTTCAGACTCACAGATTTTCAGAAGTGATTTGGGCTCAGGCGACTCGTGGGCTCACAACAAACCACTTCTGTGTCCTCATTCAGGTGGACAAGACAAAAGGTAAGAGGGGGAGGATAATCTGCCTTCCAACCCCTTCAAGTGGGGTTCACCTGCAGCAGGCTGGCTCAGCAGCAACACACAAGTCACCTGCAGTAACTCTAAGGCAACAGCCCTGCATCAGACCAACCTTCCCACAGGGGTGCTCTAGCAGGTAGCAGTCTCTAGTCAATTTCTCTTGCAGATCAAGGGTTGGAGATCCAACCAGCCCCCAGGTGAGCTGGGCTCTTCCCTTTTAACCTTTCCCTCCAGGTCAAATACCTGTGGCAGGTGCTGTGGGTTGGGGCTGACTGAGCCCACAGCAGCTCATTAACCCTTTCCTGGCCAGCGTGGGGTTTGTATATCCCATCACAGGACTGTTCATCTAGGCCAGTGGTTTTCAACCTTCCCAGACTACTGTACTCCTTTCAGGAGTCTGAATTGTCTTACGTACTGTGACAGACCCAGACCAGTTGGGTACAGAAGTCTGGTAGAGGGCAAATATACTGGTCACTGGATGAGTAGTTTTCTGTTCCCTGAGTGACCAAAGCAGGGGCTGCACTAGAGTAATCAGGAACCTGCTACAACCAGTTAAGGCAGACAGGCTGATTAGATCACCTGCAGCCAATCAAGGCAGGCTAATCAGGGCACCTGGGTTTAAAAAGGAGCTCACTCCAGTCAGGTGGGGAGGAGCTAGAGGAGAGGAAGTGCATGTGGGGAGTTGGGAGCAAGAAGCTGAGAGTGAGAGGGTATGCTGCTGGAGGACTAAGGAGTACTAGTGTTATCAGACACCAGGAGGAAGGTCCTGTGGTGAGGATAAAGAAGGTGTTTGGAGGAGACCATGGGGAAGTAGCCCAGGGGAGTTGTAGCTGTCATGCAGCTGTTACAAGAGGTACTATAGACAGCTGCAATCCACAGGGCCCTGGGCTGGAACCCGGAGTAGAGGGTGGGTCCAGGTTCCCCCCAAACCTCTCAACTCCTGATCCAACACAGGAGGAGTTGATCCAGACTGTGGGGAAGATCACTGAGGTGAGCAAATCTGCCAATAAGCGCAGGACCCACCAAGGTAGAGGAGGAACTTTGTCACAGTACCCTCAAGTTTCACCTCGCTTAAAAACTAGTTGGTTACAAAATCATACATAAAAATATAAAGGTGTCACAGTACACTATATTATTGAAAAATTGCTTATTTTCTCATTTTTACCACATAATTATAAAATAAATCAATCTGAATATAAATATTGTACTTACATTTCAGTGTATAGTATATTGAGCAGTATAAACAAGTCATTGTCTGTAAAAAAACATTTAGTTTGTACTGACTTTGCGAGTGCTTTTTATGTCACTTGTAAAAGTAGGCAATTATCTGAATGAGTTGAAATACCCTCTGGAAGACCTCTGCTTACCTCCAGGGATACATGTACCCCTGGTTGAGAACCACTGATCTAGGTTGGCCTCTGGCATAAGACAAGTAATCAAATTTCACTATACAAATTCTGCACTGAGCCCCCTAACTTGTGGCTGCGCTGGACCATATCTATTAGGAAGAAGTCCTTTCTTGATTCAATTCCTGGGGGAGCCACCACATTCCTTGGTAAATTGTTCCAGCAGTTGATAGCCTAACACAGTTACAAATTTGCACCTTATTTCAATGTTTCTAGCTTTTGATTCTAGCCACTGGATGTTGTAATACATTTGTGTGCTTGATTAAAGAATTCTTAAGTATCAGATGTGGTGTCTATTGGCTGGTACTTCAGCGATGGATTCTCAGGAGCTGATTATTCCAAGATTTTGACAGGATATAAGCCAGCACCAGACAAAAAAATTAGCATGATCTGTCTTCAGATCTGACTGGGGTCCCAAACAAAGGAGTGAGTATAGTTAATTTTCAATAATATTACCTGAGAAAGCTAGGCAATAAGTAGGGCTGGTCAGAAAAATTCTGATGAAACATTGTTTCATTGGACTTTTTTGATTCATCAAAATTGAAAAGTTCCACGGGGATGGTTCGATTTCCACACAGTTCCAATGAAACTCTGTCTTCCAGGTTCATCAGAAACCTGTCTGATTTCCTGCTAGCTCACCTGCCAGGCTCATCAGCCACCCACAGACTGCCTTGGAGTTAGTGACCCCAGAGCTTCCCGGGTCTGCAGCTCCAGAACAACCCCCCATGTCGACTGATCTTGGGCTAAGGGCCTTGGGTTTCCAGGGTCTGCGGTGCTAGTGTAGCCTCCTAGATAGACTGCTCCATCCCTATCTGGGGGAATTTCAAAAACTGGGGGTTGTTCCAAACTGGAACAAAGCCAGGTTTTGAAATACAGAAATCCTCTGTGCAATGGAATTACCTTTCTCCACACAGACCTAGAGAAACATTTTCAAAGAAACTTTTTGTTGAAAATTTCAGAGTTGTTTTTTCCCCCAACAAAACCAAATTTGGCAGTCAAAATCTAAACATTCAGAAAATTTCAACCAGTACTATCCCCTGATAGTGATCACTCATCACTCCCCACCCACCCACACACCCATACGAAGGTCTGTTGCAACATCAAGGAACAGGCTTCCCTCTATATGGACCCTCAGAGGACTGCAGAGCATGGGGACTGGGCAATATTGAGGTCTGTGAGGAGAGAAGGCAAGAGGTGCATTTCAATGTACCTCCTGAGGTCTGCAGTAGTGGAGCACCCCAGTGAGTGCTTTTTTGTGGGCTTTAGAGGAGTATCTGGAGAAATCAGGAGGCTGTAATGGAGCCTCATTTGCAATCTCCTCTGAAGTGACTGCCATCATTCCATAATGCAAGATAATAATTTATTGCTGATATGATGCCTGCACACTAGCCAACTATTAGGATGAATAATGCTTCCTCTGAATGGTGCTTTCTTGCTCTAGTTAATAGTGCTATATGCAGCCATTGAACTCATTTGCCATACGACAGGCAGACAAACTACTACTAAATCTCTCAGCACTTAAATACACTTGGAGCCTAGTGATTTTAGCTTGTTTTTACAAGGGATACTTTTTATACATATGCAGCCTCTGTTACGATTAGGAACAAAAAGGAACCAACTAAGACGACATATCTCCTAGGCAAATATTTTGTTGCGGCAGATCACCAAGAGGTCACTTTGGGTTCTCAAAGCTTCAGCTTAAACTATTACTTCCCTCATTGCTTTTCCTATGAGCCAGAAAGCACAAATTATAAACACAAGGATATAGACTCACAGGTGAGATTGTACAGGATATCTTGGAGCCAAGAGCTACTTAGCCTTTGATGTGCATAGCAGCAAATCTTCAAGGACTATCACATTCAGATAAAGACCCTTTCAGCTCTGCTAAGTGTTCGGAAAATGAAACCAAATCACAAAGGTTTATTCTCTGCAGTAAAAACTTTGCAATACTCACCAAATGGGAGTTTGATCCTTGCTCCCGATATCAGATTCTGTTATCATAAATAAGCCGGTTTCAAAATCTCGCTGAGATGAAGAAGGGGCTGCTTTTCCTTCCGAGCTTTGAAGCATTTCCCTGGATGATGTTGGGGGTAGTGATGCAATAAACAGGGATACCATGAAATGGAGAAGATGAAAAAGCTCCGTTAGGCCACCCTCTCCATTCCCCCCAAGCCAAAGTAAAATGCTCCCCAATGGTTTATTTTCCTGAATTTGTCCGATGCAGTTTTCAGTGGCTCAGGCATTGGAGCTTCCATCTTTTCCTTCGGAACATTTAACCTTTCTTTTCTTTATTTCGGCCTGGTCTGATGGGGCATTAGCCCATCCTTGCCCACTGTGCTTTTGTAGACCATGCTACCTCTACAAAATATGAAAGGCTTCACAAATTGCATATCACCCCTGTAAAACAGGCCATGCTGATCTGTCCTGTATCACACACGCTATTGCCACAAGCAGCCCCTAAAAATCCTAACCCTCATTCTGACACATGCCCTCTGTGCCTCAGTTTCCCCATCAGTAACATGGGGGATAATTCTGTCTACCCAGCTCAGCTTTATTATACCTCAGAGAGGGATTTTCAGGCTTACTCTAAGAGTTTGTACAGTGTCTGGAGATCCTTAGATGAAAGACACTAGAGAAGGGCTAAGCGTTTCTATTGCTAGATATTTTTACATTATCCCACCAGAAAGAGATGGGCAGATAGCCCTTGTCAATCCAGTTTTCAGATGGTTGAGCCAATTGTTGGTATATTTACTATTTGCTAACAAAAATTACAGAAATTACATAGGGCCTGATTCAACAAAGCACTTAAGCACATGCTTACGTCCCATTGAAGTCAATGGGACGTAAGCACATGCTTTAAGGTTAAATACGTGCTTAAATGTTTGCTCAATGGGGTTAGATTTAAGCATATGCTTAAGTGCTTTTCTGAATCAGGGCCAAAATGCTGTCCATAGATTTCATATAAGTAGGGTGACCAGATGTTCCAATTTTATAGGGACAGTCCAGATGTTTAGGTCTCCCCCCACCCCAATCGTGATTTTTCACATTTGCTGTCTAGCCACCCTACGTATAACAGTTGCAAGTAATTATTAGAAATATTACCAGCAGTGACCAAAGCGTGCGCACAAAAAAATTCTTAATGCAAGGAAATGCTCCATGTTAATCTGACCGTGCATCAAACTCCAGTGGCTGCTAAGTGACAAGTATTGAAGTCTGATTTCTCTCATCTAAGGCTCCTCCTGGGAAACGCAGGAACATGAGCTCATAAACAAGCAGGGAAACCCAACGTATTTAACCAACAACCCATAACTTACTCTGAATAAGCTTATTGATGTCAGCACATGTGATAAAGATAGCCTCTTTGGAGTCTGTGATTTTGGCATGATTATCCCCAAATTATGTGCTGTAAACTGAGAGGAGCGGGCTCTGAACTGCCCAACAGCTTCTGGCTTCTGGGCTCCCCATGAAAGTCGCTCACTGAAGGAATCTAAAAATAACTTTATAGGCAATCCTTCTAATGGGAGAGGAATGGCAGGAGGCAGCATGTTAGAGTGGTTAACCCTTTTGTGGCTGGATGCACATATGCATGACCAGGATTTGGGCCAGATCCTCAGGTGGTGTAAATCATATAGATCCATTGACTTCAATCATGGGACACTGATTTATACCAGCTGAGAATCTGGCCCTTTGGGTCCTTTTCATTAAAAGTAACATTTTACATTTCACACTATTTGGCAAGAACTTAAACCGTTTTTCCCTCATTGGCTTTCTCCACTGGCTCCCTAGCCTCCACCACCTCAAATCCAAGCTTCTCCTTACTTTTTAAGCCCTTAACTCTGCCCCTTTGCTCTTGTATCTTTTGGTATTGCCCCGCCCCCATCTCCCACCACCACTTCCTCCACTCTTCAAGCCTGACAGGGCCTTTCGGGTACTAATGAAATGCAGTTCATAAGTGATAGTAGTCACAAGTCATGTGACAAATACCTGGCCATTTTCTCCAGCCATTTCAATGGACAAAAACCAATCAACAGATTAAAACTGGCCGTTTGGATCAAGCACCAACACACATTTTACCCAGCACGATTTTATCATGTCACAGTCTAAAGAAGGCTACAGACTCAGGGAAGCACCCATTGAGAGCTCAGTAACTGCTAGCAGCCAGATGCGAGACTGCTCACTTTTGGAAAAACACAGCTTCCAGTAACATTGGTGGGCTGGAGAAATAAATTGTAAAAATCCTTCCGATGGAATAAAAAAAAAAAAGGCAGACAGATTTACGTCAGGATCAAAGAGACTGTTAAGTGTAGACCTGTCACTACCTGGACTCCTCCTGCTGTCTGGGCATGCTCAGTTGCTCCGCCTCCAGTTGCTCACCAGCCAGCAGGTTGGGTCCTAACAGGTGGGATCCTAGTACCAGAGGCTTGACCATGGGAGGTGGGTGAACATGCCCTCAAGGCCCACCCCTTCTGCTCCCCTGCTGAAGCCTGTAGCACACTGCCCCCCTGCAGCTGCTGTCTGCCCTCCCACTGCATGCCCTCACCCTCAGCACTGAGCAGGTGGATGGCATGGCCAGATCGCCTCCAGCCCCAGTGCTGGGTGGGCGGGTGGCACAGCCAGAGCACCCCGGCCCCAGCGTGGTCTCAGAGCTGGGAGGACAGGTGGCTTGGCATGGTCTTGCGCACCACAGCCCACAGCCTGCCTGCCCCAGCCTCTTGGTCACAGAAGGGAGCAGCAGGCAGGAGGGGGCCTGGTGGAGCGTGGGCAGAGCCACACTAGGCTGTTTGGGGAGGCCTGGCCTCCCCCTGCTTACAATACCCACTGCCCATGGGCTTGACTATCCCCACTGAATTCTGTAGGGCCTTACTCCTCCAAGGGTAGTACTCCTCGGTGGGTAGTCGTAGGATCAGTCAAGGAGTCTATGGATCAGTCTACACAGAATCTATGGCTATGTTTACACTGCTAAGAGGGGATTCAGAGAGACACATTAGCTCTTCTCAAGCTAGGGCTTAAAAGTATCTGTGATGGCATAGACAGAAGCTTGGACTAACTGCCGAGCATGTATCGAGGGGTACTTGCCTGGCCAAGGTGAGCCACTGCAGCCACACTGTTATTTTTAGGCACGAGCTCAAGTAGAGCTAGTATGTATCTGTCTGCCTATGCTGGGAAGCACCATCCCAGCTGCTGTGAAGACGTACCCTAAGTCTTGAGGTCCCTACTCCCCGGAGTTTCAGGGACCTCCTGGCCCATTCAGATTCTCTTTTTGCAGAGTAGGCTCTTAGCTAATTTTTTTTTCCCACAAATGTTTTTTTCTTCATCAATTTTTCCTTTTTCCCTGCACCTGGTAAGCACATTATTAAGTTCTTTTTAAAGTTTGTCTTCCTTTCATTCATACAGTGTTACTTCTCATAAGGAGTGAATACAAATACACTCTAGATAGACTGCACAAGCTAAAGCTGATTTCCCAGTCTCTCTCTGCAGTGAGCTTGTTGGTCAATTGCAAGCCAGTCAACAGCACCCCTCACTCATCAGAAGGAAGGCGCGTGCTTCTGACAACATGGGATTCATTCTGACGTTTGGCTTCAAATAGTGTGTCTGTTTCTTTTTTAATTCACAAATGCTAACCATGAACTGGGAAGCTAGGACAGCTGCTGGAGGCTGTTGCAAGGTAGTAATTTACAGGGATTTTTAGTGCCAGGCACCTTGCCTTTTATAGAAAAATGTTCGGATTCCCCAGGGCTACTTTAATATAATAGGATGGGATATTGTTGCAGTGTTTGCTCATGTAAATTCTTTCCCCCTTTTTTTAAGTCTGTTGGCTGACGCAAAGGATTAAAAGTACCAGCATGTGGAAATCATGCAGACACACCCTCAATAATCCCCTTTTACTCTGCAACCCTCCTCATCAGGCCTCCAGTCTGGGAGCTCTAAACGAGATGCAAATTATGAGATGTGAACTGATTGTGCCATAAAATGTCTGAAAACGGAGCCAGTTGCTAAGTTTCTCTCTCTGTCTGGTTGAATTTTGGGAACATTTCCCTCACTTGCTAGCTTGCTGGAGACTATCCCTGGTGTGAGAGAAATGGCGCACGACAGCATGTTTGCACATGTACATGCGGGCCTGTATGAATGTGTGTGCACATTAGAGCTTGGTGACATTTTTTAGATGAATCATTTATTCACCAAAAAATGTAGTTTTAGTCAACCTGAAAGTATTTGTGCATTTGACACACATTCGCCAAAAAGTTTCAGTCAAAAATTATTTTTTCAGGCTAGATTCACAAGGCGACTTTGGAACCATTCACAAAATGGCCAGAGAAAGAGGTACACTTATAACCTTTAGCCCAGCGCTTAGGGCCCTCCCCTGAGATGTGGGACATGCAGATTCCAATCCCCATTCTGGAACAGAGATTTGAACATACATCTCACCCTCCTAGCCACTAGGCTATAGGCTGTTCTGGGGTAGAACTGCTACCACAGCCTAACTGCTATTGTTATTCGAGCCAGCGAGCTCAATGCTAGCTCTGACATGTCTACATGTGTTCCAGCCACATCTCTGATTGCGGTAGTAGATGTACTCAAAGAGCAAAATCACATTTAACATTCTCCTATGGAAAACACGTTCATTAACATGTTTTCTAACAAAATGTATTTTCCCATTAGGGAGACGGCTATTGTGTGTTGAAACCTAGGCTAGGGGCCAGCAGGTTCAGTGTGACACGGGGGGGACCTCCACTTGCAGTAAGTGGTAACCCTTTTCTAATGTGGCTAGTGTTCTAATGTGCTGATACCCTATAGCTTTACAGAGGAGAACTTGTTTTTCTAACACAGTTTGGCTTTATTTAAACACACTGCATACTCACCAAAACTGTCTTCCTTCATCTCTCCCTTCTATCACCTTCCTTCCGCCTCATCTGCGCTACAGTTTGAAATTTTGCAACATACCCCAGGTGCTCTAAAACAAACTCACCTTCAGCTGGGTGGTTCTTTCCTGGATTGTGATTTGTTCCCTTTATTTCTTATGTATTCAAATCTGAAGTTCCACCCTCCATCCAAATAAGTTTTATTTTATTTTTTTTAAATAGACTTTTGATGTTTTGGTACCAGATTTATGCAGATTTACTCTTCTCTTAATCAATATTTATTTGCAGATAAATGAAGGAGCATCCTTCTGGGCACATATGTTTAATGTCAGCTCATAACTGGAAGCTAAATATGCCTCCTATGGCTCCACCAACCTTAAACAAAGAGCTGCTGTTCACTTGAGATGGACAGCTAGGGTCAGACAGAGGTTATGAATTATCCCTATCTCAGGCTTACTCTATATATTGCATAAACTTCCATCGCAGGCTCTGGGATCAAGTTGCAAAGATTGCAGCACTCGATCCTTCAAAGCCAATCATTTTCAGGGGAGGCCAAGTAAAACCAAGGGGCTTGGGGTCCCCTCTCACTTCCAGAAGTGATCTCAATGGCTGTATCAGCTCTCTAGCACCATGCAGCCTCTTCAGCTGACATGAGTTCTCATGTGAAACCTGTGGGACCAATTTGAAAGAATGTGAGATTTTCTGATACACTTCTAAAAAATTTCAAATTGCACAGGGCAGGAGTGGTGCAGGATGACACGTACACATAGGATCTTGTTAACTGTCTCAACATATAGCAACTTTTGTTAGTTCACCTTGAAACTGCAGCCCTTACCTCTGTTGAACTAGACTTACTGTGGGGCAACAGAAGCCTAGTTCATGGTCATCTCATCCGTAAATCCACACAGCTACAAAGTCCACCTACAGATGATTTCTCATTCATGTGAAAACTCAAACTGATGCAAATGTTGCCATATTCAAGAGCACACGAGAAACCCAAGAAGAGGCCAAATTCATCAGATACATTATTTTTACTGGCCTGAATTTTAAAAAGTAAGCAGTGATTTTTGATGCCTCAACTTGAGATACCTTAAAGTGGCTGAGCACCCACCCTCTGAAGCTGAGTCCCCTTTAAGATGCCTCAAGCTGGGCTCCCAGTTGAAACACTCAATCATCAAACTCTTATTCAATAATCATCCATCATAGGGGATGCCTGCAATGCACTTGGGAAGAATGATTGCAGCACTTGTGTAGAGAGACAAGGCGGGTGAGGTAATACCTTTTATTGGACCAAATTCTGTTGGTGAGAGAGAGAGAGAGAGAGAGAAAAACTACTTCACCCACCTTATCTCTCTAATATCCTGGGACAGATATAGCTACTACACCACTGTGTGCCGCACATGTAGACATACCCGAGATAGCTTTAATGTATCTACATCCAAGATAGCTTGAGTAACAATAGTCATGAAACTGTGGCAACACGGGCTAGCCCCACCCACCTTGGACCCTGGATCACTAGTCAAATGGCTGCTGAAGAGAGTGGGAAATGGGAGGGTCCAATCACACCAAAGAGATACTGGAGGAGCCATCAGGGAAGCAGGATGAGAACCAGAAGGGAACAGTTGTAGGAGACTAGAGAAAGCAGAGGGAGAGGGAGTGATCGACAGTGTCAGAAGCAGCCAAGAGATCGAGTAAGATAAGAGAGGGGAAGCAAGGCGCACCTTGGAATTTGCTACAAGGAAGTGATTGCAATGGAGACCTTGGGGAGAGTTGATTCAGTGGAGCGAAGAGAGTGGAAACCAGACTAGTGAACAGCAAAGGGAGAAATGAATGAGAGGAAATTGGAAGCAGGAGGACAAAGCTGTGTGCACAAGGATTTGAGACACAAGCACGGGGCAGAGAGGACAATAGTTGGAAAGGCAAGTGGTGCCAAGGGAAATATTGTTCAGGATGAGACACAAGAGTGTGCTGACAAGGAGACGAAATGCAGCGTATTGGAAACTGGTTAATAATAGCAAGCTACAGCTTTAAGTGTGAGGGATTTCCTGATCCTGCCTGCAGACTAGGGGACTCTGAAGGAAACCATGTGATCTGGGCCACAGTCAACCAGCATAGCACACAGCGGGTCTGGAAAGAGCCAGTTTAAAGCAAGGCAGGGAGAGAGTTGTACCTCTGGTTTTGGTTCTTATGTATAATTGTTCAGAAACCTAGGGAATAAAATGCTCCTACTTTGCAATATTCCAGCAAGAGTATTTATATTTTCCTCTAACTTCTCCGGGTGTTTTCTGTGAACATAGATGAGGCTCAGAGGCAGAGAGCAATCCCAGGTAAGGGGCAGGGAGATGGGTGGGAGGGAGGACAGGGAATAATCAGTATTCCGTCAAAGTCCCTAGGTGAGTCAAGGTCAGAAATCTTCAATTGGGGGTAAGAGTTCAGAGCTATAGAAAGAAGTCTATTAAAAGAGGAGTTAATTTGCACATGTTGAGCACGTTGGCCCAATCCAGCAATACCCTGTAGCACACACTGAATTTGGAGGGTCATTAACCACTGGAGCAATTTACTAAGAGAGGTGGTAGGTTCATCATCATTTCAAGTCTTCAAATCAGGACTGGAAAGAGACACTCTAGTTCAATCCCAGGCTATGAATTCTATGCAGGAATCACTGCCATGCAGGAGGTCAGGTTAGATGGTCATAGTATTGTCTTCAAATCTGTGACATTTCAAACATGTGACTAGTCCCATTGAAGTCTGTGACATTACCCCCATATTCTTCATAGAAATATGATAGGAATATGGCATAACTAAGATATGCTTTATGCAAGATGAGTCATGTTAGGTATCACTGAAAGGTTATGATTTACTGAATATGTTTATCCAGTTTGTATGCATGTATCATTTCTCTATCTAAAGTTAGGAATATTGTCTCTGTAACAATGACAACTGTAGATGTACTTTGGAAACGCCCACCAGACAGTAAGCAATCAGCCTTGATAGGCCATTAAGAAAAGATGATGAGTCTTCAAAGATATGGATCTCCCATCTTCCTGGAGTTCCTTCCTGTGGACATTGCAAATTAACCTTGTTTTGTGGTTGCTTTGACACTGCAAAGTCAGGTGATAATGTCACCTGGTACAAAATACCACCTTGGACACTGCTGGTACTTTTCCATTGGAAACAAAGGCTTCCCGCCTTATGTAAATTCTACTTAAGGCTGGGAAGCTTGGTAATCTGGGCTCTCCATTGCCTCCCAACCAAGAAGGAAGACAGATGAAAGCTCCTGAAGAAACCCAGGAACTAAACTAGGGTAAGGCAAAGGCTGAGAACAGGGTTCTAGCCTGTAAAGAGACGTAACTGGAACTCTGAGCTGCAGAAACTCTATAACCTGCCTAAACCAACATTTAGGGTGATACATTAAAGAAACAGGTTACACACAGTAATTTATTAGGCTTAGTCTGCATATTTTGTTTTATTTGCTCGGTAATCTGCTTTGTTCTGTTTGCTATCCCTTATAATCACTTAACATTTACTGTTTGTAGTTAATAAACTTATTTGTTGTTTATTTCAAAACCTAGCTTGTGCAATTCATAACTGGGGGGGATGGAAGGGGGCAAAAAATTGTGCATCTCTCTCTCCACATTGAGGGAGAGGGCAATTTTCATGAGCTTAAGCTATACAGATGTCCATACAGTGCAAGACAATATTATTTTGGGTTTACACCCCAAAAGTAGTGTGCACATGAGCACTGGGTAAATCCCCTAGCTAAGTTCTCCCACACAGAGCTGAATTCAGTCTGTGTCTGCAGCTGGGTGTGGCCTTACTTGTGTGTGTACTAGAGAAGGCTTGGGAGCCTAACAGAGCAAGAACAGGGTGAGGAAACCCAGGCTGGTGGAAAGGGCAAGCTCAGTGGGACCCCAGCACATCAGGGAGCACCCCAAAAGGAGGGGTCAAACCCATCACAAAGTCATCTTCAAGTTCAGCACAAGCTTAAAGCCTTGACTACACACAAAAGTTGCATCACTTTAATGATACCAGCATAGTTAAAGATGTACAACCCACTAATGTGGACAGTTACATTGGTGTAAAAGTGCTTATACCCATATCATCACATGGGAAGAGGAATAAACTATGCCAGCAGATAGAAACAGAGTGGAGAACTATCCCGTCTCTTTATGAGCATATGCTGACCATTGAGTTCTGTGTGACCTGCAATTGTGTCACTCCACCAGCCCCCTTAGAGTAAACCAGGGAGAAAAATCACTGTTACATTCTTCTTTTATTGCATGGCATTAAACAAAGGCACCCAACTCCTTTCCCGAATGAAGCACCAACTCAATCGCCTTGCCCCCGCCCCCCTTTGCTATAAAAGTATTTTACGGATCAAACGCCAGAGGAGATGCTACAACCTATTATTAGATGCTGGGATCAGCCTTCACTTTCTACCTCTCTATGTAACACATTTCCTTTCTATTCCTTTCTGCTCCCTTTACAGAGTTAGGTGGTAAAAGAGAAGAGCAATCTTGCACAGACATTAAATGTTCACCAGAAGCTGTCAATCACCCACTAAAAAAAACAGTGGAACAATAGAACAAAAAAAGAAGGGAGGTTGGGATCTTGGGATGAGAGTGTGTGTTATGATGAAATATGCTTTAAATTCTTCAGGGATGGGGAAATTCAGAGAAGATTTAGGAGCCAATGTGATCCCAAAAGCTCACTTAGTATCAACTCTAGAAACATTACACTAATGTATTTTAAAACATGATTTACAGTACTTTATATCTGAAAGCATCAAGTGAATGAAAGAAAATGAAGAGCTCGCATGGCATGAGTAATGCATTTCAGGAAGGCAGCAACATTCTTGCTCCTACAAGATGAAAGGCTAAACGAAAGAGCATTGCAGCTCTTAAAGGGAAACACTAGTTGTGGTGGGGAGGTGGTTCAAGGGACTGGAAATCCTCTCATCTCTAGGGCTCTGTTTCAAATCTAGCTTAGGTCTGGGGAGCATTTGATGACCACTGTAGATCCAGGCTGTAATTTTCAAAGAAGTCTACGAAAATTAGGTATCCAACTTACAGTAAGTAAAAGCAAATGAGAATTAGGCACGTAGGTCCAGATTTTTAAAAGCATTTGGGCATTGCTGTGCTGTTTTGCAACACCTACCTGATTTAGAAGCCTAAATCTCATTTTCAGAAGGGATTTAGGGGGCCTTAATCCCATTGATTGTCAATGCCTAAATCATTGAAAATGGGAGTTAGGCGCTTTTCAAAGTTTCACCCCTAGTTCACATTGGGGCCTTTGAAATTCCACCCTTAGCTGGTGGGTTTCACTCTAGAGGGCAAATAATCCCATTGCAGCCAGCACTAATGTGGCCTTGCATTGACAGTGTCAGCAGGGATTGTATGGGCCATGGAGAGTGAACGAACATCTCCCCAGCAGAAAGGGTCCTTCTAAGTCAAGGTTGAGACCCGTTAGGGCAGCAGGGTGGGGGAAGGAAGCTCACCCTGCCCCTACCCAGTGCTACAGACAGAGAGAAGCCTTCAGTCTTGAGGGCCCTGAGTTAGCATTGCACTTAAGAATGTGCTTGACTTTGAGCATATAAGTAATTCCATCCCTATTCAGCAAAGCACTAATGCATGTGAAGTAAAGGAGACACAAGCATGTGATTAAAATTAAGTATGCTTTGCTGAACTGGTGCCATGAGGTGTCAACTGAGCAATTTTCAGCTGCCCAGACCTTTATTTTTTAAAGAGTTCATTTTTAATTAAAATGTACTTCCAAAAAGAAAATAAATACTTGCTCAGCTTAATGCTCTGTTTCCACTCAAAGTCCATTATGGAGTCACTGAATATGATAAATACAGATAACTACATTCTAACAAGTTCCTAAACTGTCACCATTTCATTCTGACAGAGTGTTTGAAATTATTAGCAACCTTTGTCGCTGTATTCATCAACACCTTCTGTGTCAAGACACTTCAAGAAGCAAGTGGACTTTTAATGAGCTCTCAGACCAAAACAGGAAGAGGAAAATGTATCCAGTGCATACCACTTTAATGATCACCTAGTTTTATTGCAACTGCTGTCTGGAAGTTTATGATTTATGAATTAGGCAGATGGATCAGTCAATCTTTAGAAACACACATATATAGAATATCCAAAATGAATACAATCCTAATTTTATGCAAATAAAATCTTTGACCCTTGCAATAGTTTGGGGTTCTCTTTTTTATTGACTGTGCAAAACAACAAAGTCCTCATTTCACAGATCTGTGTAATTATGGATTTGTCATATTGACTGAAACGTTTATAGCCAATGGCTCTGTCTCCTAACCTTCGCATCTTTTACATGCCCAATGAAAGCAGTTTAGGAAAAGGGTTCCCTGGCCCACCAGCATTAATGAGTTGTTACTTTAGACTGACTCCAGTTCACATCCACCATGAGTTGAAATGATTTCCATCTGTTGGCTGTAAAGAGGACAACAGGCATTGTAAGTTTCACAAATGCAAGTGGCCCTTTTAACCTTCATGGGGTAACCACTTAAAGGCGCTCTCATTCTTTATTTATCCAGAAGTTATGTTCCTTGAATAAAGGAGAGCAGGTTTCTTCCACAATTATAGCACTCTTTATTGAGGTAAATATTCCCAGCAGAAGCCCCTTTGAATGATCTACAGGTAAAAGGCCAGGATTTTAAAAAGTGATTAGCAATTTTGGATGTCTTACTTCAGACATTGATGAGAACCTTGCTTGTCAGAGCACAGCTGTTCAGCACCCTCTGAAACCCAGGCCCTCTTCAGATCAATCCGGTTGGCAAACCTAAAACAGAGGCACTGAAAATCACTGATCTTGGCTATGCCTAGATGCAAAGAAGTCACCCCTTTTTCCCAGTAAAATTTGAAATTTTGATTAAAAAAAATCAATGTTTTGAAATCCAGAAAATGATGGCCAGCTCTGTTGTGCCTGTAGCTTTATAACATGCCATCAGAACATGCCACGGAACGAGCAAAGGCAGAGGAACGGATGCTGGCCTTGTGTCCACCGTGGCTTTTCTACGATAAGCAGAATCCTTATCAGTACTGAAAGGCTCCAGTTTGGTTTACTGTGTCAGAAAAGCATCTGAACAGGCCATATGCAGCTTCATCTGCTTCTGTCAGATGTTACCTCTGGGCTTCACATGGGGACCTGTGTGTAATCACTTTCAAGCCATTGCACTGGTAACAGAAGACATCTGTGCCTTGTTTCAAAGCTCTCACCTTACACTGTTGTGCAGTGCTGGTTAACACTCACATAGCAAACATTCCCCACAGGGCTGAGTGAGGGCATGGGGAACAAGAGTACTATGATCTGTCTGAGAGCAGAGAGAAGTCTCAAAAGTCAACATGCTAGTGGTTGGGGTGAAGGAAAAGAGGGAGGTAGTGCACTCCTCATGCAGCAAAACATGAAGTGTTTCCAAAGGCAGCAGTTTGTGGCTTTGCTCTTCCCCAACATGCTTATGGGATGACTAGAGACAAGTCTGAGTTACAGACTTTGCAAATGATTCTGGATCCAAACTCTTCCACAGTTTAGGGGTGTTGCATTTGAGTCCCCCTATAGGAAAGAGGGGCCCAAGCCTCCTCCCACTTACACTGGTATTAGAGTGGGTGGAAAAACACCAGAACAATGTTTTGCTAGTTTTTTTTAAAATATTATTTTGTTTTTTTCCAAAATGTTGGAGTCATCTTTCAATCAAAACTTTTCAGCCAGATCTATTAGCTGGTCAAAACTCCAATACTTCATCAACAAAAGTTTCCACTGATTTTTCAGGGGGCTTTGCTTTGTTCAAAAATTGAATCTTTGATGAAAAAAAAATGCATTGCCAACTCAATTCAGAAAACTCCAGCCACCTCTCAGCAGCAGTAATGAGTTGTGACTCCGCTTAAGACAGTGAGCCAGATCCTGGTCCCTCTTTGGCCAATGGCACAGAGCAACCATACGGTTGGCTCTGCCAGCCAGTGGAGGAGTGCCATTGCCTATGGGAATCCCCAAGTGACATAGAGCCACTGTAACAGCTCCTACTCCACTTCCTGTGCTGGCCTCCAATGCAGGTGGCTGGAGAGGTTCTATTTTCTAGGGTGGACAAGGCCAAATCTGGAACACAGATGCAGAAAATGCCGATGATTTACAAAAAGGGACAGTTGAATGGAGACAGAGAAATTGGGGCAGGTAAGATGAGAAAACCTCTGACCTCCAGCCAAAGCTCAACTGAATCACCTGTTCCTCTCATAATTTCTCACTCCCTCTGCACTCCTGGGTTCCAGATGGGACCAGGAGCAGAAGTATGGCTTGGGACTGGCCTGTTGCTCTCCCCATGTCACAACTGTGGTCAGCAGCAGCTCTCAGACTGGATCTCTCTCATAAAAGAGGCAGCGAGTTCTCTCTGAGGGTCCTGGAACTTGCTTCCCCAATGGTCCAAAACACACCAAATTCAGTGACTTCCCAGGCACATTGCAACTGGGTTTGAGAATGGTTTTGGAGAGAGCTAAGAGTATGCTTCCCACAATGATGAAGCAGCGGAAATGAGGTTCTTGTAGGTAGCTGGCTGAGTGCCTAGAGTCTTTTTATTATTTAAATAGAAAGCAAGACCTGTTCTCAAGTCCAGCCAGTAGCAAGCTGTAGCAGCAAACTCCAGAGCTGGCCTTTCCTCGTGAGACAGAGAACAGTTTCACAGACACAAGGACTAAGACAATCCAAGCATCCAAGGCATTTGGATACCAAGGTTCCATTAAAACGAATAGGAATTTAGCTTCTAAATACCTTAGGGCTCTTTGAAAATCTCAGCCAAGAGGTTTAGATAGATCTTATGAGTATCTGTGGCCAGGTCCTGAAGTTCTTACTCACCTTTAGCCATTTAAGTAAGGACGTCAAGGTTCAACACATAAATATGAGGGCGCTTATCTAATTCAAATTTGCCATTGGCCTTTTTGAGGCTCCCTCATATCTACACCCGTTCTGGTGCTTTGCAAAGTGGAAATCACAGAAGGAATAGCCCTAATGATGTGAGATACAGCACTGCTGTTAACATATAGCAGCACTACTCTGTGCTGTCTCAAGCCTTGCACCCTCAAAAACAACAGAAAATGTGGGCTAAAGACAAACACAACAAGGCCTTTCAATGATATGTAATTTCTATTGGGAGCAACATCTACAGGACATCTCACCCTTTCTCATTCATTTCTGTTTGAGATCAGGCTTTGCAGGTATTTAAACAGCCATTTCATTTGGAGAAGAATGCAAAGCAGATGTCATTTTATATGTGTGCGTGTTTTTCTCTGTGTGTTAGTACATGTTTGTGCATGCACATGTATGCACACATGCATGCATGTTTCTGAGCACAAATGCATGTGCACTCAGACATGTATGTTTTGGTGCAGGCACATGTAGGCATACATTTGTGTGTGCACACACATATGAGCATGTGTGTGTGTGAACACGTGTGTTTCTGTGTGTGCACATACGAGATGCTCTGCTTGGAATGCCACAGGTGTGAAATGCACAATGAAACGGCCTCATTGCCATCTGCTTTCCCTTCCACCAGCCTCCCCTTCTGTCTGCTGTATTTTCACTGCACCCCAGTGGAATCCTACATTCTTTCACCCTCCTTTGAACTTTCCCTCTTTCTCCCATTTTGTCGGGCTGCTGTTCCTAGCCCCATTGTCTGGCTTTCTGGAAACAAAGGCAGTCCCCATCGCTGCACTAAGTGGCTGGCCAGGGGAACAGGTACTTTGAACTGTGTCTATCTGTGATATCATACCACAGAAAATGCAGCAGCCCCTTGTAAATTACCAGAGATGAAATCCCTGACACAAGCTCTTAAACTGTGATTTAGAAGCCCAGCCAAAAGCAGAAATGACAGAAATGAGAACCTAATTCATCCAAGCAAACTGCCATTCACAGCAGTTTGGGACTGACCTGCGCTTTGGGGGAAAAAGGGAAGAATCCAGCAGCAGCAACCAAGATTTCAGGAATGAACAGCAATTTTGGGGGCCCAACCAGAGACACCTTTAAGGAGACTGATTCTCTGAAAGTGCTGACCCCCTGCTCTTGGGAAAGCAGGCCCCTTTGAGCTGTCTCAAGTTGGGTACCCAAGGTCACTAGTCAACCTTGGCTCCAAAGCCACTACATTACACACAGACCTTAGAGCATAAAAGGCCCAACCAAAAGCCCCTGTGACACTCTGCACCCCATAGTCACCATGGTGATATGATTATGATATGACTGTGATAGAATAATGATGCATCTTGTACAAAAGTTGTCATGTGAGGCGTCAATAGAAAAGTTAGGGTTTGCTGAATATAATTATCCTCCATGTGTGCATGTATCATTTTTGTATCTGGAATTATTAATATGGACTTTGCATCTGTATTTCAAATGTGCTTGATCCTGGGTAACTCCCACAAGTTTGTTTACATCCAGTCTAGCCAGCACATTGTAAAGAGACTATCCAAGGTAATGGCCCATCAGCGAAAACCATGGGCCACAGGAAAAACTTAGCCTCATCTGATGAGCTTTCCTGTGGACACTTCAGCCAATCAGTGGGTAATGGCTGTTATGACTCATTGAAGCATGCAAGGGCAGTTGACCAGATGACGTGATCCTGAACTTCATTTTGTGCCTGTGGGTTTCCACAAAATGTGCTGAGAACTTTGCTTGAGACAATGAAGTTCCCTCTGAAGGGAAACATAACCCCCCCCCCCGTTTTGTTACATAAGCTTTGCCATTGTTTTATAGTTAAGTGAACTTTGCAATTGTTTTTGCAGGCCCCTGTGTGTAGGCTCCGGGCTTTAACTAAACAATGCTAAATAACGACAGTTTGTTTGTTGGATCCCGAGGTCTGCATATGGGTTTATCAGCATACTAAGCGTTAAGGTATGAAGAAATGGGGTATGACACGCTAACAAAAAGGGAACTGGGAGAAGGACAGAAAGTCCCTTGAGTGCCAGTTCAGCTTTAGGCAAGTATAGTGTAGCAAATATTGCCTGCTTACGGTAACTGAAAGGTGGAGTTACAGAATGACCAGCTCACCCACTGCCGAGACACGTAACAAGTGTGAAAATGGCTTGCTCAATTATAGAATGACTAGCTCACCCACTGCCAAGATGCATGATAGGTGTTGAAATAGCTTGCTGATTTACAATATTAATTTACCAGAAAAGGGCAAATAACTTGTGTAATCAATATGACGTTTTGCGGTTTTAACCTTTATAAGCTTGGTGAAAATTGTGAAGGGCAGAGCAGCCTACCTCTTGCATGGGGTTACGCTGCCTCTCCCTGTATGCATACTTGTAATCTTGTTTTATCATTAAAGGTGCCTCAGGCTGTCTGATCCAAAATCAGCTGGGTGGTGGTCTTTTCCACAACACCTCCACGTGGAAGAAGCTATAAAAGGCGGAAGTGGCATCACCCCAGGGCCTCAATCCCCTTACAATTCACTTGGAAACACCTTAGGAACAACGACTGAACTGGGGAAGGGGAACCCAGGCAGGAAAGACAAAAGCCCTGCCTGTGTATGGAAGATTGGTGAACTGTTTGTACTGTCAGGGCGAGATGCTGCTTCATTCAAACCATATCTAGTTTATAGAATTTAGATTCCAATTTTGTTTATTTTTTAGGTAACCAACTTTGATCTGTACGTTATTACTTTAATCACTTAAAATCTATCTTTCTGTAGCTAATAAATTTGTTTTATATTTCTTACCTAAAACAGTGTACTGTTTGAAGTACATGAGACATCTACTCAGTGAAGAAAAACTGGTGCATGTCCTCTCCACATTGAGGGAAGGGCAGACTAGGTAATAAATTCATACTGGTCAGGCTTTTGACTAGGGCAGGACAATACAACTCTGGGTTCCTAGGCAAGGGAGCTAAGGGGGAGCTGGCTGACGCTTCTCCATTGTTAGTTCATGAGTGGCTGAGATGAAGCCTTGATGCAACTGCAGCTGGGTGTGTCCCTGCCTGTGTAAATGTTTGGGAGAGTGCAGGACCAGGCACGGTCTGCTGCTTGTCACAGCCTCACAGTATGAGGGAGCCCAGGTTGATATGCCAGAGGGCTCAGCGGTACCCCAGTTCCAGGTTGCATCCTGGGGAAGTCTGTCACAGCCCCTCCCTCAGCCCCAAAGCAAGGGCTGTGCCTCCCTTCACTTTTAGTACAGGGCTGAGCACATTGTCAGTGCGTCTGTATCGAACAAGGATGATGAAGAGTCTAAGTCGGCACTCACAGACTATTCTCGTTACACAAAAGCTGCCATAGAAAGCGCTTGGTACCTGTTGTTAAACGGTTGCTGTATGTAGCAACAGACTGTAGCTCAAGCTCTATAGATGTGCAAGGGTGTGGGATGAGCAGATGCAGAGACATTTTTCCTAGCCCACCCTGCACACTAGCACAGGGAGCAGTCAGTATCCTGTTGCTGGAACTCTGTGAGCATAAGCACTGAGGGAGCATTAGCATTGTGGCTAGCAGAGCGAGCCATTGTAGCAACCTGCATGGAAGTTGGGTGGAGGAGCACAGATTGCAGGAGGGAAGAATCTGGAGCTGGCACTGGGAAGTCAGTCTGTATGTAGGTAGCTGGAATGCTAGTAGCAGCTGCAACATCTCTGTAAATAGTTCTTTTAACAAAGAGCCAGGTTAGTTTTTAGAAACATGGAGTCCTCTCTTGTTATCATCCAGCACACAGTAAATGAAACAGCCATGTCAAAAAGGGCAGGAAGGAGAACATGGCCATACCCTGCCCTTTCCATGCAAGGTGCATGACTAGGGCCAGTGCTGCGAAGGAAGCTGGTTCAGACCCCTGCGTCACAGTTACCACTCCTTGGTGTGCTCCCCACATGAGCCTGAGGAGTTCTGTCCCATATCAATCCCTGCAGGCAGAATGGCTCCAGTCTCTGCTCCCAGGAGGTCCACTGCCCTCCCACCCCTCAAACAGAGACCACAGCTGGGGCTTTCAACAGAATGAGAAATGCCTGAATTCCATACTACTTGGCAGATCTTACAATGGGCCATGACACTGCAAACACTCAGTGGAAATACTGTCCCTGGTTTATGACAACACAAGTACAAAGTGTGAAAGAAGAGTCTTTCAAGACACTGAAGCTGTGTGTGTCTGCCGTCACACTAATTCACACAATGCCCTAAAAAAATACTACTGTATTATGCAGAAACACTCCCAAGTAAACACAAAGTATTGATGCGCCATGTATTGGGTCTTTACTTCACAGTACAGAGGTATATTTTTGGAAAGTTAATATATTAGTAATGGACGCCCACCTTAAAAGGCTATTTTCAGATACAAGCCCAAGCATTGGGATGCTGATCTGAACTGCATAGAGCTAGTCAAAGAGCATCAAAACCTGTTAATGAACACGTTGCCAAATCAGAATCTAGCTTGAATCCACCCCCCTTTGTTATCTGCTATTCACAAAACATTGGATGGTCAAGCTCTGGCCATACTAATGTTTGCAAACGTTAATTTGCAGCCTCCTAGCAGAGATTTGATTTATCACAAATCAAAATTAATTTCAAGATGAAACAAAATCAGAAGTAGTTTATAGCACTGAGGATGCTAAATCAGAAAAAAGAAAAAATATTTATTGATTGAAATGACTAGTCAGAGTTTATATTCTTAATACCTTATAATCACTTCAATTCTCATTATGAATAGTTCACAAATGATTTAAGAACCAGAAAAAAATCATGATCTGTTAACAAGAAGTTCAGGATCAGAAATAAGATTAAATTTGTTGATAAGTTGTTTGCAATGACTACTTCCATCGGATCTGGCTCAGCAAACCTTCTGCAGAACTGAGCTGGTAAACTCATGATAAACTGGTAAACTCTGATTCTGTTACTCCTAAATACTTGATGCCAGTTTTGAGTGCACCTGGGAGAATAATCCCAGACCTGAAGCAAAGCTCTGCATAAACTCGAAAGCTTGTCTTTCGCCAACAGAAGTTGGTCCAATAAAAAAATATTACCTCATGCATCTTGTCTCTCTAAAATCCTGGGACCAACAGGGCTAGAAAAATACTGCATACAACAAAAACTACTAAATATAATACCACTTTCTTTTGACCTAATCCAATGCCTGGATCCAAACAGCTTTGATTTTAGGAGAATTTCTAACCCAAATCTATTTGCCTTTTGGACCCAGCTCTGTTTTGTGTTGAGATTTCCATGAAAACTGCCCCCAAAAGATCTTACAGAATTGAATGATGTGGAACATGATGACTCAACTTTTCTTAGGATTAATTTTGATTTAGCTGTGACTGGAGCATGTGTAAATAATGGCAGTTTCTTAAATTAGGGAAATAATTCAAGGTAAGATAGATTTCTCTCCCTGCAACCAGGTCGGCAAAAGGATGCATCTTTCAGCTGGGCCTTTGATCTTTGCTGCTTAACCTTGTTATGTGTGATCTTGGGAGGTCAGAGAAATTGTTCTGAAAGAGCCAGGACCTATTGATTTGCTTTCAAGCGAAGTGAGATTGGGATTGTCATGCTATAATAGTAGACCCCTGAAAGGACTGGGGCTTGCTGTGAGGTGCCCCATCCCTTGATGCTAACTGCACCCCTGTGGGGCATTCCTTGTTTTTAGGAGGCCAGCAATCTGCCAATCAGTTCCGCTCCGTGAAAGCGAAGGTGAACACGAGGAGACCTCACCACCTGTATTATAATACACAGCTGTATTGAAATTTCCCTGGCAAAGTTGAAATGTTAATGTTTAATTTACTTGAACGAATGGGTCACAGAATTCCCATCTAAACTGAAAATACTAATGAACCTTTGGGCAGGCACTGTAACCTCTACACTTTGATCCTTTTAATGGCTGTATTTTAAAACAAGCAGTTCCTAAAGAAGGTTAAGGAAGCAATCGTAAAGAATTTTTAGTGTATGTACACGATCATTCCATACTGATGCACTTCAGCTTTCATAATATTGCTTTAAATTTTATTGTAACCTTACTGACATTTACTGCATGGGAAAGTGCGCAATCTTAACAGCCTAGTAAAATACTGCAGGGTAATGTACCTATAAAGCATAATATTTCTATATCAATGATGAGCCACAGCAATTGCATCCAGTTTAGTAGCTCCATGGGCGGCGGGTGAACGTACCGTTGTGGGAGGCTAGCCCCTGGCCCCTTCCCCTCTGCCTGAGACCCCTCCCTTCCCATCACCACCCCTCCTCCAGCTGAGCCCAGAGCACACACATACCTCCCCGGCCACCAGCCAGAGCATGCCGCCAGCCCCAGCAGTGGGCAGGCAGTGTAGCCAGAGTGCCCCCAGCCCAGGAGCACTAGGTGGTAGCACAGTCCCAGAGCCCCCAGCCCTGGGCCTTGTGCGCACTGGCCCCAGCCTGCCTGTCCCAAACTCTTGGCCACAGAACAGCAGGAAGTGAATTGGAAGCTGGCAGGAGGAGGACTGGGAGTGGAGCATGGGCAGAGCTTGGGCAGGGCTATGCCATGCTGTTTGGGGAGGCACAGCTTTCCCTTGCCTATGCTACCCACCACCCATGAGCAGCTTGTTATTAATGAGTGCTATCACCTTATCAGTCACATGCTTTGAGATGCAGTATAATCTACTGAGGCCAGGCCACACATTACAAGGCGGCTGCCTCACTTTTACCCAGCAACACAATGATCTGACAGCAGATACTTTCTGCTCATTCTGGATCAGCCATAAAAATGCATCTGAAGATAAAGGGCCAGACCCTCAACTGGCATATGTTGGTATAGATCTCTTATCTTCAAAGGAGTGACTCCAATTTACATCAGATGAGGATCTGGCCCATAGTTTGTTCATTACAACTGGCTTATCTCATTCTGCTCTGGGTGACAGTCTCTGGCTGAGGAGTGATATCATTTGGGAAGACCATGAGATCAGTTCTATTGTGGTTTAATACTGCATCAGCTGAACTTTGCTCTGTTTATGCTCTTTGTTTCCTTATATGAGAAAAAATGCTGAAGGCTCTGATTTACAAAGGTATTTAGGCACCTAAAGATATAGATATGTGCCTGCTGGGAATGAGAAAGACACCTTAGCAGCTTAGGCGCCTGACTCAGGTGCCTAACTCACTTAGGGGTTTTTTATCACTCATACTTGGCACCTAGCTGCATTTCAAACCACCCAAAATGCCTTTGTAAATCTGGGCCAAAATCTTTTATTATGTTTCCCCCAAGCACAAACTAAAAACAGTTACGTGAACTGAGAATGGTGTTTCTTGTAGGTTACAAGAACAAGAACACAGCTTCAACAAAGAATTAATTCAGGGAAGTCCTATGGCCTGTGTTATACAGGAGACCAGACTAGATGATCAAAATGGTCCTTTCTGGCCTATAACAGGATGGCTGCTTCCCTCATTGTCAGGGGTGGCTCTGCTGCCCCCATCTCAGTTTTCCTTTCTGTTCCCCAATAACAGCTCTTTTTGGGTCTGGTTTATTAATCAAGAGCTCAAAATAATTTTAAAAAATAGTTTGGGACTGTCCTCAAAGTCCCAAACTAATCCAAACAATCATTCCTAGGCCTTACTTACCTGCATTCCTTCCAAAAGCCTCTGTCCAACTCTCTGTGGCTCCAAGAGGTCAGCAGACCACATCCCTCCCCTGGTTACTCAGGGCCCCTACAGGAACCTTGCCACTCTCTGTAGCATCTTTCCAAATCATCTGTTCTCTGCTTCAGCCTGACTAACAAGTCTCTCTTCTACTAACCCCTAGAGGCCTGGTTTTATTCACAAGACCCAATTCATTTCCTCCACCTGTGGAGACAAATTGGGTGTATCACAGGTGGACTGTGGTCCATCTCTCCATGGCCTCATAATCAATTAATCTATGAAAAGAAAAAAGAAGAAGGGTAGAAAATTACCGCAAGAGAGAGCACATGTTGGCTGTCTCCTCAGTAACAGCCTGCACTGAGCTCGGAGACTAAGATTGCTGCTGATCTCTGTGCATGGATGAGGGACTTAAATATTTAAAGGTGTGATAGGTATCACAGCCTCATGGCCACCTACCATAAACCTGACTCACTTTTTCCTCAGTCCTTACCCCACAAAACTCCCATTGGTGTCAGTGGGTTCACAAAGTATGGGAGTCCAGTGTCAATAGACTGCAGACTAGCTCCACTCAGAAGGCCAGATCCTAGAGTCCTTATTCATCTTTAGCTCAGATACAGCTAAAGGAAAGAAACTAAATAACACATGGGCCTATGAATGGGATCTAAGCTATGCCCAGCTGCCCACAGCACCAACGGGCTTTTCCAGCATCTGAGATCCCTGAGTGTAAAGGCAACCCAGCCACACTTCCTTTATCTAGCAAGTGCTGCTGCACTGAGGTCTGGAAGGAGGCTGGTGTAGGGTCAAAAACACTGTCCCTGTCCCACCTGAGGCTTTCTTTTATGACTGGACTGCCAGCTAGCCTGCACCATGGCTGCTTTGTGCTGCTACAGCGATGCAGCTCAGCCACAGCGGTACCCAGCAGCTGGTCCATTGACCTGGTAACTCTCTTTGTACACTGTGGATGCTCTGCACACTCAGCCCGTTGCTGGAGATGCTCAGCATTTCACGGGATCCGTCTCACGCTACTCAGCAGTATTAGATCATGAAGCAACAATGCAGGGGAGCTTCCGAGCTCCTCAGGCAGCCACTGTCTCTAAGTAACATGTCCTAGGCTGAGCATCTAGTGCTACTAAAGATAATGAGATAAACAGGGCTGCTAACAGGTTTTTAATCCACAGTGGCAGCTTGGTGGGAGACAGGGAAAGATACACAAGGTAAAGAAAGTAAGTGGTTCATTTTCTGAAAAGGCTGTCAATGGGGATTATGGATATTCTAATACCAATGCCAGTACATGATGTAGAGCAGCGACACTGGGAACTTCCACACTCGCTTAATTTAATGTTCAGATGATCTGACAAATGAAACAGGAGCCTCCCCCCTTTAAGAAATCAATTTCTGAAGCGTGTTAAGTTCTTGGGAACGAGAATCAGCACACATGCAGGGCTCATGCTAATCGCATTTACAGAGAGATGTGCTCTCCGTTAAACAACAGAAAACCAGCCAATCCAGCATAAGTCAATAATAGATGAGACAGATCCTCAGGTTGGGTAACCAGGCAGAACTTCGTGAGAGCTCCATGGAATCAGGCCTATTTCCCCACTGATTATATGGTCAGAAGTGTTCAAAGAAATACTGAGCATGGTTTCATGCCAGTGTAACTCCATTGATTAGGTCCCTCTTCCCCAGTCTGGGGCTGGCTGAGGTCTAGGTTGGCCTCCAGCACAATTTAGAGCAGTCTAGGGGTTGCTGTAAATTGCAGCAGGTGGTAACAGCCTGCAAGGGGCCATTTCCCCAGCTGGGGATTGTGGTGCACAATAGCACCTTTCCTTAGCAATGCCAGGGACATACTCCCTACACTGGGGGGGGTCACCTGAGTAGGGGTGGAGCCAGTTTTGCCAGCTGTATGACATCATAGGATTCTCCCATGCTGGCAAAATCCCACTCTAAGATGGCTGTCCATCTGCTTTGTGCTGCCAGGGCAGCAGGAAACCAGTGAAACAAGAAGCCAGGCTATGTCTCAAAGTGCCCTTAAACTCCCTTGAACATGTGTAAAGGGCAGAGCACAATCTGGTTCTCACTTATAAAAGCCTCGCACTGAGTTAGACCATCCATTGGGTCACTCCAGTTTTATGTGGGTGTGACTCTGCCAGTTTCAGTGAAGTCACACCAGCCTAAAATTAGAGTAACGTAGGGATGGATCTGGCACACTATTTCTAAACATGGATCGCAGCACAAAGAGATCCCTGCATGGACTTTTTCTCACAGCCCCAACCCACCTGCTGTAGGGCACACTGCAAGTGTCTAATTCTCTACTGCCTAACACCTTGGTTGCCATTTACACCTGTACAAAGTGGACCAGATCCTCAGAGCCACTGAAGTCGATGGAGCTATGGCAGTTTACACCAGTGGAGGATCTGGCCCAATATCGTCTTGAAACATTGGCCCTCATTCTCCATTACATGAGTTTAACATCCCTATAACTACATGGACTGCAACGTGATATGGCAGTGTCATGAAACTCAAATTCAAGGAGAACACAGGATAAAACAGGTAAGGCCATTTGTCCAGCTTACCTAGCACACTGCCTCTGGCAGTAGCCAATAACTGTAAGAGGATCTTAAGAGGAAGGCAAAAAAAATGTAGATGATTAGACAGATGTGGGTATAGGCAGACATATAAGAGAGAGACTTCTCTTTACTCTCCCTGGCATTTTTGTGAAGGATCTATGCTAATTTTGGTGGAATTACTGCAGCAAATTTGTAGACACACAGCATGAAATGAAAACCCTCCAATACAGCACACACAGCATAAATGCAGACAGCACTCTGGGCAATCGCTGCTGTCCTGGGCTATTAGGTATAATATTCAGCTGAGCCAGATGCCACCAGAAGTTTGCCATGCCTATAAAACAAGTTAAATAACATATTTTTGAAAATGAGCAGATGAGTCTATTTTCTAAGAGCGGGGGGGGGGGCTGTTGAGGGGGCAGGGGCTGTTTGTTTTTTTAATATCTAAGGATTTGTTCCTTTTCATCAGGCAGCCTCCCTTTCTGACAGTCAGAGCTGGAGCCTATAGGAGAAAGCCTTTTCATTCACCCAACTCCAGTTTTGCCTTCCTCCGCCATGCCCCTCTCTGGAAACAAACCAGCCCTTCACCCTCCATTTTCCAGAATATGTTTTAATGCCTTCTAACTGAAGTATGTACCGGGATTGCAATTTGTTGTTTTGCACAATATGTCCATGAAAACAAGGTTCTGTCCTATCACCTGGGGACAAATCATATAGGGCAGCTGGCTCTAGCCCCAAAGACTTTAAAGGTGGATCATAGAGGGCTCAATTCTACCATCCTTAATTGAGCAGAAATCTCATTGACTTCAATAGGAAATGGGCATTTCGCTTGATTTAAAGAAACATGGTCACCTTGAAATTTGGTCAATTTAAATAAGTTAAAAGTGGTGTCAGCTGCCTCTGAGTCCCTCTAGCAATTTTACTGAAGTTAAAATCCCCTTGTCCTGTGGTTTAAAATGTTTCTCTCCCACCCCCATTGCTGTGGGAAAACCTACACAAATAAGGGAAGCACCAAAGGCTCCGATCCTACAGACACTTAGGCACGTGAGCAGCTTTACCCCGGGAGCTGTCCCACTGAGTTCAATGGAATGACTCATGAGGGGAGAGGGACTAAATGCGTGAGTGGTTACAGGCGCAGGTGTAAATGAGTCACCGAGTGCTGTGAAAGGCACAGAGCAAACAAACTGGACAAAAATAAAGGGAAATATTTTACATTGGAATTGCCAAACTAGATGAGTCCCACGGCCCAGCTAGTCAGCATCCAGGCTCCAATAGCGATCCAGCACCAGCTGCTTCAAAAGCAGATAGGTGCAAAGTACTTCACTTAGGAAGGAAAAATCAAATGCACAACTACAAAATGGGGAATAACTGACTGGGCTGTAGTACTGCCGAATAGCATCTGGGGGTTATAGTGGATCACATATTGAATATGAGTCAACCATGTGATGCAGTTGCAAAAAAGGCTAATATCATCCTGGGGTGTGTTAACAGGAGCATTGTATGTAAGACACAGGAGGTAATTGTTCCACTCCACTCTGCACTGGTGTGGTGTCAGCTGGAGTATTGTGTCCAGTGCAGGGCAGCGCACATCTGGAAAGATGTGGACAAACTGGAGAGAATCCAGAGGACTGAAACAAAAGTGATCAAAGGTTTCAAAAACCTAATTTGTGAGGAAAGGTTAAAATAACTGGGCGTGTTTAGTCTTGAGACAAGAAGACGGAGAAGGGATCTGATAACAGTCTTCAAATATGTTAAGGCTGTTACAAAGAGGAGAGTGATCAGTTATTCTCCATGTCTATTCAAGATAGGACAAGAAGTGATCAGATTAATCTGCAGCAAAGAAGATTTAAATTAGAGATTAGGAAAAATTTAATGCTAAGGATAGTTAAACTCTGCAATATGCTTCCAAAAGAGATTGTGGAATTGCCATCTTTGGAGGTTTTTAAGAACAGGTTAGACAAGGGATGGTCCAGGTTTACTTGGTCCTGCCTTTGTGCAGGGGGCTGGATATGACCACCTCTTGAGGGCCCTTCCAGCCCTACATTTCTATAATTCTATAAGGTGCAAGAAACTTCACAGTAGGTAGACATAGGATAATCTGTCCCCCCTAGGAGTCTCTTCCTCATCCCCAGTAGTCAGAGATTGGTTTAAACCCTAGAGCATGAGGTTTGCTATGCCTTCCCAGACTTTTGCTGTTAGAATTTACTATATAGCTCTGGAAACTGGATATTCTTATAAATGTCCAAGCCAATTATTTCCTCAACTCATTTATGTGACTCCTAGACTCTATTTATACACAAAAGTTGCACCAGATTTAGGAAAATATTTTACACATCAATGTAGTTAAACCTTTGCCAACCAGGTTACACCTGGCTTATAGGCTTGGAAGGATAAGATTTTTATCGGTCAATGTCAATAAACGTCAATTTCAGCATACACACACAAATCAACAAAAATATTTCCATTGATAATAGCTGAAATTTACAGAAAGGCAAAGTAATAAAAATGTTGCTTGAGAAATTATTAGAGTTTTATTTATGGATATTTGTATGTTTTGACATGAGATGTTAACAACATGTATTTTAACAGTTGTAAAGTTTAACGTTTAGAATTTCAATGTCAACTGTCATTAAATAATTATAGTCTGATCCCCATCCCAAAATTTCCCACAACTTGGAAAATGTAAATCAATAAAAATCAGAAAACTGCTTAAAAATAAACATTAATATTATCCATTGAAATGATCAAAAATAAACATTGAATTCTGCCAAGCCTACTTTTATCAGCTGAGTCTAAACTGCAAAGTGGCCACTCTTATGCAAAGGAGTGACATCATGCCTGCAGGCAATCTTGAGTTTAATGGCACCACTCACACTTATAAAGTTACTCATGTTGAAGGAACAGGGTCTCAAGTAGTATTCAAACACTCTTAGAAATGCTAAAACTCTTTTGTGCCATGATGCTTACAAAAATTCAACAATGGCTTGGCAGTTGGTGTGCTGTGATCCCTGCTTTTCACACTGACCCGTATAATTTCATTGCTTCCCTGTGCTCCCCCCTGTTATATCCATCCATTGTACTTAGATTGTTAGATCTTCAGGACAGGCATTGTCTCTTCGTTATAAGTTTGTATAACAGATAGCACAATGGGGTCTTGGCCTTTAGGCACTACCATCATACAAATAAGTAATAGTAATCATTGTAGACTTACTATTACAAAAATCAGTGGGGAAAGGTGGCTTTGAAGCTAATGGTGTCTCTTTAAGGACTGCAGACTTTAGCTCAGAGCGAATGCCTTCCGAGGCAAAGCTTATAACTCACTTAGAACCAACAGCCCCACCAGTAGAGGGTGAAAGTGGCACCCGGGCAGAAAAAAACCACAGAGACCCTGGTGTCCTCACCCGCAAAGTCCAGTCACACTGAACTTTTTCACAGTGCACTTCGTCCCATCTCCACTGCATCAGCATTACTCTATTGCATAAGCTTTGACTCTTTTCTCCTGCAAAGGACACCACTCTCCTCTTGCTAGATCACATTCTTTCTCCGCGGCTGGGAGCCTGCCATCTTGGGAAGAACAGCAGGTGGAACGGAGAGATGTGATTGGTTGTCTGTTAGCCAGCAATTGTTGAATATCAAGAAGTTTCATTGGTGAAGCTGGCTAGGAGCCAGCTCCAGATGCACGTGTTTCTTTTGCAATATAACTAAAGTTTCAAGTTTACCCAGAAGGCTGTGAGTTCGGGATGCCTGGCCCTGCCTAGTGCCAGAACACATGTTTGTGGGATACACAAACTGCTTGGAGTAAAGGCCACCAGGGACACATTGGAAATTTAATATTAGCTTTATAAAATGGCTAATAATTAGCTACAGCTCTTTTCTCCATCACAGCAGCTGGTGACATGAAAGTGATTAAGTTTCTAATGAATAAATTAGGGTTACTGAATATATTAAATAACAAGGTTTTTAATCAACTGTTTATTGATTCCAGCAGGACAGTTCTGATGGCAAAACCCACCAGGTACTAGTGGAATATTTATGGGCTAGCAATCTACATCACAAATAATTAAAAATAGATTATTTTTCATGGAGTCTTAGGGCTTTTTCTTTGGAGTGGCACAACACAAATTAAGTTAATGACAAATAATAAATGAAGGAAGAATGAAGTTGGGGGAGAGGGTTGTGCTGACAAGCATGGCAATCCAGTAGATATTTCTTTGTTCTCACTTGTTGTGCCGGAACTGGTCAATCTTTGGTCTTATTTATTGAAAGGGAAAAGGTAGACTTCACGGGCAGGGAAGGGCTCTTCTAAGCCCCTTTCCATGTCACCTGATCACATTTCTGGAGAAGTTCTGGAATAGGATCATGCTAATTAAAGAGAGGTTCGTCCTCTGTTTTCATAAGCTACTTTGCATAGAAAAGAATGAAATATTGCCCACTATTGATGGTGCAATGTAGATATAAACCAAGGTGCAATCTGGAGCAAATCCTGCGCTCATTTCTATCAGTGCAGAGAGCCTCTCCAGGGGAAACTAGTGCAAAGTTCTGTTCCCCAGGGATTTCAGAGGTGGGGAGCTATGTCTGCTAAGCATGCACATAATACAACATGAAGTCCAGCTCCGAGATAACTGCCTGCAGGAGAGCCACTGTTAAGAGCAAACTTGGGGAAAACAGGATTGAAGAGGCTGCTGCTATGAGGATTCCCTGGTCCTTTTCCCTTGCAGAGGGGATACACTAGGGTCAGAAATGCTTCATGGTAGGCATTAGGCCAGATAAGCCTCTATGGAACAACTCTGCAAACCGCTCCACAGTGCTGACAGGAGAATTCCTCCCCTTTGCAGGCCTCCCCATCACTCAGCTCTTTTAGCAGGCTTGGGCACTAGCATGTGGATTTCCCACTTTATTTCCAACTGTCCTAGTATTGATTACAGCAAATAGCCAGTTAGGCCTCACCCAATTCCTATTGCACTCAGTGGAATTAACTTGAATCAGGCTATTAGTTAATTGTGCCTAGAAAATCCCTCTCTTTACTGAGCAGTTCCCTATAGATGCCAACCAAGGCCTCGAGGCATAAGTCAGCAGGCTGGTCGTCCAGTTTTAAGCCAGACTGTCCTGTTTTTTTAAGGTTTGTCCTTGTCCGGTACTGATATAAAACCGGACATGGTTTTGTCTGGTGTCATTGTGGATGCACAGAGAATGCCATTTTGCAGAGTGCGCTGCTCTGCACCTAATAGCATGAACTGAACTCACACAGGCGCTCTGAAAAATGATGTCCTGCACATGCTGTGATACTGCATGCACTGTGCATGCAAGGTCATGCCAGGGGGCAGGGCCACACAGGTGGGGGAGGATCCACACCATTGAGGAAGTTCATGTAATCAAGGGGATGCATCAATAGCCACCCTATTTATAAGCAACCATGTGAAAGCTGACACATGCCTCCCATCATCCCCTTCTCCATCCCAGGAGTTTGCTGCCCAGAGTTGTTACAGCATGTACTGCCCCCAACATCTGTTCACTTCTGAATAATGCAGCTCATTGGCTGGGCTGCCATCTCAGTCCCCTCTCAATCAGCGAGTGTCAGAGTGACATATTGTCTAGTGAAAGGTCAGCCAGGTGGTCCCACAGCTGAAATGACATCTCCACACAGAAATGATATTTCACACTTAAAAGCTGTGAATCTGCCAGTTGTATCTAATGTGCTGGCCCTTGTAAAAGAAGCCAGGAACCCACAAATGAGAGATTTCCAACATGTGCTTGAGCGGTTGCTCTCTTCTCATTTGGAATTGCTGCAGTGGAGTTAGTCATCCTGTGGCCAGTGATCTCGCAAAGCGATATTAAGCACATTTCACATTCTCTTTAAGCAGTTTCCATTTCTGCTACAAATGACTTCTGTCATATTTGAGGAGTGGGGAAAGACAGGATTTCATCCTTTCATGCAACAAGGATCCAGGATGTTTTGCAATTTAACTGCCCATAGTAGAAAACCAGCCATGGGGGGGGGAGAGGGGGAAGAAACTGTGTGGGAGCTCTGTTTCCATAATTCCATAGGGCTGGGAAACCTGCTGCCAGTATAACTGCCTAGGGAACTGTTACTTTGTTAAAGGGAAAATTTTGGTGCTATAAGCAGCGCCTATATTTATGTTTTTTTAAAGTATCAGACCATTAGCCTAGCACTGAATAAGGGCTAGATTTTGCTTGTGGCTCAGATCACTGTAACACTGGGAAGAAATTTCACATTGAGGCCATAATGGAAGCAGGCTTCCCTGGAAGGTTTTGTTTTCAAAATGGTGGCTGTTTGAAGCTGCTTCGTGGTTTGGCTGTTTTAAGTGATCCTGGTAGAAAGGGCTTAGTGGGCAGATGGCCAGTGAAGTGGTGAAAGATATGATAAGAGCAATTTATTATATGGCTCTGCACCTTCCCATTTGCTTCCACAACAGGTAAAGGACCAATGGGTGGGCAGCAGAGGCAACACGTAACTGGTACTGCCTGACACCCGCCCACACTCACCAGCCACAGCAGCTTGCAGCGCCCAGCCAGTGCTCTCTGGAAACAAAACGGGATCTGGGGTCCTGCTGATCAGGAATGGGCTTGCAGCTGGGACTGCACTGACGGACCTGCAGGAGGAGCAGCCGGCCCTGCATGCTGCATGTTTGCCTCACCACCAGCATCAGCGTTGGCAACTGGACCTTCCCACTCATTGCCGGTGGGTGGGTGGCTGGCAAACAGGGATCCAGCCAGCAGCAGGACCTGCCAGTACTGATAGGGGCGAAGACAGAAAATACGAGACAATTTGCCCGTTTTTTAGAAAAAGTCAGGACACCTACAGGAGGGCTTTAAATACGGGAATGTCCCTTTAAAAACAGGACATCTGGATACCCTATTCTAAAAAGCTACCTATTCTAAAAAGAAGACTATTTTAAAATGTTTTAAAGAGTCAAAACGTGATTGGAACTGTTTTTGTATCCATTCAGTGATAAACCTAAGTTCCTTCCGTTACATGAGTCCAACTGCACAGGTCTCACAAGGAGAGAAAAATGAGAAATCCATGAAAATTTCCTAAAATAGCTTTTCTTTACACAAGAATGTCACAGTGTTAAGGTTTGATATCTCCACCATCATTTCAGGCCTAGAAATGCAGAGACTGATTCTCCTTTCATTTACACCCATATAACATGATGAACTGTCATGGAGTTCCTCCCAATTTTGACTGCTGTGAAAGTGCTTTTGGACCAAAAGCTCTATCCTATTGGATAGCAAGCTCCCATTTTTAGCCCTGTTGAGTCTCAGTATAGTGGCCCTTAAACTTGTCACTGGTGAAGGAGACTAAACCACACACATTATACATATACACACACACATTATATAATTTGAGCTGCTTCTATTACACAGAATTTCAAATAGTCCTTTTCACACACCAAAAGGCAGATGCATTGTGCATATGTGGGATGCTTGCAGGAATTCCATGGGAGCTGAAGGAACTCAACACCATAGGCACCAACTCTGTGGGTGCTCCGGGGCTCAAGCACCTGAGGCAAAAAAATAGTGGGTACTCAGCACCCACCAGACAAAGCTGTTCAGAGGTGCTGCCAATCATCTGTTTGGTGACTGGGGGAGGCACTTGCTGGAGGGCAGAGAGCAGCGAGTGGGCGGGCAGGGACATTGGGAGAGGGGTTGAACAGGGGTGAGAAAAAACAGAGTAAAGGTGGGGCCTTGGGGGAGGGGGCAGAGCACAAGCAGGAAGAGGCGGACCAGAGGTGGGGGCCTCGTGAAAGGGTCAGAGCGGGGGTGGAGCCTCAGACAGAGTGGGGGCAGAGCACCCCCAGGGAAAACTAAAACTCAGCACCTATGCTCAACACTCTGCAGGCCTGCGTCCTTGACTTTCGGATACTGCACTGCATGATTTGAAAAATAGAATGTGATTCTATCATTACACAGAATATAATAATGTATGCACAAGGGGCTGAGTTCAAGTTGCAAGATCAGCCTTCCCTGTCATGTCTACTGACATGAGTGCTCATGCAGCTTTGCTATGGTGCATTAACAGTTTTTTTTTGTGTGCGTGCGCCTGTGTAATTAGACAGAAATATTAACTCAGAGCCTGAGGGCTAGCTCCTCAGGTGACATAAATTGGCTGGGCTCCATTGGCTTCAGTGCAACTAAGCTAATTTACATCAGCTAAGGATCTGTTCCCAAAAGTTTCCTGCCCAATACTGGGGATGCATGCTGAACTCCAGTAGATGGTGTACTGCAGAGTGAGCAGTAGATGGAAAGAGATGCAGAGGGAGAGCTAAGGCATTCATATACGGGGTTTCATGCATAAAAACTTCTACTGTGTGTAGAGGTTTGTTTTAGTTGTTTCTCAAGCCCTCATGAGCAGGATGCTTCTGGGGGAGGGGGGATCCATCTCCTGCCACATTCCCCGGCCAGTTACCATTCAAATTTGCATGCCTCGCCAGAATCAAAGGCAGTTTTTACTTTGATTTTACAGTCAATTAACATTAGGACATCTGACCTTATCCAGCTGTGAAGACACCCTAGTGAGATGCTGATGAGGCTGTTGGACTGTCTGAAGACATGGCATCTGAGCCACAGAAAGGACCGAAGATCTGAAGTTTGCGGTTGTTTGAACTGACCCTGGCAAAGTTAGAATGGCTTGAGTCATGTTCTTGGGGTGGATTTATTTAAAAGGACATTGACTTTCCACTACATAGTTACATATTTTCTTTTGTCTCTATTTTCTGCTACACCTTGGAAGGTTAGATAAAATGGGCCCAGTCCCAGTGGGCTCTAAATCAACTTTCCATCATCCCCAATGCCAGGAGTGGCTTGGGCCTAAACTAGCCTGTAGCACAAGTTAAGCCAGCCTAGGGAGCCCCTAAAGTATCATTAAGACAGCAAAGATTGCCACAGTTCAGTGTGCTCCCAACTTATCCCCTCTGCCTCCCAGAAGATCCAAGCCATGGGAGGCTTTCTAGCGGCTGATGTGCTTAAATACTTTGCTGAATTGGGGCCTTAGAGATGAGTGGTTTTGACTCAGATCTACTAGGCTTGGGTTAGAAGGCTCCAGGATCTAATGGTCTGAGCAATGTGCAGCTGTTAAAATAGTGGATTCTCCTGGACCCCGATGAGAGTCTAGATACAAAAGAGACATGTACCTTAGATATGAATTGAAGCTAACATGTCTTTTGGGAGGAGAAAGTGAACTGCGGTGACTTGAAGAATGAACCCCTGCCAGGGTCTCACCCTTACCTGGCTGCTAATAACAATAAGCCATGGGCTGGCATCCGCAGTTCATGTCTAGAAAAATGAAGGATGCTTCTAGCCCTAGATTTCCATTTAGGCATTTGCTGTGATCACTACTAGGACAGCTGGAGATGCAATATAGCTTCCTTTTGTCTCTTTGGGACCCACGTTTGAATGTTTGGCTTTGGCTGACAAATTTCACCATGTAGAAAAAGCTGATGTGGGCTGATGTGTCTCCATGGTGCTCAGACAGGTGTTGAACTCATGAAGCAGGCTATACTGGAGAGCATACAAGAGGCAGTCATATATATCATATACCTTATATTCTTATGGAATTGGGCTAGAAACCCGCACATAAAACACAGATACAGTAACAGCTTGGGATGAAGTGTACTGCCTGACTACTCCTCGGGAATGTCCACTTCCTTCCTTCCTCCTTCCAGATGTTGTCATTTATTTTTCTCTAGTGAATTGCTTTGAATGGGAAGCTCTGCACTATTTTGAAGATCAACATTGCTCAGAGGCATGGGTGAGAGGAGATATTTAACACAATCAATCTAGAAAAATGATGGGCAGAAACAGGCCCTGAACCTCATCTCTCCACTCCACCTCTCAGCCCTCCAACAGATCAAATCTTCCTGATTCTGTTTGGGTAAGGGAGGATCTGAATCCTGGTTTAGATTTAGCAGCTGGTCCCTAGCAGAACAAAAACCATGGACCCAGATCTTTCTCCAGACTTTGGAAAAGTTCAACTCCAATACTTTGTGCAACTCAAAGCCATAAACCTCAAACAGTTTCACCTATTTAGTGACCCCATCAGTGGAGTCACACACCACTTTGAAAAAACGAGCACCTTGCTGTTCTGTGGAAAGTGTTGCATCATCTGACTCACTGGTGCTACAGGACCATGTACAAAATACTTATTTGTGGTACAACCACTTCCCTGTTAACTACTTTGGCTTACACAGTTCTGAATTCACAGCTAAAAAAAAGCTGACACATCGGCTGGATGAAATGTGCTAAAAGGCAGAAATACCCCTGGGGAAATGGGAGACGAGATGCTAGTGAAATCCAAATGGGAGCCAAACAAACCTGTACCTGCCATGTACCAGGTACATGTCTAATAATGAATGCTTGCATGAAGATACAGGTAAATATACTGGATAAGCTACCTGTCCATGGGTTTCCCCAGTATGGGAAGTGTAATGTTCTAGGTAACACCTGAGATATGTTAGTACTGCACCTTTAAGAACTGACTGGTCGCATGAGCTGCCAATCAAGTGCAACTAGCTAAGGTTTCTTATGTAGCCTTCATATGCTTAGTATCCCAGCACTTCAGTCTTGAATGAATTTATCCTCACAATACATCTGTTTGCATCTCCATTATATAGGTGAGGAAATTGGACACAGAGACACTATGTGACTTGCTTTGTCATGCAGGATGTCTGTAGCAGACTAGGGAAGGGTGAATCCATATCTGCCTCCTAGGCCTGCTCCCTAAGCACTGGATCATGCTGCCTTTCCAGCTAGAAGTACAGAATTTCCTGTTCATTAGAAAGATCTACGGAGGTTTGGGCTTCCTGGGGAGAATAGATCTGTGTCCTCTATTTAATAAACCTTTCTTGGTTGTAAGAAAGTGTGTGAACTCTTTACTACTTTCCATAGTGAGCCACAGCACAACTAGAGAGAGAGAGAGAGAGAGAGATCCCCAACCAGCATGCAGAAGCTTCCCTAAGTTTGGGTGCTCATCTGCACCTACGACAATGCTTAGGGGTACAATCTGGGCTGGAAATCATTAACAAGCAAGCTTTCTCACAGGATTTCCGCACTTCCTGCTTGCCGTGAAAACACATCATTTCGACACGTTGGCTCCAGGGCCTGGCTGGCTACACAAAATGTAAATGAAAATAACGGAACAAATCTCCTCGCTTTCTGAGCTGTTCCCTTCCCTCTCACTTCCCAGCTGGCCAAGCTGCTCCGCAGCTCCTGGATGCACAGGGGACAAGTTCTCCCCTCAGATTCACAATGGGCTGTCCCTTTCCCTCTGCACAGGCCAGCTCTCCAGCAGCATGACCTGCACGGTTTGGATGGTTCTGGGTTGAGTGGGGAGTTTTGGTTCCTTCGGGGGGTGGGGGGCGGGAGGGTTCGGTTTTGTTTTGAAATGTATTTTGTTAATAGAAGGATCCTGTGGGAGAGAACAGAATATAAACCTCTTTCCGTTTCTCATTCATTTGATAAGCCAGACAGGATCCACAGCTTTGCTTTGCTACCTGAGGGAGCCTCAAATATTCCCATTTTAGCCTCCCGTCTGTCTGCATTTTATGCATTTTTCCTCTACAAAATTTGAATTCCCACTTTCCTCTGTTCCCAGCTTTCCCCCACTACGTTTACAAGCACAGTAGCTGCTGCAGATGAAATGCAAAAAGGCCCAATTCTCCATTGTCCAGCCATTTGCAGGACTGTAAAACGCTACCACATCAAAACGTTAATGGTTTGCAGTGGGGTACATATGGATACAAGGAAAAACAGGCCCAAAAAGATCACTCAACTGCAGTATTGTCAAATCTTGTAAGTTTATCCTGAATTTCACTGTAGTGGATAAGAATTGATTAATATCCCTTTAAACAGATAGTTAGATGTTGTCTTCTATTGCAGAAGGCACCAGAACCCTGCCAGAGCAGCTGTGCACACATATGTAGCTAGGCTTTGTATGTTTGTATATAGTTAGTAAATATGGTTAATGGGAACCCAGCTGTATCCATGTGGCTTCCTCATATTCTTAATTTATTCTTTGCACTACCACAGCAGCTACGATCCCTCGTCACAGACCAGGACCTTGTTGCGCTAAGCATTGTATAAACACAGAACAAAAAGACAGTCCCTGCCTGCAGGGGGCTTTCAATCTATGTAACATTATGTAGGGAGCCACTATATAACCATATACAATGGTTAGTGATTGTCTTAAAGCCCCAGCTCCTGGAGTCATGTGAGAATGTAAGAATCTCAGCTTTCTTACAAAAAAAATGCCAAAAAACTCTCCTCCTCATGGTTGTTGAGCAAAACTTGAAAACAGGAATCCTAAATGCTCAAAAAACACAGAACCCAACATGTATCTTAAAAAAAGAAAACACAACCTTATGATTGTTACACTAGTTTCATGATTTTGAGAGGAGGGGGAGGGTCTGACTCATACTGACTCATGTTGAACGCATGCAGTTGGCAATACCATCACTGAGGAAGGTTCGAACCCAGGCGCTGTGCAATTGTGGCCAGCTTGCATGGTGGGGAGAATTATTTATTTGTGCTGCTGGGCTGCCTGCCCTGGAACAGACGTCTACCCAGACAGTTGCAGAATGGAGGGCAATCCTACACTTTTTCCTTGACGATCAATTTGTTTCAGGGTGGGGAGAAAAAAAATTAAGTTATTATTGCCTCTTGAATGTCAGCTGGCATGCTCCGCCTTGGGATAATGTATCCTAATTATACGGACAGCCTTCCAAACACACTCGACAAGTCTGCTGCATGTGGCATTTACAGTTGTTGTAATAAGTCAACAGACATCCAAGAAGCAGAGCATAAGCACACCTCTGACCTGCAAGTGACCTGCTAATTAGTGGATGCACAAGGTTAACGAAAGGAGCGCTTCATTCAGGGACACGTGTTATTGATGTGAACTCCGACCCCAGTAAACTGGAAAATCTATGCCAGGAGGTGTTTACACATTCATTAGTGGTGGCAGCGAAACAAAAAACAACAGAAAACCCCTTTTGCGTTAATATTATGCTGGGAGTAAAATGAGACACCTCTCTTTTCTGCACGCAACAATTACAGCCCAGCATTTTGAAATTGAATCTAATTAGCTCCCATTCGGAGTAGGAAGCTTTGTCAGGATTGGTCACAAATGTCCACTTTAGTATTTCTGTGAGGTAGAAGTTAGATCCACATTAGATCGGGATTTGAACTTCTCCAGAATCCAGAGTGTTTGTACCCAGGAGTTTGGGTTGTTGGCCTATTATTTTGAAGAGACAGTAGCCTCTCCATATTAAGGTTGCATCTTAACTGTAACTGCGGCTTGGAGAATTGTTTTGCCCTGTAGATTTTCAAATTTACTCTGCAGGCAGAGGAGGATGTTTCTGCAAAGTCTGAAAAACAACTGTCCAATGGTTTCTGAGTTACAAGCCATTTGGGTTGTGATGAAGATAACTCCTAGCCCTGCACATGGACCAAGGCATAGCTACCCTGCCCCAGAAGGGACTCTGGGAAGGAACTGTGACTCGGGAAGTCCCAACTGCAGGGGAAAGTAATTTACTACAGCCCAAAGAGGGTTCATCTTACTTCTCTCCTCACACCAGCTCAACTCCACCTTCCCTTTTCCCCACCTCCCCTTCTCACCTATCTCTGCCCCAACCCAGCATACCAGATTGGTGGGAGGTGGGGGGGGGCTATCAGGAGCATCTTCCACTCTCCCAGCTGCATCCACACAACAATGCAAAGAGCATGAATGTGGAGAAGAACGTCCATCTTGGGTCAGGCCAGTGGTCCAGCTAGCCCAGCATCCTGTCTTCTGACAGTGGCTGGTGCCAGATGCTTCAGGGGCAATGAACAGAACAGGACAATTAGTCAGCAATCCATCTCCTTTTATCCAGTTCCAGTTTCTGGCAGTTAGAGGCTTAGGAACACCTAGAGTGTGATCCCTGACTGTCTTGGCCAATAGCCATTGATGGACCTATCCTCCATGAACTTATCGAATTCTTTTTTAAATCCAGTTATACTTTTAGGTTCCACCGAGCTTTGAAGTTAGATCATTGGATTCAGAGTCCAGAATGCTAGCCATTACACCATAGATGAACTGGGGTGTATAAGTACGGTCTTGCTACAAGACTAGTCAAAAAATAGATTTTTCCATCTCACAACAATTTTGAGATTTTGAGAAAAAAAAATGTCCCAGATCAGGACAAAACCCAGGCATGCCTTTGCCCTCACCCATGGACTGGCTCACTCACCCTCCTATACCTATGGCCCCTAAACCTATGGGCTGACTGGGTCATGTTGCCTGACTAATATTGCCCTTTGCATCTAGTCAGCTCACAGAGAGGGAAATATTTCCTTCTGGTGTCCCTCCTGCACATTTCAGACTAGAGTGATACAGGCTTTACCAGAGAGTGTCTCCTAGCTCCCATAAAACTGTGACCACAGTCTGCTGTGAGCAGTCAGCCCCCACTGCTGTCACAGTAAGGAAGAATTTGCCCCACACCTCTGGGCAGGCTGGGACTCACTGTTTAAGAGAGGGAGGCAAGGGACAAAAGCGTTTCCCTCTGGGTCAGTATATTTCAACTGGGTCTAGAAGACAAGAATTGCCTTTAGCCAGAAACCAGGCTGGGCTTTTCAGCAAAGCAGCTGCCTCAGTCCTTGGTGGGAAGTGTACTTCCCCTCCAGCTAACAGCAATGTTCCGAGCTGCCCTCAGAATAAACCCATTCTTGTAGGGAATTGTTATAGCCCATCCTTACCAAAGTGCTTCCTGGCAGCATTGTGCTGTGCAGCAGCCTCTCAGCACCTCAATTTCGCAGCCGCTTTGCCCAACTTAGCCCTCCGGCGAGGTCACTTACAGTCCTACTCCTGCCAGGCACTCAAAGGCCAAAAGAAGCATGAAACAACACAAACTTAATCTCTTCTTTTTCTTCCGGGAGATCTGCCAGGCACCAGTCTTCCACTCTAACCAGCGTTCTCTCCCAGGGAGAGCCTCACACCTGCGCTCTCTGTCTCTGCCTGCCCCTTCCCAACTCCTTGTCTGTTCTCGGGCAACTCTCTTCCTGACCCCTTCAATCTGTTTTCAGGCCGCTCTCCTTTACAGCCCAGTGCCTTCTCTTAAGCCCCACTGAGAGGGAGTTGGCCAGTCACAGGTCCACTGGATCCCACTCCCTCTTAAAGGCGCAGTTGCCCTACGACAGGAATGAGCTATGGTGGTTTCAGCATAGTCCATTCCAAGGCATTCTAGAAATGCTAAAGGCTGAAAGGAAGGAATGTTGGGGGTTTGTTCAGCAGCACAGAAAACAGGTAGCCAGAGTCTGAATAAAGAGCAACAGGTCTGGGGCCGGAAAAGAGAGAGAGAGAGAGACACGTTGTCAGCAACAAGGGGACTGAAAGTGTGGCTATCAAAACTCCATTTGACTATGCTATTGATTTCAAACAAAAATAAAGCAACAGGGTGGGTTTCCCTGGGGAGGCTGGAATGCAGCTGATGGCTTGCTCATTTGACTCTAGCATGCCAGGTATAAAAGCAAGAAAAAAAGAAAAAATATTCTTGCCACCTACTGGAAGTTAGTGGGATTTTTGCTCTAATCCCTAAAACAAATACATTTGGTTTCACTGACAGCTTGCTGCAATTATCAAACTGTGTCCATCACGCTCAAGTTGTAAGCATCAAAGAGATGAGAAAGAGTGATCACTTCATGGCCCAGATGCGCTATAAATGGGCTCTGCTCATTATTTGTGCAGGCAGAGAATGTCATCAGCAATTTTTTAAGCAAATGAATTGCACAGCCAGAGATCTGAAAACATTAAAAGGGTGCACACTTGAATTATTTTGGTAAAAACCAATGCAACTAATATGCCTGTGCACCTTCCTTCCTTCAGATTCCCTCTACAGGCACCCCTGTTCACCTCTCTTCCTTTCTCAAACCATCTTCCATCATGCGTACAGCACACCAGAAGGGACTGTCAGCCCATTTGCAGAGACTGGCAGAGGAAAGAGGCAAAGGAGAAGATGCTCCTGGACCATGGATGAGCTTGTGATTAAGGCACTGAACTGGCATTCACATCTTGGCTTTACCACAAGCAAGGTGACTGGGCTAAGGATGGCCCAGGCCCACAGCAGTAATCAGAGTGCCTTACCATCTCATCATTGTGCAGTGACATCCCTGTGAAATGAGTTCTGAGCATGTTTTCAGACTGCCCGTCACTCTGGCAGGTCTCAGTCCAATTCCAGAATTATAAAATAAATGCTGTAAAAGAAGGATTTCGGAAGGCAGCTAAACCCTCATGCTCCAGGGCTTACCCCAGTATCTACCCATGAAGGGTTAGGAAGAGATTCCTTTGGGGGTAGATTATCCTATATCCTTCATGTACCTTCTTTCTTGTTCCCTTCTCTGAAGCAGCTGGCTCAGGCCATTGTTAGAAACAGGAGTAGACGGGCTCCAGATCTGCTCCAGTCTGGCAATTCCTACATCCCCATGAAAATCATCTGCATGACAAGCCACACCCACTGTAATCGGCCCCCTCATTACCAGCATCAACTGAAAGGCCAAGATCAGGATGGTCCATGGAGACTGATTTCCCTCTCACTCTTAGAGGCTGCCCCACCAGGTTGGCACACGGTCAAGGTGTGTGGGAGCATGGATTGTGTATCTGGCCTGTGGGCAGGCAACTTCTATGTAGCACTTTTCCCCCAACTCCTGCAGGATTTAGTGGGATGTGAACACCTAACTCCCCAAGGTTCTAAAAATCCCAGTTTCAGCTCACTAGCAAAGTACAATTAAAAGAGCAAAAGAAAAAGACAAGGCACCTCCACCATGCAGAACCACAGCCAAACCCATGGCACCACGGGAATACCTTGGCTTTTTATGTTAACAGGAATAAAGCAGCAACCGTCCCTTTAAAGAAGAAGGAATTGGCTTCCTATACCATAACGACAAGGAGGAGTTTAAATGTGACCACAAGAATTTAGAACTTTAAAACTCCCATAAACAGATTTGAAAGTGAGCTGGGGGCTGCTGAGAATGTGAGCTACCTCAGTACAAATAATAATAAAGATATGTCTATAAACTGGGGGAAGAGGAATAACTGGAAGCTTTCCACTTTATTTTTTAAAGACAGGAATTAGGACCTTATTTTTATACATATATATAAAAAGTACAAGCTTGTTTGTTTTTTTCAATACTCTAAATAACCCTGGTTAATTGCAGAGCAAAACCAGAATGCAGATGCATGCCGAATACAGATGTGTAGATGTAAATAAAACTCCTGAGATGGCCATGGGCCAATAAACATTTGACCTAAGGGCCCACCTAATTTTAGTGGGCTGAAGTCTGGAAAAGTGATTAACTATAGAAAGGCCAGTGTGTTGCTTTGTACCTGGGGAATGTTGGAGTGAAATGAAGGCTCCCAGGCCCTAATTTAAAAACTGCTTTTTCGTTCTAGGGAAAGCCAGAGTGCTGTGGAAGAAAGGGAGCTGGTCCTGTTCCAGCAGTGCTCATAAAGCTGTCAATAAGTTGAGAAAGTGGCCTTGATGGTGTGAAAAACCATCTCCTTTAAAGAACTTGCTCCTAGTAAAAAAATTTATATTATATATTCTATTCAATAAAGCCTAACAAATCGTCTAGGATCATATAAATAGCAAATTTAACGGCAAATTAGCAGGGCTTATGAAATATATGACCACTTAGCCAGCCAGGAAAGTCAAAACTCAAGGCTGGCTAATAACTAAATTACACTGGGAGGTATTGGAGGGGTTTTTTTGTTTTTTTTAAACTCTTCATTGGCAATGTAAACGCAATGTAGAGATTTATCTGCACTGACCCAACCCACAAAGTGACCATAGTTTTGATCTTTCCGATGAACCTGGGGAAAATGTTGATATCGATGAGAAAATATGCAGTCCTTCCCATGTCAAGTGCATATGCTAATGCAGGTAGGGTTATAGCCAAGGGCTGCAGTTGTGGTTAATATATTTTGCTGGAATACATTTCTGCTGGGCTTCCTGAAGATTCAATGTATAATGGTAGACCTGTTTTCCAGATGTAGCTATTTCAGCTGTGAGAAAAGTCCATCACCTTATCTTTACAGACTCCAGAGCTTTCAGAGGACTAAAATGGCTACTTCTCTTAATAAAATTAATGGCGTGCTTTTTATGGGTTTCAGCTACAACCTGATTCTGCTTATAAGGGACTGTTAATACAATTACCAGACTGACTTTACACTGTAAATTCTCAGTTGTTTTCCTTTCCCTGTTTGGGAATGTCTCATTAGATGTGCATTGGAAATCAGGTAGGATCGTTACTGAAACCTTACATTTGCCAGGCCATATTTAAGGTTATGTTGGCACTTGCTTTATAAAAACCATATTTTCAGGGTTTATAATGACTATAAAAGTTCCCTTCATGCCGAAACTTGGCACATAAACCTTGGCTCAGCTTTGGGGAACATTTTTTGGCAAATGTGAAAAAACAAAATATACCATCCGCTTTTCAGGATCAGATGCTTTAAGGGGAGTGTGGACTTGGGATATTTAAGATTAGGTGTGTGATGCTGTTTCCACTGCAACTGTAAAAACAGCACTACATTTCCCTCTTGCGATGTGTGCAAGGCAAAGAGACCTGAAGGTCTTGTCTGCACTGCCTCTTTACCCTTTTATTTAACTATAACTGAAAATTTGAAACAAAAAAATGGAATTTCCACATTTTCAAAATGTGGAAATGGGCCATTTTGACAATTTCTAAACTTTTTTTCCCCCAGAAAGTTGTTGAAACGGGAAATATTTGGAAACCAACCCTTTCCCACAAACAGTTTTGTGGAATCAGCATTTTCTGACCAAAAAAAAGTTTTAATAGAAAAATTCCTGACCAGCTCCACTTACTATTGTGAACTAGCATTTGTCATTTATTTATTAGTCTGAGCACAAACTCGGGGCTCTGATTCTCCACAATTTGTGTAACCTGCTCAGCCACTCACACCTGTGCAAGGTGAGTGTGAAATGCTACCATCCTGAACGTGTCCTGTTTTACACCAACTCGATAGATGTGAATGCAGAAGTAGAAACCAGAACCTGACTTACCTGCCCTGGACCTGGGGCCAGAGTCTCTCCTCCTTCTTGCCCATTTGTGTACTCGGTTATGAGAGCTGCTGGGATATTTTTCATATGTCAGCTTTCCAATTAAATTTCATAAATAGAATAAAGTAAAGAAAAGTGTTCATAACATTTTCACAGTTCTGACCAATTATACAGAGGGGCAATTTTTTCAAAAAATTTAAGAATGCAAGAGATTCCATTACAATCCCCCCACCTTTTTTTTCCAGCCAGCTCTACCAATTACACCTGTGCAAAATAACCGTAGGAAGAGTCCCAGACAGAAAGGGAACAGTTTACACTCACTCAGCTCTTGCTTTCACTGGTGTCAATCACAGCACACGGTGCTGGGCAATGGATAATGAGGCCTTTGGACTCCCAGTTATATACACCAGCCCCCGCTACCTGGTCTTTTTGCAGCTTTTTCTTTCCTCCAGCCTATTTTTCTCACAGTGCGATTTTCTTCTCGTTTGCTTCTCATTTACAATGAGTTTTTTCTCAATACCAGTGTGACCGGTTGCATCACGGAACCCCCCTTGAGAGCTGACACCTGATGTGCCAAGACTACCTCTGCCCCTGCTTTCCCTGCCAGCTCGGGGCCCCAGCACCCTGTCTTGCTGAGCCAGACACTCCCATCTGCTCCAACAAAGATCCAGGCTCTGAATTACTTGCCCTGAAGCTGCAGGTTTACCTGAAAGGAGCTAACAGAAGTGTTCCTGTCTTTAACACTTAGGTGCCCAACTCCCAATGGGATCTAAACCCAACTAAATCTGTTTTACCCTGTATAAAGCTTATAGAGGCAAAACTCATCAATTGTTTGCCCTCTACAACACTGATAGAGAGATATGCACAGTTGTTTGCTCCCCCAGGTATTAATACATACTCTGGGTTAATTAATAAGTAAAAAGTGATTTTATTAAATACAGAAAGTAGGATTTAAGTGGTTCCAAGTTGTAACAGACAGAACAAAGGAAGTCACCAAGCAAAATAAAATAAAATGCACAAATCTATGTCTAATCAAACGGAATACAGATAAGATCCTCACCAGTTCCATAATGCTCCCTTTTACAGACTAATCTCCTTTTAGCCTGGGTCCAGCAATCACTCATACCCCTTGCACACTATCCTTTGTTCCAGTTTCTTTCAAGTATCCTGTGGGGGTGGAGAGGCTTTCTCTTTAACCAGCTGAAGACAAAATGGAGAGGTCTCCCAGGGATTTAAATAGACTTTTTCTTGTGGGTGGAGACTCCCTCCTCACTCCTATGCAAAGTCCAGCTCCAAGATGGAGTTTAGGAGACACCTGGGCAAGTTACATGACCATGCATGACTCTCAATTTTTAGAAGTAGCATCCATTGTTTATATGCTACCTTGAACATCCTCAAGTAGACTTCTTCTGTGGATTGGAGCATTCCACGAGCCATTGTCCTTTAAGTGTTTCTTGATTAGATACTTAATTTCAACATTTCTTTCTCCAGGAACTGACCAAATGCTCTACTAAGGTTATTTAGAAATCAAGCCAGTACACAGCCTACATTCATAACTTCAAATACAAAAATGATACATGCATACAAATAAGATTAATACATTCAGTAGATCATAACCTTTACGGAGATATGTTACATGACATATGTAGCATAAAACACATTCTAAGCATATTTCCATAAAGCCTTATGGGAGGTACTGTCACAACCAAGCCAAAGCCAGTGCTGCAGGGGTTCATTATAATTATTTTCATGGGGCAGCAGCAGTGCTGGATGCTAATTTAATTAACCATTACCTCCCACTTGCCCTGTTTAAAGAACCAAGTTGGAACAATCATTCCTTTTTTAGGTTCATCTTCATCTAGCCTTCATCAATCTGCCCAGGGGACCCTGGCCTGATCTAGCATGGAGCTGAAAGGACTCCGCAAAGCCCATGGATTATTTTTTCTTAGTTAATGTGGAGATCTCAACCCTAAAGACAGTCTGAGTCACTGCTGCATGTGGCCCATGTATAAATAAGATATTGAAATTTAAGGCAGACTGTGCCTTTGTTTTCAAGAGCACAGATATATACCCAAGGGAAAATGCAGAGGAGCAATGCAATGGCGCTCAGCTGCTAGACTTGGGGCAGGGTTTCTTCTCTGGACTGTGACCTGGCTACATAAGGAGGAGTAGAAGAGTAAATCATAAGTCTAGAAACACTTATTCTGGTTGTAAAAGATGAGAGGGGAGGAAGCTTAGGTGACAAACAACACTGAATTTGGCAAGCTCATCCTAGCCCCATATACAAGTGTCACAAATGCACTGCACAGCTCACCAGCAACCTAGCACTGGAAGAGGAAGTAATGAGCAGGAGTTAATGGAGGGGAGGAGAACCATGCAGTACAGTTCCCCATCCCTGCTAGAGAGCAAAGAGGGAGTTCTCTCTCCTCTCTGGCTTGGGTAAGCAGTGCAGCCCCACAGCTCCCTGTTAAGAGCTCCCTTACCTCGTTCAATCTGCCTGGTAATGAGAGAGGTGTATTGGAAATGAAATAGGAGCAGCTTTGCAGGTTGGAACTGAGGTTCCTTGGTAGAGCTGTGCTAAGTTCAGGACTGCACCAGGAGGAGATACAATAGGTCAGGATTGATGTACAGTAGAAGAGCTGTGTTAGGCCCCAGGACGGGAATAGCAGGAGCGGCTGTAGGTGAGGAGAAAACAGATCTATGCCTGCAGAAATATGTAACATGCTTCTGGCACCATTCATTATCGCTGACTGCCCGCCAGCTGGAGCCAACATGATTATAAATGCCAATCCAGACACTCGGCAAACATTTGCTCCAGGACCCAAATGCTTGTGGTTTACCAAAGCCTGCTATTATACTGAGTGAGCAACACTACCAGTGCCCTCACAATAGGAACAAGTGATGACTCCACCAGAGTTACACCTCCCATTTCTTGAGCCACACTGAATTTAGCCTAATGCAAACTCTGCTCTCATTGACCCCTGGACACCGCATTGCCATCAACTCAGAAAACAGGACTTGGCCATATATGCTTTTTGGGGTACTGAACTATCATAGCACAGCTTAGCACAATCCTTTGGGGCTCACCCCTCCCAAGTCAAACCTGTACTCTCTCCCCACTGACAGACCCTATATTTTTTAGCAAAATAGTTACCATTTGACCAATGAATCCCTCCAGAAGGCAATTCCTAGTCCACTCTTTTTCCATGCCGCATCCCTATAACTCTCCAGGCTTGTCAGGTATGTGCTACTGTCTCATCACTTCTCCTCTGCTTCCTGCATCACCGGTGTGATCTAGGCTGATCTAGCATAGGAGACCTCCCAGGGATACTTAACTGTTGACAGAGGGCTGCAGCAGAGGGGAGAATCCCTCCCTCCCCAAAGGTACAACTCAGGGGTTCCCAGAATGAAACCTACATCTTGCTTCCAGCCTCAACTTTGGCTTTTCCCTCTGGCTGCACCTTATGCCAGGAAGACTCTCTGTCCAGTTTCACTCTGCTACTTCTTCAGACTCTGATTTTATTGTTTCTCCTGCCACAGGGAAAATTCAGAAACAATGCAATGTTCCCATGCAGACCTCAAATCAGTTCTTTAAGGACTGGTGTCTTTCCCCCCAGCCTGGAATTCCTGACCTGACCTTACCTCACTGCAAAGACCTCCGCTGTGAAATAATATATGACTTTTGAAGTTTTGTTTTTATGATCTATGAAATCACTCAGCTCTCTTGGGTAAATAAATTCTGGATATGAAATTGACCTCTTAACTTTTAACTTATAGGAAAAGCTTGGGGAGGGCGGTTCATTAGGCTGAAAAGTCATCCAGGAAGTCCCAGTTTTGTGGAGTTCTTTAAAACCTCAAGGATGTAAAGGCTTGTGGTGAATCCTGCTTAAAAAATCAGCGTTAGATACAAGTTCAGTACCTGTATGATCCTAACCATAGAATGCCAGAGGCAAGTAATGTCACTCACATAAGCCTTAAGCTGCTGGCTATACTGCCTGTTAGATACTGAATCATACTGATTATGAAGCTACCTTGTTTCTCACTCTCAAACTGATTTAAATGTCCATGCAAACGAGGGACTCAGTGACACAAGCCAGGAATAGGAAGCAGAGGCACTGTACCAGTTTTCCCATGGAGTTTTGCTGCCAATGCTCTTCTGCACCAAAATTGCTATTAGAGCTGATTGAAAAATTTCCATCAAAAATGTTTTTTTCCATGAAAAATTGGGTTTTTGACTTAACACAATTTTCACAAAAAGTGTCTGCTTTTGGTGGGGAAAAATTGATTTTTTATTTTTTTTTTGTAAAATAAATAAATCCAGAAACCAAAATATTTTAGCCAAAAATCTAAATATTTCAGTTTGTAAATACTGCCTTGCTGCCTCATGGGAGCTGTAGTTCAGTGCCTCATCTCCTCATTCTCCTTTCTAGGCCAGGCTCCCTGGCTGGACTCCCTCTCCCATGATGTATTATGGCAAGGCTTCCCAACAAGATGCTTCTGGGACAAATTTACAAAACTTCCATGGAGAGAAAGGACAAAGGGAACAGTCATAAAATGATGTATTTATCAAAGAATGTATGCACTCTATCAAATGGAACTGTTACCTTCCCCTTCCAATCAATTCTCATAGGTGACATTCAATAAATTAAAAGGTAGGAAATTCAGAAGAATACAAGGAAATGTTTTTTCATACTTCCAGGGAACTCATTGCCACAAGAATTGGCTGAAGCTAAGAATTTAGCAAGACTCAAAAAAGGATTGGACATTTATATGGCTACTAAGACTATTTGATCACATTGTAAATTCCTAGTGAGAATTTTCATAGTAGAAGGTGTCATATGACAACAAAAAATTTGGAAGCAATATTAAAGCTTGCACTTCTTGGTATAAGCCAATCTCTAACTATTAGAGATCAGGATGAGACCTATGCAGGGGGCAGATTATCCCACATCTGCTATTGCAGGGTTCTTGCACCTCTTCTCAACTTCAGAGATTTTATAACATCCTCTGATGAAAAAACCCCAGACACGACCAATTATAACCAAAGATGTCTGCCTGTTCCAAAGACCAAAGGTCAGAGCCTTGGTGGCTGTATATCAGCATAGCTTCATTGACACCAGTGCCAGTTTACCCCAGCCCAGAACCGAGTAGAGAAATGTGGGGCAGGTGCTAGATTTTTGGTGCAGTGGAAAACAGGAGATATTGCCTTCCTTGGGCCCAATCTAGGCCTAATCCAAAAGCCATTGAAGTTAATGGGAAGGCCCCTACTGGCTTCTCTAGACTTTGGATCAAGCTATGTATATCCATGTCAGAGGGAAAGAGAGCACATTCCTCCTTCTTCCTGCACTAGCCACTTGGTTCACATTAAGTACAAGAGCCACGTAAGACTACAAAGGAGTGATTCATTAGGAAAGGAAGAGAGGGAGGAATAGCTGTTCTCACACAGCAAAGCCTTTATTAGGAGACAGGAGGCGACCAGGTCTCTGGTTTGCTTGGAACCTACCCAGAGTATTCTGGGCCCATCAATCTTCCCATATGATGTAACAAAATGCACCAGCGTGCCATATGGTCTCCTTAAAAACTATTCTCCTCCCTTCCCTCCTATTGCAACGTATGATATTCTCCCTCTTCACCAGAGCTCACTTCCTCTAATAAGAATTATTCTTTGAGGTGGAACAATGGTTAACCGCATCGTCTCAACAGCCTTTCTCTAAAGCGCTTCCTCGAACAGGCTCGTGCTCAGAGAACGTAGGGGGATTTCACACTTTGGCTCGGCCATTTGGAAAAATAACACAAATACCAGACAGCCGCCCATCTTGCCGGCTGCTTCGTTTGGATTTTTTCAAAGGCCCTCTTAGTCAATTTTCCCTTCCAGCTCAGTTTGTTGACTCAGCTGCACTCACTGTTAGAGGTGATGGCTCTGGCAGGACTAGGACCTGCACCACGGTGGTTTAGTAGCTGATAACAGCTGAGACTGCAGTGGGTCTGAAGAGCTTTTTGCGCTAGGGTGTAGGTTAGATTTAGAAAAGGAAATACCTCCAAAATGACCAGCTGAAAGTGTGTCAACAACACAGTGCTGCAATGTTTGGGGTTTAAGAGCATTTCATAGAAGCATGTCCTCTCTCTAATCGAGTCCAGCTTGTTTCCATAAAGCAAAAACAAAAGGGAGTTGATAGTGGCTAGTAGATTGGCCAGAACTACAGTATACGGCGGGAGAGAGGGAAGCTGATGGGGGAGGGGAATCTATGAGCTTTGTACTAGCATGCTTTACTATTAGCTAATATGTAAGAGGGGATATATTAGTACAAGGGCATTATGATTTACTATTAGCTAGTACATAACCTACTAACTAGTAGTAGATTGGCCAGAATAATTAACATCCCACATCTAACCGTAACCCTGTTGTCTTTTCTGATTTATCTTACACATTTAAACACCGTCTATGGTGTAACCTGCCAAAGGGGGTTCCCTGCAAGGCGTTCAATCCTCAGCTTTGGAATTTCCATCCAACTTGATCCTCCAGAGCTTAGATTTGTTAACCTTCTTGGCATGCTGCAATACTTGCCTTTTATCCCTGGGCATTCTTGGGGAGATAGATGGGAGTAAAATTCACTTGATTTGGAGCAGCTGTAGTTGCTGCTGTTTTATTATTTCATTATTTATTGAGAGGCTGTGTCTTGCCATATTGGTGGTTCTATAAGAACTGTTGAATTGGGTTAATTTTAGAATATAGTCAGTTGAAAGGCTGTTGTGAAATGACCCCAGAGCAGTGGAAGGCACATGGGTAAACAGACAGGTCAGTCCTGGCATCATGCAAAGCAGCGTGGGATAGGACTCAGAGGACTGCCAGACTAGTACAAATGAGCTGCGTGTATACATAAACTAGGGTGACCAGATGTCCCAATTTCACAGGGACAGTCCCAATTTTGGGATCTTTTTCTTATATAAGATTCCTATTACTCCCTATCCCCATCCCGATTTTTCACACTTGCTGTCTGGTCACTTAACACAAGCATTAGTCCACACTAACAATACACAGAGAACTTAATGCATTTTCAAAGTGGATTATAGATGATGTATTAACTGGCAAGTTAGTATTCTTTAAGAATTGCATTCAGTGTACATAAGTCATTTTAATGCACACAAATCAAAGTTAGTGCATAGTAACCTCCCATGTAAACAAGTCCTTAGAGTAAAGATATGCAATAAGATCCTGTAACTGGGTTCACTCACCAGCCTCCTCCTGGCTGCTCAGGGGATGCCCCCTTCCATCATTTGCTCTCACCACGGCGCCTCTCGCTCTCTGGGACTCGGCGCACTCCTGCTTTGTGATTGGCCCTCTGGCCAGGTCACCTGATGTTTTTCCCTTTCTGGGGGTATCAAAGTTTCCTTGAATTGACTGTCTGGTTGCCTTTCTAGACCATCCTTTAAATCAAGACTATGCCACTTTTCCTGTGCTGAAACCCACTACTCTGGATTCCAGCACAGGAACCCTCTATCCAGCAACCATGGTTTGCTTACTCCTAGATCCTGTTGCTATTTCCCTGTGTTCCTTTCTACTTCCCTTCTCTTTCTCAGTATTCTGGTCCACCCAAGGGGTCCAACTCACAGTCCCAACTCCCAGGGAGTGACTGCAGTCTACTTCCCCTATACTCCATTCTGTTCTTAGTTTCCTAGCTTTGTACCAGCCCAGGCTACACTTGCTCAGCTGAGCTCCATCTTCCATTAGGGTTTGTCTATCCAGCCTTATTTTCCCCTAGATTAATTAGCCCCTTCCAAGCTACCTTAACCCTTTCAGCTGAGGTGTGGAGTAAACGCCCCATGACAGATGCTGATTCAGCAAAGCACTTAAATGTATACTTAATTTTAAACATGAGTGATTCCATTCAAAGTCACTAGAAGACTACTCAAAGGCTAAAATTAAGCACATGCTTAAGTGCTTTGCTGACTAAAGGCCTGAAAAATGAAATAAGCAAGCTAGATAAATATACCACTTGCTGCAGGACATGGTGGTCACATATACTATGCTTCGTACCTCTCATGTTCAGTTTAAGCTAGCCCATGTCACTTCCAGAATGATTTTTGTTAGCATACCAGGATCTAATGCTTCCTGAGAAGAGGCTGCCTGGGGGAACATCTCTACAGTATGGTGTGGGGCGCACCCTCATGTAACAGAGACGGTAGCAAAGTAACTGCAGTCTCCATGGTTCTGCAGCCTTTCCTCCTTGCCTCTTGCATGGAGAAGCGAATGAATCTTAAACAGCTGTCCAAGACTTCTGCAGAATATCGTATTCCATGGAACCCACTGCCAAAATAAAATGACAAGTTCTCTGCTCAGCTGTCTGTGAAGTATTAGGGGGTAGATCTGGTCAGGAATTTTCCACAAATAATGTTTTCACTGGAAAATACCTACTTGTGAAAACTGAAATTTTCATGGAAATGTCTCTGTTTAGACAAACTTGCAGCAGGAAGATCCAGGATACTGGTCAAAACCAGAAAAGGAAGACACACACAACTGGTTATGGCTCTCATCTAGAAGACTTACATTCAAGTTCCTACTCTGCCTGATTCAGGGAGCTTGAACATGGGTTTCCCACATAGCAAGCAAGTGCCCAAACCATTGGGCTATCTGCAGGGTCAGAGGAGAGAAGCACTCTTGCTTGCTCTCTTGCTTTGTGTTTCCATGGAAAATTTCAAACGGTCTCTCTTTCATCCCAGTGTGGAAGGGGATATTTTTGGGAAAACTTTTTTTTTTTTAATGAAAGAGGAAAATGATTTCCTCCCCTGTTCTAACAAGATCACCTAGAGGAAGATATCAATCCTAGGCTAAGGAAGCAATACCTGTGATCTCCAGGGCATTTCTAATACAAATGGAATCTAGTTGTGGATTAGTTTAACTGCATTGCTAATACCTAAGCTTTCCAGGTACATCATGTAAAAGAGTGCAGACCCACTGAAGCCCCATGTGCCAGAGAACGTCACAAAGTTCAGTTGCAATTGATGCATAATGTTGGAAGGTTGTTACAAGGAGGAGGGAGAAAAATGTTTTAATTAACCTCTGAGGATAGACAAGCAATAGGCTTAAATTGCAGCAAGGATGGTTTAGATTGGACATTAGGAAAAACGTCCTAATTGTCAGGGCAGTTAAGGACTGGAACAAATTGCCTGGGTAATCTCTGTCACTGGAGGCTTCTAAGAACAGATTAGACAAACGCCCATCGAGAACTGTCCAGTTATTACTTAGTCCTGATTTGAGTACAAGGGACTGGACTGGGTGACCTCTCAAGATCCTTCCAGTCCTACACTTCTGTGATTCTATGGGTCTAAGATAAAGGGAATTTGAACATCGGAGCACAGTCACTGGTGTGGAGAGCCTGCAGCAGAGTAGATATTATTAATATGTTCACGGATAAGTCTCACCAGCCTCTGAAGTAAAACGGGTATCGTTAACAAGGGAGAAGCCTTCATTTACTCAAAACCCCAATCTTCTGCCAAAAAACAGTTTGAATGGGAAATTTGCAACCAGTCCAACCTAGATTTTAAAAATATATGAAGGTACATTTTGTTAGGTGGGCTGTTTGGAGAACAGTTAAAGGAAATCAGTTTCTCTCCTTCTTTTCATGAGCACCAAGGAAACTGAGCAAAATAAACCCGGTTGCCAGTATTCAATATACTAGATAGACTTAGTCAAATAATTAATTGCAAATAATGTTCATAGTGAATTTAGTCTTCTGCATTTGTGAACTGATCCCTGATTTCATTATTCAGAGCTACTCATCCGAGAGCTGGACTGGACAGTTTTCATGCTATGGATTGTTCATTTCAGCTGTTTGCTACTCGTCATCCATGGTGTGTGGCGGGTCACCAAAGTCACATAGTATCATTTTCATTCCCTTATTGGATAACAGAAGCATTTTTAATGGGATAATAGCAGAACGTTGATGCTCTTGGTCATGCATAAGTAGCTTTGTTTGTGCGTGCATATGGGTATTGGTACAAGAACAGCTGTTCCTGAAACATGCGTGCACAGGAGAAGCTATTTACATAAATGCTCACAAATAATAAGAAGGTAGAGACATGATCAGATTAAATGGGTGTTCGGAATTGAAGGCAGGTTCTGGTGGGAAAGGAGAGACTAACTTTCACCAACATTGTCTTGCTAACATACTAGCAGATCCAATCGAACGCAATGGAAGTTTTGTCTGAGTAACAAATGCATAGGGTCTGCGGGATACAGAGCAGCCAGGTGAATGGCCAACCAAATCATCACAAAAATGTCTCCCTCCCACCAGTTGGGGGCTATACTCTACAGCAGAATTAACTGTTTTCTGAGACTTGTTAACCAGTCATGCACGATATGAGCCTTGCGCACCCCCAAGCTGCAACTCCAAACTGTGCCCTTCTGGTGTGTTAGACAGATGCTCTACACAAGGTGAGTTTTCCTCTGGCTGAGCTAACAGCACTTAGGCTATGCTTCTGCCCTCCTGAAGTCTCCCACTGCATATTACATCCCTGGGAAAGGTTCCCCTGTAGCTGCTTTCATGCTGGGAAAAGCTGTATCCACATCTCTCTGTGTGCACTTAACAATTGGAAGCTTGGCTCAAAAGTGACCCAAGAGCTGGTGGGAAAAAGGCCAGAAGTTGGACTGTAACTCATGGGAGCGATGTGTCGCTGGAGATGAAACCAGCAGTCGACATTTGACAGATTAACCTCAGTGGAAACGGAGTTTCTAATGCACCTGCTCCAGATGAGTGTGTCAAGATTTGAATAAGCACCAGATTTGCATAATGCCCTTAAGATAAGCAGTGTTATACCAAATCCCTGTAATACACAGAGGACTCCAGTTATGTCTCATCCACTTCATATGTGGCTACTTGTCACTGTGCTGATAATTCAGAGATTTCAGTGAGAGCATCGACAGCCACAGATCATCTGGGAACATATTTTTCCCCACTGACTAATAATTCCCAGGAGAATGTACCTTAAACATACTGTTTCCTTCAGTTAGCGTTGTGGCACCTCTAAAACTAGTTAGTAACAACCCCAAAGCCAAAGTACTCCCAGCTGTACAGAATCCCCTATGCCACCCAGTTGAATAGACCAGTTTGCTACAGCTTTACTTAAAACAACTTCCATCTATGTTTAGGGGAACATGTATGGTCTTGTGGACAGATCTTCGCTAATGTCAATGCAATAAGAATCCTTTATTAGTGGGCAAAGTATTTAGATACAATTAGCCTGTATCACAACAAAAAAAGGCACTTTTTGCTTTAAACACCAGAGTAACTAAAGTAATCTACAGTACGCTAAAGTAATTCATTGGTCAGCTAGCCTTTAACTCTTCCAAATTTTAGCAACATACTGAAAACACAGGGTCAGATCTTCAGCTGGCATAAATCAGAGTCGCTCCATTGACTCCAGTGGAGCTATGCCTACTGACATCAGTTTAGGATCAAGCTCATCTGTAACAGATTTAGTACAGATTGAGGGCCTGATTCTCCTCTCACGTACACTGGATTTACACTGGCATGGGCCCAATCCTTATCTTATTTCAACAAGTTATGGAATGAATTTAAACCAGTATGATTATTAGCAAGGTTCCAACATTCTCCAGGACTCTTCCAGGGGAAAAATAAAAATGTTGTTAAAACAACAAAATATCCTCCCCCTTTTTTTCCCCACACACCACACAACATGTACACCACACTCCGCCACTTGCACACATCCACTGTGAAATGCCCACAGCACTCTCACATAGACACACACATATATTTACAAGACCAAACTCATCCCTGCTTCAATCTAGATTTTTATGAAGAAACAGCCAGTATTCTGTCCTTAGGCAGTAAAGACGATTGGCCTGACTGACAAAGATTGAGATGTGTCTAGCAGTTGATGGCTAGACATTAGCACAAACATAATCTACCTTGTAGCCAAATTTACTGAAGTGTTTTCACAGGCTGCAGCCTTGCTATACAAGCCAAACGGGAAACTAAAGTGTTTAAACATTTAGGAGCCAAAATCCTATTGAATTGCTGGGCTCCTTTGAAAATCCCAGCCTTTGCCACTATGGTTATGAGAGCTATAGAAAACCGAAGATAGATCAATAGTTGTGTATAGGGATGAACAGATAGGTGAATAGAGGGAACTGTGTGGGGATGAACAGAGAGATGGATGGATAAATAGAACTCTAGTTGATCCAGAAGCCATGCTGAGCTGATTTCATCTAAAAGCAACTCTGCCTGCAATAGCTTGTATTTGGTATGCTGCGAATGATCTTATAACTTTTGGGTTTGGCTCTAATACACGTCGTTTGATTCAATCCCCTTTTCTTAAATAAGGAAATGATTTTCAGAAGGCAGGGATCACATCAGCGAGTAATGTTCTGAGTGGAAACAACCCTTTGATTAGAGAAAGGAGGTTACTGTAAATCAGAAAAATAAACTACAGTCGCTATTGGAATTGCTGGAAATTATTGCTTGAGTCATACTTTCAGTTTGAGGCTTTTGTTGCTAAATGCTGAGTGTGTGAACCATCTCTGCCAGGGAGGCCCCACAGAGATAAAAGCTAGTACAGGGAGTGGGTTTTAAATTTTAAAGGACTGCTGTCAAGGTGGGTGGGCACAAAAATTGTGGACAAATTTTGAGACTCCGATCATTTTCACTCACAATAACTGTTAATACTTGAAAAGAGATTTGAAGACAACTAAATGCCATGTGTTAATTAAAAGGACAGAATTAAAGTAGAATTTGTAACTTTTTTAAATGTTTTCTCATTCTGCCCTTTTTCCTAATGTCGTGCGTGCACACTTGACTGTTACTGTAGGGTTGGTCATAAGCCCCCTAGGCTACACACATTGGTTTGTTCTCAAGGCATTTATGAGAACTGATCAACATGCATGGTTTTTTTTTCTGGAGCCATTCATAAGTACACTGGTTTGTCATTATTATTATTTATATCAGAGTAAGATCGATAGTTCCCCTCTGAGATCAGGACTCCATCACACAGTACAAACACATAAGAAGAGATAGTCTCTGCCCCCAGTAGCTTTCAATCTAAATGGGCAAGAAGGGGAAACAAGCACAGAGAGTTCAAGTGACTTGGCCAAGCTCACACAACAGCTCTTTAGACTCCAGGCCATTACCCTATACACTACACCATACGGTCTCCTCTCATTATAGACGTCCCAACACTAGCTGTAAAGAGTTTCCTCTGAAGCTGGATTAACAGGACAGCTGTGCACTGAGTTACATTATTGCTAGAGCAAAGGCTACAAGTGTACTTATTTTTAAATAAAAAGTTGATCCAAACCCCACACGGCTGCCAAAACAGGCTGAAAATCTCATGGGAAAAGGCTTTCTTAGGAGATTTCTGGAATTTCCTGCTTCTGGGCAAATCAGAAATAACACAAAAGCAGCTTTTCTGATGCTGTTTGGGGATTTTGATGGTTATTTTGCTTCTGGTCCTGACTGAAACCTAGAAATGCAGAAGAAAAGCAACAGGGGGGAATTTTCTAAACTCTTTTTGAGGAAGGGGGCCTTCCAAAAGTTTATTGGATCCTTCATCCATCTGACAACATATACACCTCAGAGAGATATTTGCAGGGATACAGGTAAGGGATGTTGTTATTATAAGTTAGAACACCCTTGCTGCCTCAAGGCAACATGCTCTATCTGCTCAACACAGGATGGTAAATCACAAGGGGTTTCAGCATTTCTCGAGGAAAGGAAAACTCAAGGGACTACTGATCTATCTATTATGTTATCTAGATAGTATAGCTATATTAATATTATTATTACTATAATATTATATTAATTATAATATTAATGAAAATAGATATTTATGTCTCTATATTATATCTAATGTATTTATCCTTACAATGCCCAGAGTGAGGTATGGCATTGCTGTTATCCCTATTATACAGAGGGGGAGCTGAGGCATACACAGGCTATATGATTAGCATGAGGTCACCCAGGAAGTTGGTGGCACAGCATGGAGTTGAACCCAGTTCTCTAGCTCAGTGCTCTAGCTCTTGGGAAATCCTTTCTGTTACTGAGTTGTGGAAAGAATCATTGTATTGATGTTTGGGGCAGAGGCTAGCTGGTACCGCTTCATTTTTTAGCTGGCTTGGCTGGTGTTACTGTCATAGAATCATAGAATTTAAGGTGAGAAGGGATCATTATGATAGCCTAGTTTGACCTCCTGCACAATGCAGGTCACATAATCTCACCCACCCACTCCTGTAACATACTCCTAACCTATGTCTGAGCTATTGAAGTCCTCAAATCATGGTTTAAAGACTTCAAGGTGCAGAGAATCCTCCAGCAAGTGACCCGAGCCCCACACTGCAGAGGAAGGGAAAAAAAACCCAGGTCCTCTGCCAATCTGCCCTGGAAGAAAATTCCTTCCCAACCCCAAATATGGCAATCAGCTAAACCCTGAGCACGTGGGCAAGACTCACCATCCAGACACTCAGGAAAGAATCCTCTGTAGTAACTCAGATCCCCCCCCCCAGCTAACATCCCATCACAGACCATTGGGCATATTTACCCCTAATAGTCAAAGACCAATTAATTGCCAAAATTAGGCTATCCCATCATACCATCCCCTCCATAAACTTATCAAGCTTAGTCTTGAAGCCAGCTATGTCTTTTGCCCCTACTGCTCCTCTTGGAAGGCTATTCCAAAACTTCACTTCTCTGATGGTTAGAAACCTTCATCTAATTTTAAGCCAAAACTTCCTGGTGACCAGTTTATATCCACGTGTTCTTGTGTCCACATTGGTACTGAGCTTAAATAATTCCTCTCCCTCCCTGGTATTTATCCCTCTGATGTATTTATAGAGAGCAATCATATCTCCCCTCAGCCTTCTTTTGATTAGGCTAAACAAGCCAAGCTCTTTGGGTCTCCTTTCATAAGACAGGTTTTCCACTCCGCAGATCATCCTAGTAGCCCTTCTCTGTACCTGTTCCAGTTTGAATTCATCCTTCATAAACACGGGAGACCAGATCTGCACACAATATTCCAGATGAGGTCTCATCAGTGCCTTGTATAATGGTACTAACGCCTCCTTATCTCTACTGGAAATACCTCACCTGATGCATCCCTAGACCACATTAGCTTTTTTCACAGCCATATCATTTTGGCGGCCCATAGTCATCCTGTGATCAACCAATACTCCAAGGTCCTTCTCCTCCTCTGTTACTTCCAAGTGATATGTCCCCCGCTTATAACCAAAATTCTTGTTATTAATCTCTAAATGCATGACCTTGCACTTTTCACTATTAAATTTCATCCTATTACTATTACTCCAGTTTACAAGGTCATCCAGATCTTCCTGTATGATATCCCGGTCCTTCTCTGTATGGGCAATATCTCCTGTCCTGGGTACTCTGTCACACAACCCATGCCCATCTGACAAAAGACACTCCATAACACTTCACCCAGTATCATCATTAATTTTGTTACCATTGTTTCTTATTTGCATTGCAGTGGATGTCCCAATCAGGGATTAGGTCCTCACTGTGCTTGATGCTGTACATATATCTAACCAAAAGATAGCCCATGCCCCCCAAATGCTTAATATCTAAGTGGACATATAAGCATATGGAAGAATTTAATGATTCCAAGTCAATTAAATATTTGATATCACATAGTAGAGACAAACTATTACTGAACTCCATGAGCGTGCAAGATACCAGACTAACAGCCCTGGGAACTGAAATCTTCTGACCATAGAACTAGTAAAACAGAGAGCAGAGGCAGTAAAAACTTCCCTAGCCAAAGCACCTCCATCTTTAAGGGCAGAATGTTGCCACCCTTACTGCCATGATCATTTCTTTGCATTATGGTACTGACTCAACCAGGCTCAAGGCCCCATTGTGCCTGGTTCCACACATACGAGTAGTAAGGGAAAATCTAAATTAACAAGAGAAAACAGGGAGAATTATTATCCCTATTTTACAGATGAGGAACTGAGGCCAGAGTTTAAGTCCCAGGAGCCACAGAGGAAGGGTGTGGCAGCAATTTAACCCAAATTTCCAGGAGTCACATCCGGTGCCTTAACTATAAGCCCATCCTTCCTACTACATGCAGTGAAGTTACCACTGACTGGGATGGACCCCGTCCCCCCCCCCCCCACACACACACACACACATGACAGAAGAGAGAGAGATACCATCGACATGGTAGTGACAGTCGTGTGATACATTGTAGAACCATGTGATGAAATTAAATGTAGCACAGGGATCCACAAGGTATCATTCAACTTTGATCAAATGCCTCACCTACCTTTGGCCTCTGTTGGGGGTACTGGTGAGAAGCTGAAACTGCAGGGAAAGCTGAGAAAAATAACAGGAGAGAAAACAAATCTATGCTAGGAAAAAGAGTGGCAGAACTAGGCATTTAAATAACGTTTAAGATTAGGAGAGAGAGAAATTCTATATTTGGGAGTAAATAATGAATTAAACTAATGGAGTCACCTTTTAAGTCTGGACAAATTGTAATCACACAATTGTGCATTACAACCCTATTTAGAGCCAGATTCTGCTGCTACTTGGAGGTTATACTGAAGCTCCCACAGTTTCTAACACTGGTGGAACTACACTGGTGCAGTTGTATTGGTGGAGCAGTAAAACTGGCTGGAGAGGGGGGAGACTTTGAGAAAAAGGCTAGTGTAACCAAGGCCCAGATGCTCCCAGTATCCTGAGATCAGATATGGAGCTAACTCTTTTCATAGTGTGAGGACATAAGCACAAATAGCTATGCTTTAAAAGCAGCAACTAGAGAACTCTCTGACCAGGATGTTTCCTCAGATGTCAAGCTCCCTGATGCAACACCTCCTGATCCTCTCGGATAACAGGAACTCTATAACCTCTCCGCATCTCTCTTTCTTTATAATAAAAGAATAAAACAAATTATAAACCAATGTATCTACCAACAATTCTTTCAAATTCCTTAAGACTATTTACACTACTGTGTCTCCTTATCAATTCCATTTAAACAGTCCTGAGCAGTATTCGTAAGATCAAGTCTTTGAGAGGGTCTGATCAGTGCTCCAGAGTGTGTTCTCACTTCTTTTGAGTTTGCATGTGGAGTTCCCTGTGGAGGAGTCTCACTTCCTGACAGAGTATCTGCAGGTCTCAGATCCTCTCTTGTTGTGTTGGAAAATACTGAAGATGAACCCGATTCTTCTGGTGTCTGGACAAGTCTTCTTGGAGACTCCACTAATTAGGGCCTGGGAGTTTCTGCCTGGAACCAAACAGTTCCAAACATCTGGAAGCTTTAGAGCCAAACTTTGTTCCCTGGTCTCAGTTTGGGTAATGCTTTAGTTCTGTGCCCAACACTGAAGTTATGTTGCTGCCAAATTTTTATTTTAGTTTCCTGTTTTCTAAGTTCTTTCAGGTTGGGTCACTTAGGTTGAAGCTGTATTGGTGCCACAAATAAAGGCATCCTTAGTCATCTTCTCATCAGTTCTGCTGAAGATAATCTAAATGCAAGCAGTGTTTGATATGCCAGAAGTACTTTATACAGGTCTTCTTATTTTGCAGAAGTCTTTTTAAGGTCTGCACTGCTTTCTCCACCTCCCCATTGTTCAGGGGGGAACATGAACTACAATGTTCAAAATCAAAGTCCTGGGCAAATAAAATGTTTTAGAGATAAATTGAGGCTCATTGTCTGATTCAAGGACATCAAAAACTCCATGTCTTTCAGAAACTGAAGTCGATATTTGCATGACCTGTGCTAATGATGTCCATGGAAGTATAGTCAAGTTGATATACCTGAAGAAGTAGTCAACTATCATAATTTATGCGTGTCCTTTCCAGAAAAACAAATCTGTGGCTACCTGCTGCCAAGGTCTGTCAGCTATTTCTGTAGACAGGAACAGTTCTGGTGAATGTTTTTTTCCCCTTGTTACATAACTGCAGCCGTCGACTAAAATCTGAATTTGCCTGCTCAGACTGGGCTACTCCACATGGATTGTTGTGCTTGTACCCTGCATTGTTTATACATTGATGTCCCTCATGGATTTTGGATAGCATCTCTTTCAGAAGTACCATAGGGATAAGAATGCTCTGTCCATCAACCATGTGAAGATGATTTGGGTCCCGTCAATATGGTAGTAGATCTGTTGGAAGTTGACTCTTTCGACCCCACCCTTTTTGGCAGAGTTCAGTAAGTTTCTGGCAAGTCTCAACATTTAGTTGTACATCTCTAATTTGTTGAAACTGGTTGGCAGATGCTGGAATTGCTGCCAGAACAAGGCCAATGAAGACTTCGACATCTTTCTTTAAAGCCTTCCCATTGGTGGCTGCTTAACTGGGGCTCTAGACAGAGTGTCTGCTATGAGTGCTTTCCCTGGTATGTGTTCAGTGTTGAAAGAAGATCCATTAAGGCCAGCTGCCTGAATTGCCAGAATCAAACTTCTCTAGCAGAGCCACTTGCACTGTGGACTCCATTGCTGCGCTGAGACATTGCCTCCTTGCTGCTGCAGCATTCACAGATCTTCTCTCTGATTCACCATTTTCCCCACTCATTCAGCACTTTAGGGGTCACTCTTCTTTAGACAGAGGGATTCCCTCACTTCCCACATGCCAGAGTGTGAGGACATTGACACAAAGAGCCAGGCTTTAAGCAGCAGTGGTGTTGCCAACCTCAAGGCTCCAGTTTTTGCCAGTCACATGTGAAAAGTAACTCAAAAATCTCTGAGGCTGGCAACATTGCAGGCCTGGCCCTGATCCTGGCCCTATGTGCAGTCTCCTGCCCCATACAGAGGAAGAGGCAGAGCCGGGCCCAGAAGCTGTGGCTACTCAGCCTCTCCCTCACCACTGCTTTGCTTGACCTCCACATAGCTCCCTATCTGGATCTTTCCAAAGCTGGCTGTTGCCATCACCTCATGGGGCACCCAAAGATGCTGAGGTACGGCCCACCAGGTACCCAGGAGGGCACAGTAGCTCTGGGGACAGGGAAGAGAAGGCGCCAGATGGATACAGCAGGTGCTGGGAGCCATTATGCATTAGCCGCATTCCCTCAGCAAAGACCCTTCTTATCTCATGATTGATATAACCACCAGCCTTTCATATCAATCTCTTTGCTTCCAGACACCACACTGGAGCAGAAAGTATGACATCCAATGGAAGACACTCTTCATTTAACCCCAAACCTTGACACGAATTAAAATCCATTTGCATAAGACCATTTCCTGACTCTAGCCTGTGATATCACTGGTGGAGTCAAAGGGTCAGTGGCTTCTGTTCATTTGAAACAAGACAGAGGGAAATATTGAAGTAGTCATTGCGCATTGGAGTTCACCAAAATCTTTGTAGATGTGCCTAAGGAGGAAGGAAGGGGATTATGAATTTCAGGGGACACTGTCAGGATGGAACCACAGTAAATATTAGCTCTGTCTCTAGTTACACCTTAGATTATTAATAGTGAATCTTTGAAATCTCATTAAATTCATCATGATTTACGTTTCAGTTCAGGCTCAAACCAGAACCCTGGATCTAATCCCAATCCTAAACGTGGAGCATGTTTTTTCAAAATCTAGACCCACTTCCAGATCAAAATTTTCTAGCTCAACCCACTTTTCCTTTGTTGACTTTCCTATTGTTCATGCCAATTTCAAGTCTGTTTCAAGTCCATTTCACTTTCTGGCTCTTATGCACTAGTGCAGCCCGCAAAATCTGAAGGGAAACAAAGTAGGGAGCATATATTTGATATTTTTAAAACTTGTTTTCACTAGAATTTTTTGAAAGGGAATTTTCTATCAGTCTTCAATTTTGTAGAAGTATTTGGAGAGGAAAGGGGGGTTTGGTTGTATTTAAAAAAAAAACACACAAAATATAAATTTGAGACCAAAGTTGACTTTATGGGGTCCTGTCAACCCCTTGAAATAATGTCTCCCAAATACAAAACAATAAGCAATTTGGAATTATTGTAGATGGGCACAGTCAAGGATGAAGTCCACCAGAAATGGTCTAAGTGCAATGTTTTTCTCTTTGCAAAATCCACATAATTTTTTTTGAGTATCCTTTTCTCTAAGTAAAATAAAGCAAAACCAAAATAACTAATTCCCAGACACCCTGTCCCATGAACAACCCTTAAACAACAAAACATTTTGTGCTATCTGGTAGTCAAGAACAACCCTACAATAACAAATTAACTTGGGCAATTCAGACTCACGAGCACTCCGATAATAACAAGCCACTGTGTGTAACCCAGCTGAACAACTCTCCAATAGCAAATGTATGCATGCGCGCACACAAGGCAACATTCATAAGCAACTTTGCAATATGTGCAGCAGGCCACCAAACCTGTAACAACAAACTAGTTGGCTGGGAGGGAAAAAACTGACTACAGAATTTAGTTTAATTTTCAGGCTTCCAAGGAATCATATCAAAACAGTGATAGTGGAGGAAGGCTTTCACAGATGGGGAAAACTGTCTTCAGTTTCCTTGTAAACATTTAATATAATCCTTTCTGAAAATCTAATTTGGATGGATCCATTTTCTTTCTCAAGTATTTGGCAGGGAGTAAAAGACAGGGAAGGGAACTTTGAAGCTTCCCGCCCCCGCCTTGAATGACTGATCCTAGGTATTGATCTGTTACAGGCGGGAGCACAGCTGAGGTGCTTAGTGTCAACCTGCCATCAAGGAGAACTCAGGAAATTCCTGTGTCACTTTGAGATGTAAATACCAAACTGTGTGCTGGGAGCACCCATTGGGGAGGAAAAACTACAGAGATGAGAGCAGAGAGGGAACAGCCAATTCCAGATGAATTAGCTACACCCAGTAAATAGACTCACTCCCTTGCCATCACTCTGAAGAATCTGTGAGTCAGCACAGAGTTTCATGTTATTCTTTGATTATACTGACATCTAAAGGTCATCATTTTAATTGAGTTAAGCTGCACATGATTCTTTCCTCCTCCTCTAGCTAATCACATCTTTAAAAATCAATGTAATATTTACTGAATTATTAAGAAAAATGGACATGACAAAATTTTGAAGGGCTTTTTGTTTGTTTTGTCTTAATTACGGGATTTATTGAAAAAGCTGCAGAGGTGCAGTCATACAAACCTGTAAGTACCAATAGTTGAGGGCCCCTTAGAATACTGCATAATGTATGTTCAGTTTTGGGACCCGATTTCATTTATAATTGAGCTTATATCAGCGGTACTCTATTGGCTTCAGTGGATTTATTCCTAATTTACATCAGTGTAAGTAAGGAGTGAATCAGGTCCATATATCATAACTCTCTAGTGACATGTCTCACAATATCCCAGCTGCTTATCAGTTAGGAGCCCAACCACGTAACTTTTATGCAAATACTCTTTGCTCACCAACCAGTAACTTCAGTGGGACAACGTGCCAGAAAGGGATCGGGCCCTTGATCGGAACATATAAGCTCCATGCTAGAAGCCATTGTGCTGTCTGCTTCAACACTTAGCCTGTCTAGATTAGGAACAAAGGTGTGGGTTTGGTTTTTTAACGCAATAGCTAACACTCACTAGGAAAAAGGAGCATTTTTCAAATGTGACAGCAAACACGTCTGAAAACCCTGGTGTAGCCAGTGCAAGTTCAGTTGTACTTTTAACAGCTGTTAGCTGGCTGCGGTGAACCAGACCATGATATCTAGGGGTTCATTCTGATCAGCTAGCAGGTGTTAAAACTACAGCTTTCCTCATCCGCAGGATGGTTGGGAATGAGTTAGCTATCCCATTTGAAAAACACCCTTTTTCAATAGCTCACCTTAGAGTGTGTATGGTAACACCCATTGTTTTCAATAGCTCTCGTTAGAGTGTGTATGGTAACACCCATTGTTTCATGTTCTCTGTATATATTTATACACAGAGAACATGAAACAATGTATTTTCCACTGCATGCATTCGATGAAGTGGGCTATAGCCCACGAAAGCTTATGCTCAATTAAATGTGTTAGTCTCTAAGGTACCACAAGTATTCTTACTCTTTTTCCAACTGAGAGAGAGAGCTAAATACACAAGACACAGGTGGGGAAACAGAGGTGCAGAGACTTGCCTTAGGTCACTGACAAAACCGTAAGGAGAACCCAGCCCTCCTCAGTCAGTCCCAAACACGGGATCACCATGCTGCACTTACTCAGTTTTTCTTTAGCGCCTACAGCCTGCTAGGTGCCATGAAAAGGAGGCATCAAAGAGCATTTGCCTCACCCAAAGACTACACGAGCTTCCCACAGACACACTGCTCTGCTGCTACACATCCATCAGTCCTGACCGGTAATACCCCTGCAATACAATCCTGGGCCTCTGCCGAGCAGCGACTACCAATAGCCATGGGGGGGTGGCAGGGTTAATGGTGTGAACGAACGGGGACTGAAACCACCATAAGGCACACTAACTTGTAGCCGAAGCCAGAACTGAAACATGAGTCTCTGGAGACAAAGGGTAAGTGAATTAAACCTCTATACCACCTAGCTTCGCCCCTGCCCTTCCCCTACATGCTAAATCCCAAAGGGCGCTTTAAGGAGAAGGATAGATCTTAACCAGGGGGTTAAACAGAGGGCAGCAAACTTGTTTCTCGTATAATGACTCCAAAGGGGAACATCAAAATGGAACAAGCAGCTCGCTCAGCACTGACTGTTTCCCACCCCCACCCCTGATCCCGGGAAGAAGGAAGCCCTTCTAAGAGTTCTCTCTGCAGCAAAGGCAGAGCTGACAGCTCAGACAAAGCCCCAGAGGAACAAAGGGCTCCGTGGCAGCTCAGCCCTGGAGCTTCCAGCCTCACTGCTCGAGTTCTTTGAACTGGCATTATTCCACCCTGCCAAAAGCAGACGGATTGCTCAAGCTGGCCCCCTTGAGAGGATAATCCCCCACACTTGAAGGGTAAACACAGCCTCTTTAGCCTCCATTAAGCCAGGCCTCCGTAATACAGACTGGCACTGAATTAGCCCGTAATCGGATTAGGATAAATTGCTCTAAACTGACATTCAGAAGCAAAGGCTCCCGTCATCTCTCTACAGATGTGAGGCCGAGCTTCTCAGCTAGCCCTGCCTCAGGCCCAAGTTGTTAAGAATTTGAGTTATTCCAGCCAGCCCTTTTATTCTTAATCACGGATGAGGTGACTGCAGAATTCTGCATTAGGTTTAATCGCCCCTGCAAATCCCGGTATGGGGAGAGGAAAGAACCCTCTCTTTCAAAAAGAGTAGAGGAGACTTGTCCAGGGATGATGCCCACAGCATGGATGAGATGGGCCCAAGAGAGTCTCAGCACAGGAGAGGGTGAATGACAGTGGAGACGCTGGCTCATCCACCAGCCCTAGAGCGACTGTGCTGGGGGCTAGCTAAAAAGCCAGCAATGCTAGCTCTGAGCTATTCCTGCAGGCAGAGCATTAGCCTAGAACTTGGTTGACCTGGGTTCAAGTCATACCTGTGTGACCTGGCACAAATCACTTAGTCTCTCTAGTCCAGATTTTACAGGTGGGAAGCCAAGGCACAGAAGCCAGACTGTAAAGGTATTTAGGCACCTAGTGGGATTTTCAAATCTGCTTCAAGGTCTAAATACCTTTAAAATCAGGCTTTCTGTGCCTCAGTTGCTCATCTGTAAAATGAGGAACCTAGCATTGCCCACCTCAGAGTGTGTGTGAGGGTAAAGGTATTAAAGACTGTGAGATACTCAGCTACTGTAGTGTGGCACCTAAGTTCCCAAGAGAGGAGCGTCGGAACGGGGGAGATGAGGGGCCAGTGGCCCCATCACTTTATACTGGCTGTATGGACGAGCAACTGGGGGGAAAGGGGCAGAGAGGAGGGGGCAAGGTCTTGGGGGAAGAGGCAGTGCAGGGGGTGGAATCACAGTTTGGGCACCAGTTCCCCCATTTTTAGGGAGCTTCCAGCACTCCTGACTTCAGACAGAGAGTCTGGTGCTGTGGGGTAAGATTTGTGCTCCTTATTTAGATGTCCAGTACCTACAGTGAAAGGAGCTTAGGAGATGGATCACACTGAACATTTGCCTAGTACTTTTCAGCCACAGATATCAAAAGAGAAGGAAACACTATCATCCCCATTTTACAGATGGGGAAACTGAGGCAAGAGGCAGTTAAGTCAATATTTTCAAAACTATCCACTAATTTTGTATGCCCAGCTTCAGACATCGAAGAGCTGACCACCCACAGCCCCATTGGCTTTGGTTGAAATTGTGGCTGCTTTTTGCCTCCCTGAAAATGAGATGCCAAGTGTGATCATAGAATGCTTTTGCATAGCACCAGGCAGAGGTTACATGCCCAGATCACCACTTGTGTTAGACTGATAGAGAATGAAAAATATTGAATCACGCAAAGAGAAGCCACAGGTGACCTAGTCTGGCTTGGGATCAGACCATGCATAAACCAGGGCATAGCACAGAGATCTATAAGTGGTCTGCAAAATCAACATACCCCCTCTTTGTGTTGTGCCACAAGTTAGGGCCCACAGATCATTTTAATTTAGATAAAGAGAACAAAACAAGAAAGAACACAAGTAAAGTGAGAGCAAAGAAATGTAGCTTCTCAGCAACAGTCTGCACTTGGCTGAACATAAAATGGCGGTCCGGCTCTGTAAACAGCAGTGTCCTTAGAGACTTAAAGCGGCAGTACATGGGGCGGGGTGGGAAATAAGGCATTATTGTACATTGGTACATACACTACAACCACACTAGTTTTCCAAGAACAGACCACTGACCCCAATGGGAGCGTTGCTTCGACACAGTACCTGCAACCTCCCCAAGCTGTTATACAAGCAGTTACACCTGCATCTTAACAAGCTTAAAAGTGTTATTTTAGTTACCACTCTATCCTTCCGAGAAGGACTTGCTGATAAAATACTGAGGCCAAATGCTCATGTCCTTAGTCAATTGTTAGTACTTATTCCAGCAAAACTCTTGTTAAGGTCATTGGGAGTTTTGCCTGAGTAAGGGCTTCAGGATTTGGCTGCAGATGTTTTGACTTCCTTGGAAGACTGATGTCAGTGGAACGTTCAAACAAGGGGTTTGGGTTCCTCTGCCTCCCCTTTCAGAATTAGAAAGTTTATTTGTTCTAAGATAAAGTACGATGACACACTAAAGATGCCCCGTTTTCTCTCTTAGATCAGGCTGACGTCTGGTTCAAAAATGTTATGAAACACTCTCTGAAGCTGCCATGGAATTGGATATTATGACATTCACCAAGACGTGGTTCCAGTGAACTTTCACCTCCAAGTGAAAGGCTGAGTGTCGAAAGTGAAAACAGACCACTGAGACTTTCCCTGGGACAGACCTTTCCCTGACATGAGATGTAGGGAAATAATTGCAGATGGTATTGTTGTGGAGGAAATATCACCTGTCATGAAATTTCACCCTGAGTGAACATTCAGTTGTTATAAGATCATAGTGTTATGCTGCTTCAGTGTAACACATTCGGCTGCAGCTTTGAACAAAGGTCACTCCACTCAGAAACCTGCACACAGCCCTGTGATTTTGTTAATAATGGCTAATTACTAGAGCTGGTCCCAAATGTTCCATCAACATGTTTTTTTTCAAGCAGAAAAAGGGTTTTCACCAAAGGGGAATTTTTGTGAAAAAAAGTCCACATTTTGTAGCTTTTTATTGGAAAACAAGCAAAAAAAATTTTTTTAGTAACTAAGAATTTGAAAACTGAAATATTGCGGGGAGGGGTTGGCCAAAAATTCCAATTTCACATAAACACTTTGACAAAAATGAAAGCAATATTGTCATTGTTGCTGATTTTTTTAAGCAGGAAAAAAAAATTTCCCAACCAGCTCTACTAATTTCTGTGTGTCCTGAGAATATAGCTCTGTCCAAAATGTTACACCATGATTCAGAACTCCCGGCCTCCCTCCAGTGATTAAGGACTCCGGAGAGCCACGTTTTGCTACTGCTGACATGGCTGCAATTTTGAATGATGCTCAGGAAAGCTGCATGCACATAACTGAGTAGCTATGGAACTTGCTCTGTGCTGACTTCCCCCAGACTGCCCAGATTTGGAAATAAGACCCTGAAGGACAATGAATGAAAAGCAAACCCACCTTTCCCAGACAGAGAAGGAAGCAATCAGACATGGGAGAACCAGTGGCAGGGGAAATAAGAACCAGGCTGAACCCAAAACAGTGCTTTGGTTTTAAGTGAATTTAGAGTTTTACTGTGTTTTCTATTTTCATTGCCCTGGGGATTGAAGTCATCTATTTTTCTGGTGCATCTCATGGCGAACTTGAAAGAGAGAATGGGATCCCATCCTAGCTCCGTTGAACTACCACACAGTCTGGCACAACTGGGCATGAATGGCATCCTCTTCTCAAGATATGCCCGAGCCTGGAATAGCAGATGGTCCTGCAGTTAAGAGTATAAGAATGCCTGTACCGGGTCGGACCAATGGTCCATTAGCTCAGTATCCTGTCTTCCAACAGTAGCCAGTGGCAAATGCTTAAGAGGGAATGAACAGAACAAGGCAATTTGTCAAGTGATTCATCCCCTGTTGTCCAGTCTCAGCTTCTGACAGTCTGAGATTTAAGGACACTCAGAGCATTCTAACAGCCATTGATGGACCTATCCTCCATGAATTCAGACAGTTCAGACATGAGGTGCATTGGCAGAGCTGCACGGGGACCTGAATACAGGGCAAGAATAGACTTCATGTGGCAGAGTTGGGACATATTAGCAAGGAATGCAGTTGATCTAGAAAGAGTCATAGTTGTAGAGCTATGTGAACATTTCTTCTCTAGAATAACAAGGCTGCCACTGGCCAGAATCAGAGGTTTGTTAAACAAACTGATGGGAAAATAGATTTTCCATTCCATTACAATTTTTTTATTTTTTTCCCCCCACCACAAATCAGGATGAGAAGCCAAAATTTCAATTTTATTTTAACAAAACAAAAGTTAAAAAAGGAATGTTTGGGGTAATCTGAAATGGTTTGTTTCAACTTTGACCATTTTAAATATAAAGTAAAATATATTTCAAAATGCAAAGTCATTTTGAAACAAAAAAAAAAATCAAAACCCTCCTTTCATAACATGTAGAAACAGGACATTCTGACCATTTTGAAATGTTTTTTCCCCCAAAAAAATTTCCAAAACAAAATTTCATCAAAAATCAATACAATTTTGCCAAGTTCAGTTTAGTCAAAAAATGACAAAAAGCTGTTTGGACCAAAGAAAATGCAAAGCCCCAGAAAAGAAGCCTGTGCCTGTTTTAGTTTAATACTATTCCTTTGCTTTCATGATCACTTAAGCTGCTCTCAATTTTTTTGTAAAAATTGCCTCTTTTTAAATGAGCCAGATATAAATGCAACAAAATAAAAAGACTCTTAAAATGTTTTACAACCTGTTAACAGCTAAAGAAACAGCCCCAACAATGTCTCCATAAATGCAAACAATCAAGCTTTTAATTAAGATTCACAACTTTTATCGAACACAGTGAAGACACAATGAATTCATTCATTCACAGGAGCCAACCCAACCTGTGCTCTCTGTCGGCTAATCTCCAAGGGCTAATAACAACTTTCTGTTCACGCCTCGGAGCCTTCTGCTGGCAAGCATGGGGCCAGGGGGCAGGAGGGCTGCTCACGCCGACCCCAGTGGTGGAGCCAATGTACAAAGGGAAACAGTTTTGTAATTTTCAGATATTGTCCTTACGTTTGAGTCTCCAGGAAAACTTGCTCAGTGGGAAAGTCTGTGAGAAACACTAATGTCCCCATTGAGGTTTTAATATGCAATAACATCTCTTTAAAAGTTCACTGTATGTTTCTTTGAAATGAACAAGGCACCCAGTGCATTCCCGGGGGACAGGAGAGCACATGAAAACTATAAAGAAACAAAAAAGTGCTTTTGCCTCTGGTAGCTCTAAATGATGGGCCATTAAATGTTTCTTTTTCAGGTTCTTTTTAAATTTGCGGGTGAGTTTAATGATCGTCTCAGGGACGGACAACACGTCTTACACAGAACACTGACAGCAAGCATCTCCTCCCCGCATGTAAACGCTAACTTGCAGAATCTCAGCTAATTCAGTTCTAAGCCCTCATCTAACCCTGCAGATGCTCCTCTGATGTCTCTTAGGTGCTTATCTGGCCCCTTTATTATAATATCTGAGCATCTCACAATACCCATGTGAGGTATGAAAATACTGTTACTCCCATTGTAATGATGGGGAACTGAAGAACAGAAAGGCTAAGACTAAGGTTACAGGAAAATCTGTAGCAGAGCAGGGAACTGAATCTAGGACTCCTCAGCCCTAAATTAGCTCCCTAACTGCTGGATCACTATTTGAGTGCATCCCTTTCATTCCTGATCCCCACCATATCCACCACAACTCTATCAATGCACCTCAATCCCAGCCTGCAGCATTCATTGCTAATCCAGTTCTGGGCCCTAAATCAACGCCCTGGGCTCTGCCAATGCACTCTAATCCTTTCATAGAACACTTCATTCTGGTCTCAAGTTCTTCAGTCTCGTGCATCTCTCTGGTGGAGCATCTGTCTTGCTACCAAACCTCCCCCTTTTCTTAGTGTCGACAACTGGATTCCTCTCCAACTGGTAATAAATAATAATATCTAGCTCTGATATAGCTACTTTCATCTTTAGATCTCAAAGCTCTTACAAAGGAGGTCAGTATCACTATCTTCATTTTACAGATGGGGAAACCTGGAAGGAAGTGATTTGCCCAGACAGCCAGTAAATCAGTGGGAAAGCCAGGAATAGAAACCAAGTGTTTGAAGTCCCAGGCCAGTGCTCTATCCATTAGACTATACTGCCTCCCTGTTTGGCTGGTGCTAGAGTATCTCAGCATAGCCAGAGGATACAGTATAGCTGCACTAAGGACAGCACTAATCCTAACTCTTCTCCACAGACAGTACATGCTCTTCTCAAAGCATTTATTCCAATAAAAGCTATGTGCCCAAACTCCCCAAAAGGAGGGCATACCTCTGAGATGAGAGCTTCCTGACTTGGAAGTTGCTTGGATGCTTTTTGGCAGCCAATGGAGAGAAGGGGGAACACCTCTACTACTTATAAAGCAGGAGGATGAAGGAGAAGTGTGACCATTCAGGATTTAGACAGGACTCTGTAGCCTGAGAACAGCCACAGGTGTTTGTGAATTGTATCTGAACGGGCACTCTGAGATCAGGGTGTACGGGGCTCCTTCTGCCTCTCCAGCTCCTTCCCTTGGGAATAGTGACTGTGATGGGGTTTGTAGTAAATGACATCAAGTCAGGAGTGCCTGATCATTGGCTGTGCATGGGCGAGTATCTTTATCTTTCTATTGGTCCAAGCATCTCTTCTTCCTTCTTCTCTTTCCTTTTTCTATATGATGGTTGGAAAAGCCTCTGCGAACACCTGATAGAGGTTTTTTACTATAGTTCATACAGAAGAAAAAGGCTCAAAATGGAAATTCAACACTGTGCCTTTAAAGAAGCAAGGACTCATGGGAACTGTGTAGTAGATATAAGACCTAATCCCTCAAATCAGCTTCTGATTAGGGCAGTATGCAAGAGGCTAGGACAGTTATGTTGCAGATGGAAGGGGTGTCTCCTTTGGAACCTCTCTCTATATTGTTTGTTTTCTCTTGGGTTGACAAGAATACATTTTGTCACATCTTAGGTTGCTGAATGATGGTGCTAACTGATTGGACTGCTTCCCCACCTAGATGAATGTTTTCAACCCTAAACTACTGAGAGTGCATGTTCCATGATGCGATGTCATCTGGCCTCAGCCATATGAACAAATGATGACTCTCTGGTGATAAGATCTGGATTATAGTTTCTTTTATAGTTCAAAACAAATTCAGGTTTCTGTTCATTTGCAGTGATGGAATTGCAGAAGATCAAATGCAAGTTCCTGGCCTTCTGATGCTATCTCCAGCTTAAAAATAACTCTGATTCCTCCATGTAGATTCTTCTTGGTAGCAAACAATTCACAAAAGCAAGTGTACTGGATGGGGAATCAAAAGACCTGGGTTCTAGTCTTGTGTGGCCTTGGGTAACTCACTCTGTGGCTGGCTTTCTCCTCCCAACTTCTGCCTATTTAGATAGTAAGATCTGCAGGGCAGGGCCTGTCTTTTACTCTGTATTCATACAGCACCTAGAATAATGGAGGCCCAATCTCAGTTTGGGTCTCTAGGTCCTACTGTTATTCAAATAAATAAATAAATAAATAAATAAAAAGATAAAACCTTTTAACAAAGGAGGAAAGGGTCAGTTAAAAGCATATATTGGCCTCATTGATGGGGAGACCTGACTGGGTCTTACAAAGGAGATCTACCCAGGTGAGCTTTATGAAAGAACAGCTTCTATAAGAACATGTGTGATGGCTGCCATCTTGGCTGACACACAATTTAGGACCATCAGAGCTTAAAAACTTGAGCTGCAACAGCTTGAACTAAAGAGCCAAAACTCCCTTGTTTGGGCTGTCATAGACTCATATCCTCCTCGAGTGGGCAGGTAGGGGAACATGTAACACATTCTCACCAGTGGGTTACACATGCATTTCCATTCCAAACCAAATCAATGGTCTTTTGACAGTAGCTCAGTGTCCCGTTTCCAGTAGCGGCCATGACAAGATGCTTCAGAGAAAGCTAAAAAAGCCCCCATAGAAGCCACTTATGCAAGAACGTATCCGTTGATCTCTATGGATTTCTAAAGCTGGAGATAAGAGACAGAGTTAAAAGCAGTAACCAGCTAAAACCCAGTCTGGAACATCCCAAGAAAAAGACTGCTTTCAGAAAGTTCTAGTTACATAATAATTGGCAGCATTACAACCTGTGAGGTTACACCAGCAACTCAGAGCCTTCATCAGTCCCTCCGATTCTTCCTTTCATTGAAATGTCAGCATAATGAAATCAGGAATATACTGCTGTTTATCAAAACTAAGTAACATAGATGGAGAGAGAAATAAAACCCACAAAACTTCAGTCCTAGAACCTCCTGCAGGTGTGAGATGTGCAGAGCGTGCCAAGTGAGAGGGAAAAGGGTTAGCTGTGTATGTGGCCAAGTTAAACAAGACATGGCTAGGTCCAACGCTGACTCTCTCAGGATCCATTAACCCACATTTTGGAGCTGCGGGGGGCATGCTAGCCCTAATTGTGTCTTGTTTAACTTGGCTATTTGAACAGGGAACCCTTTGCAGACTTGGCTGGTGTTATTATCACACCTCGGTAGGACTGGTCTTTTTTCTTCACTTGGCAAATATTTGTACATGTTAAATATGTTTGATCAAAACCCACTGAACTGAAAAGGAAACAATGATGAAGTGCCGAGGACGTCTCTCTATTGTTTCGGGGAGAGGGGAAAGATTCTAACACTACAGGGTCTGATTTTCTTTTCACGCCCGGGTTTACACCAGCTTACTCCTGCTGACTTCAATGGACTTGCTCTGAATTTTCATCAGCGTGAAAAAAACTTAGGCCATTTATGTCAAAGGAGTTATTCATGATTCACACCAGCATAAGTGAGAGGAGGATTAGACCTTAAGGGCTGATTCAACACTGCCAAGCAGTTTGTGCAGTCAGTCATTGACATCACTGCAAAGTGAGCACAAAACATTCTGACTGGGGCCAATGACTACACGAGATGGCAGGTGATGGGGAAACCAAGCCAGAGGCTAGTAGTAGGTTCAGCTCAAAAGACCCTGAAGCTTCAGCTCGAATAACCCCCAATAATCTAGATGCTTATTTGAAAGTATATGAAATTCCTGGCTCTGGAAATCGCTAGAAAGCCAACTTCCCCTCCAGAACCCCAGTATGTACTGGTTTGGGCATAGTGGCAAATGCTATTAGAACAACTGTTTCCATTGTGGTAGGATTCCTATACCTCTGCTTATGTGATTGGAAGAAGTTCAGAAGCTTTCTACGAAGCCCGGTGGTTGAATGAACTTTATCAAACCTTTGAAAAGTTTGAGAGTTTTTGTTTTAAGTTCTGAGGTGAAGAAATCAGAGATGGAAAAGACATGGTGGGAGCCCAGTGCTGCCTCTACTCAACTTAATGGCAAAACCCCTATTGACTTCAATAGGAGCTAGAACAGGTCACCTAGTCCACCCTCCTGGCCAGGACAGGATAGTCCTGCGCCTTTGCCTAGCCCAGGTATAAATGCCTCAGATGATATATTATTGCTCCATTTCCCTCATGCACACTGCTCCTCTAACTGAACCCATTGGTAGAGAACTTGGCCTAATATTCAGCCTAAACTTTCCTCCTCTTAATTTCATTCTGTTACTCCCAAATTTTAACCCCACTTGACTGCCCCCAAAAGAATCCTTCTCCCTTTTTTAAGATTACATTTCAGCTACATCTAGATGGGTGCATGCTACCCCATTCCCTCTAACCCTGTCCATGTAGAGGGAATGGGTAGCATGCAAGTTACCTAGATATACTAAGTGGTACTCCACACAGGTGCAGGATGTGCCTGGGGGATCAGATTACAAGATTAAGGGCGTAGTTATTAGAACAAGTTATTGGCAGTTATTTTTCTCTATCTGCATGACTCAGCCTCT